>NC_092318.1:43908000-44216500 GCF_036785885.1 Coffea arabica | reverse complement strand
GGACAAATTTGATATGTAAAGGGGGTTAAAAATTGCATAAACTGGCCAGATGTCCATTCATCGGTTCTTTACATTTCCTTTCTCTTTTCATATACTTGAATTAGATTAAGCCTACTCTAATCCATAGACTATAACAGTAAAAATCTTCACATAACAGTCTCGTAAATCAACCAATGTCCTTAGAAATAATTCAAAACTATCACTACAGAGTTCATAGTCAAGTAGTAGCCTCACATCTTTGAGCCATAGGAGATATACAATTCAGCACCAAGAAATAATTATTTCAAACACATACCAGACAGAATTAGATAAAAATGTATGTGGCAACAAAAATAGCAATTGAGACATGAGATAGGTACCTCTCATGGATCCTAAAAAGACGTTGCATTCTGCATCCTCCATAATCAACTTCAATTGGGTTCCATTCAGGATTCGAGGATCAGCATTGATATCCGAAACAGCAAGTTCCATGGCAGCCTTTGCAGCTCTGCCAATAACTGAATCGAAAGTAAAAACTGCACCTATTTTTACAACACTAGGCCTTTGACAGTCCACGGAATTGTCAAGTAGCACCAATAGCAGAAAGATTACTAGCATCAGCACTGTCAATTTCATGTTTGAAACAGCACAACAATAACACCAAAAAGAATAAAGGCTAACAGAAATAATTCTTAAAGTTTGCAATTGTTTGATTCTTTCTGCTAAATACTGCAAGAAATGAAAAGGGACTGCTTAAAATGTGAATTTGATGCAACCCTTTAACCATCTGCTATTATGGAGCAGAGAAAACCATCCACCTTGACCATCCTTGTCAAGCAGTCTGCATATTTGAAACTTGGCTTTTGCTACAGGTGAAGACTTGACCTGGCAAGTAAAGATCAAAAGGAAGAAAAAGAGAATTCAAAATGGGATTTGTCTGTACAATGCAGAAGTTGGAAACATGTCTTGAATGACAGAGAAATGGGAATCTGCTTTAAATCGTGGAGAAAACTTTGGTAAGCGTGGAACAAAGAATCCCATTAAAGGAGAGGACTTTAAGGAGTTAGGCTACAATTCATGAAAGGGATGGAAGCTGATATATTTAGTACAAGAACAATGTCCACATGCATGATTTAATGCATTCTTAAACTTAGCTAAATGAAAAGTCTTTTCCCAGAGAAGTTTTTTTTTTTGAGGAATTTTCCCAGAGAAGTTACTAGCATGATATTTGTAGCCTTGGTCTAAGTAAAAGAAAATAAGATAAGGGGCAAAGTTGACATTTAATTGTTCATAGTCTAGAGTATTTTGTTTTTTTTCTAAAGGCTACAAACCTTTGCACTTTTTTTTTAATTTTGTTTATGAAATGTTATTATAAAACAGAAGAATAAACTTATAAGCTCCAGTTTCCAAACTTTCAACATCAATCTTTTTGGCTACATTATGTTTCATAGGTACTTTGAAAGGATATTGCGTTTAACAAGACAAAATAAGCAAGTCTTTAATATTTTTTTCCTTTACATAATCCAAAAATCAAAACTGAACTTTTCCTTGGAAATGACATGAACATCTTAGTAGAAATATAGAATGCGCTACATTTTTGTTCTTTTATGCTGTAGAACGCATCATATATTTGTAATATTTCAATAAACTCGAGACATAGTTTAAAACTACGAAAAATATGGAGATTTAACGGTATTTTGATTAAAGAAAATGTGTATCTTATACATCATGTGACGAGAAATAAATGGATAAGCTACCAGCTTAAAGAATCGTCATGAACCCTAATTGCAAGAAATAAATGTATGGATTACCTTTTTCTTTTTATATGATTACAGGTAATCCACAATTAATGTAAGATCAATGTATGAATTACTAGTTTACTACCTCATAGCATCGTAATGAAAGCCCTTCATTTGCAATGTAAGAATAACAAATGTCTCTTTTGTGTCAATTAATAGAGACAAGACTTAAAACCATGTCTCGACATTGATGTACAATATAGAGTCTAAGACCATATGTGTTACTTGAATAGTGAATTATTCCTTCAAAAAAAATAGTGAATTATTTATGAAAATTTATTTGTTTGTATTATTAACATATTTTTTATCTTACATACATCACATCAAAAAAATATTACAGTATATTTTTCAAAAAATTATCCTAAATAATCTATTATCCAAACAGGACTTATTTCTTGGCAAATTACTAAGGCGGGCAAATGGGTCCTTGCAAGTTGATAATGAAATGAAAGACAACCCAGTAAGGAGTACAATTTCCAAAAGTGGTTGTGAAAGATCTTTTGTTCTTTTTCTAGAAATACACAAGAAGCAAAATTTTCTTTTTGATTTGACACCATTTTGGATGAGATTATCTTTTCCCCATCATTCGCCCCACGATTGTATTGTAGAATAGCCTGAATTAAATTCAAATACTCAAACTGTAGAATACAATCTAGACTCTTGTATACTACACACGCACATATATTAGTATTACATCACATAATTATATTATTTCAAAATATTTTTTTGTCAAATTTAGATCGTCAACATCATAATACAATGTTCGTCTTATTTCATTTGGTTTGGACAATAGTTTTTAGAACACATGATTTAAAAGTCATAAATGTAAAAATTTTCAAACTTTTCTGAATTATGAGGTTAATTTATAGCTTAAAATTCAGAGAAACAAATACTAAGACCATTTTGTTTTGTCAAATTTATTTTATTTTCATAATATCATTACATTTATTAAATCACAAGGTTGTAATGTATTATATACACAACAACAATGTTAAGTTGAAACAAAAAGATGCACAAGCCAAACGTGGAGCGGTAAACAACATAGATAATTAGTAGTAAAGTAAAGATTTAAATTGTCAGGGTAAAATATCAAAAAAATCCCTGTGATTTGTTAAATATTCAATTTAACTCTCTCTAATTTAAAAAACTACACTATAGCTTTTTATGATTTCAACTAAATTGAAAATTGGACGGAAAACATCAAATCTAACGGTTGAGCGTGAATTGTCAATATTGCCGCGATATAAATGAATTCCCTGTATAACATGTCATAATATCAAAAGCCCTCGTATACCCAATCCCAATCCCAAGTTGATGAGGATTAAATGACTAATCCAAATTAAGTTGGAAATTTCCTTATTTTTTTTTTACCGATCACCAATTATAACTTTAAGAGCAAATCCCAATCCCATGTTGATGAGGATTGGACGACTAAACCAAATTAAGTTGGAAATTTCTTTTTTTCTTTTTTATTTATCGGTCACTGAGCATAACTTTAAGAAGAGACAGTTAAGTTAGGTGATAAAGTATAAGGGATTGTAAATAGAGATTTAGGATTTAAGATCTGTCTCTTAAAAAAAGGCATAAATCTAGAAAGAGACAAATTATAAATCTAGAACGAGACAAATTATTTACATTTATTCGCTATAGTATCCCCCCGCCCTTCCCCACCCCCAATCCCCTTCCAAGGAAAAGTCGTTATTATACTTCTTGACATTTTGAATATGTGTAGTTGTTATTCTTCTGAACTAGTATTTGTTTTCCAAGGAACATCTCACTTAAATAATTTGGGCAACTACCATTCTTTTGGCTTATATTTGCTGATTTTAATAGTAGATTGTTTCTTTTAGCCCCGAGTACTAGAACTTTTTCTCTTCGCTTGTTTTTCTTTTCTTTGCCCATGACTAATCAATTCTCTGATTTTGCATAAGGTTGACTTGAGTTTTTGTGGACCCTAATGCTTGACTTTGATTTTTATAGACACTAGTGCTTTGACTTCAACCCCTTGTTGCTCATCTGTAGCATTAGCACTAATATTTGGTGGTTGGATCTTAGGCCACAATATTGGAATTCCAGGTTGCTTTTCATACTTGGTTAATTTTTTTTCTCAATTTTTAATGTAAGTAAAAAGTTTTAAATTCGAAACATTCCACTTGCACTCATTTACCTGTATCAGTCAATTCATCTCTCTTCTTATTTTTCCCCTTTTTAATTACTTAAACTAGAGAATAATACGGTACATGTAATCTAGAAATAACACTACTATTTACAATCTATACTTGAGCACCTCCAGTTTATGCTCAAGGGCTTGATTTTTTTTTTTTTTTCAAAACTTGGATAGTGCATGTGCTCTTGATGGAAAGTAGGATAAGAAAGCAAAAAGTATAAAAATTTATATTATTATTTTAAAAAGTATTCATAAGTTGGTTTTTCATTGAATGAAATTCCACAGTAAACTGCCCTTTTTTTATGTAGTTCTTGATCTTATTAGTCATGATTTTTTTTTTATTTTCAAAATTAAGTGTTCATTTTTGTATCATTTTTGTTACTTTTAACATTTTTTATTTGCTTTGCTAATGGATTTTCTATTGTTTTCTTTTCTTAAAATTACTATAAGCGAAGGATTGTTTATGGAATCAGGGCATATTATGATAAATAAGGAAAAAAAAAGGTTTTTTTTTTCAGGATACATTGTATATTGAAGACTAGTTACTTGTTCTATTGGATTCTATGGCCTAAACCCCCCAAGGTATTCAACTTTTGTGGCTGTCGGATTCTATGGCCTTAAACCCCCCAAGGATTTCGACTTTAAGCTGTTAAGTCTTTGTGTTCATTGCAGGGTATTTCTCAATAACGCATGGTGGTTCACTAAGTACGTTCATTTTACCAAGAGATTTAGCTCAGTGATACTAAAGTCATCTCCAAAACTATGAGGTCAAGTTCGAGTTTCAATAGAGCCAATGTTAATAACAATACTAATAATAATAATTAAAAAAAAATCGTATCACAACAAAAAAAACCCACATGGACCACCACAACGACAACATATTTTAATATAGAATGCATGAGTTTTTTTAATTTAATTTTCTTCAAATTATTTTGTTTAAGATAATTGGCCTTTCGGAGTCCACCAAGTTATTTTACAATCTAGTGAGTTTGTTTTTAACTTATAAAATTATACGTGAAAAATTATACCCTAAGCAACATATAATTTATACGATCAGATACAAACTAAATAATGGTTTGTCTCCTTAATTTTAGAAATTTCTATGCTTATATATATATTACTTAAACATGTCGTCATTTTCAGTCAATTTTTGTAGGTGAACTCAAAATTTAATTTGGTAGAATCACTTTCGTGTTTGAAAGTTTACAAGCACGAGTTAATTGATAATCAAATTCTATAGGTTCGAATTGGTACAGTATTAAACGCTTGAAAATTTATTCCTCTTCTAGGAATGGGGGAGGAGCCCAGCTAGGACATTTTGTTTGGGTTATACGGGTCCTAAACTGGGCTAGTTTTATCAACTTTTATTCTGTACCCTAATAAGGATGGGCCTAACTAAGACAGACGTTTGCCCATTCAAGCAAGAAAAAACCAGTCTAGTTGCAAGTGTGCTGCAATCTACTTTCCAAGTAGGCCTAAACATAATATAGAAAAAATTACACCCCACAAAAAAAGAGTAGACTGCCTACAAAATCAGTAAAAGTTCCAAAAATTTGGACTCCATATATATATATGGATAAATTTTATATACTAACAATGTATACATTATTACTATTAGATCCTTGACGCATATTCAAAAGTTGAATTTCAAATCTAAATTTTGCATAGTTATCATTTATCCAAAACTGACAGTGTATACACTGTCAGTGTAGGAAATATTAATCTTACATATGTATATCTATGTATGTATGTATGTATATATGTATGTATGTGTATTCACCCAACCAGCAATTTTCATCCATAAGTTCTCATTTAGATGCTTGTGTATTGCACATTGATCCAATTATTTGAAATAAGAATGCGTATAAGCTGTCTCCATGAAAATATCCTGGAAATGACATTGCTTGACAAATCCCTTTTACAATTTTGTGACATGCACAAAAAGCGAATGTGACTTGTTAAATCTATTACAAATGGCTTGCTTTTCAGGAGCATTCATCAGCTCTGCAGTACCATTTAACAAGTTGAATAGATTTTGATGAAAAAGTTGCAAGATCAATCAGAAAGCTTTGAGAAACTGAGCCTTCTGAGCTGATCAGTAATAGGAGAAGACCATCCTTTCTCAGAATTCCCACATTTTAGATCCACAATTTCGACTATTCGAGTTTTTCGCCTCTCTTGACAGCCTCTGGCTGGAGTTCTTTCCAGAGAAATGTCTTCTGATTCCAACATAGGAATGGATTGAGCAGATGGACTTTGATGATGAACTTTCTTTCGACTGCTTATTCCTGATGATATTCTTTTATCACTGCTTAAATTGCTGCTTTTGCAACCAGTACTAGTGCTGTTTCTCTGATCAGATTTAGTCTTCTTGAGTTGTACTGATCTTTTTCTTTTCTCACAACAGTAGACTGAAACTGGCACAGTAGCATTGGTAGGTCTTCTTTTAGAAGACACGGAATCCAACTCTTGCATCATGAGAACTCTTACTTTGCCAATGCTTCCAACCCCAAATGTTGGCTCTTCACATTCCTTATTAAGCCTCCTAGTTTGAGCCATTTCCTTCATAGCTACAGATTTCTTGAAGCAAAAGCTTCAGGCGAACTCCAGATGGGATTGATCTCAATGTTCTGAAAAAGAGCAGAGTTACTAATATAAGAGAAAGATGCAGTTTGACTAATGAAACAGTTATCAGCAGATTGTTGATTAGAAACTTCATATCAGAAACTGGGAATCAGCACAAATCAAATTACCTAAAGAGGATTGACAAAACTCAGGACATATAAGAACATCAAATAGCAAGAAATTGTATCTGTCTAAAGCACATGGTCTAAGTTGATCAAACAATTCTTCAGAAATATAAGAAAAAGAAGTTAATAAAACAAGAGAAGGATGCAACTTGAGTATGTACCAGGAGGATGGAGAATCCAAAAGCTGGTGGGTTCACTGTGGTGCAGAGGAATGGCTTGGAAAAGGGCATTAAAAAGCAATTCTTGGACCTTTCTAAATCCCAAAATTATTAGAGGACAAAATGGGAGAAAAATTTGGAATCATTACGTTTGGCTTTTGACAACCTTAAAATATTTGTTGCAGGCAATCAAGGGAACGTTTATTAGGGGACCGACAAGTCCGGTGAACACTTGGTCAAAACCAATTCCTATTGTATTAAATCTACTTATAATTGGATGAGTTTCAAGAAGAGAAATGATATTTTCACTTTAAAGTACTCCTCTGGCACTCCACTTTTCTTCACATATAAAAAGTTAGGTTGGAATGACACGAGAATACTCGGAGTGCAAATATCTTTTTTTTTTTTTTTTAGCAAAAGAGGGATAGGATTTAAAAAACCAGAGGGACATTTAATTTTTGAGTTTTCAATTTTATTCACTAAACAAGGTCTTCTCCACTGGAGTGCAAATATCACTTGCTTTTGAGAGAATAAAAGATGAAAAAGTGTGTGCTTGGAGAACTTATTTTCAAAAAGGTTATATGTTCAGCTTTTTTTTTTTAAGAGTGCTCGAAATTAATTATAATTAGCAATATACACTTTGGATAAAGCCATTACAAATGTTTATGAAATTACTTATCATAAATATTTTCTTCATGAATTAGCCTATACAAGAGTTTTCACTTTGTTAGCTTTTTGTGGATATTATTTTACTTGATTGTAGACTGTCGAACAAAGACCTTTGTAGGCATGAATTAATTAAGGTTCAATCTGATGAAATTTTCGCCACGAATGGTTGAGCCGACTAATTAGTGTTAATCCATTAATTCTTGAACAGCGACAAATACCAGCTCAGGAATATGGCGTAATGAGCTGGAGAGTGGGCGCAGGGCAGTTGACTAGTACCTTATAGATGGGGCCATATCTCAGATGCTAACTTTGATTAATTCTTAGGTTGCATTAATCTAATTCATGAACCCATGTGAAAGTGAGCAAGGATTGTTGTTAATATTTTGCATTAATCTAATTCATTTAAAGAGAAAATGATTAGAACCTTTCCCTTAAAATTTGTGACCTTGTCCTACATAAGGGGAGTCAATTGTAATAACTCAAATTACGTACATTTCTCTTGGGATAATTATGTTAACTTTGAGTGCTTAGGGATGCTCATGAAAGTACACACAAAAATCACTAGGGATTGTCCGATGGTTAGAGAAGGATTATTAGAGTCTTTCTTATTATCAAATTCAAGATTCAAATCCTAGAAAGGGTATAAGAAGGGGTGGGAGGGTTAAAAAAAAAAGAGTACATATGAATTTTGGATGATAAAATATCTGATGATGAAGTAAATTGAAGAATTGAAGTTATTTATTTTGATCCAGTGTATCGTTTTAGAATGATAAACTGATCACAAGTATTTTAAGGTCTACATAAACACCCCCCCCCCCCCCCCCCCAAAAAAAATACACCAGCATGAGCCTTCTTTAGTGTTAAAAAATGGGTCATTTTAAGGTTAATAATTTTACCTCTATTTTATTTTGCACACAAAAATGAAAAATAAAAATTAAATAAAAAGGACCTTAAGTTTGTTGCTTCCCTTTCTTTCCATCACATTCAAAATAATAACTTTCTCCAACTTTCCCCCAACTGATGCATCCGTTGTCTTAAGTTTTTTTTTTTTACACGACTTTCCTTTTTTTTTCAAAAATGTTTTTCTAGTAGGAAAAGGGTGGGATTTACCATTAAGAAACAGGAGGGATAGAGAAATTAGAATCCGGAACCTCTATTTTTAGGATTTTAATTTTGGCAATTAGACCAAAGCCTCGTTGACGAAATATATTATATTTGTTTTTTTTTCTAATAGTAGAAGAACTTGAATTCAGAACTTCTTACGTACAATCTCTTCTTCCTTAATTACCACCCAATCTAACCCTACCCCAATAAAATTGTCTTAAGTAAGTCACACAAAAAAGTGTGCCAAAATAACACAATATATGTAATAGAAACTTCACTTTGTTATCCAATTTTGTTCTCGACGTAGCATTTCAATTGGATGGATGCGATTATGTTGATATTGTCACATATTATGGCAAAATTTAGGTAGGGACCTATTTGAGTTCATATTGCTACGACGTCCGGTAAGGCTTTGTCCCACCTTTTCTGTTTTACTTAAGAAAAAAATGAATAATGTGGCTCGCCACAAATGAATAGTAGGCCTTTTTGCTTTTTTTTTTAAAATTTTTTTTGCAATAGGGGGAGAGTAGGATTTAAGAAATAGGGAGAGAGTAGGAAGATCAAAACCTAAAATCTCTATGTTTTGGAGTTTCAATTTTAACCATTGGACCAAGACCTTTTTGACATAAACTAAGCTCCTTTGGTTCTATGGATGCTTGAAATAATTTGTCTTTTCCATATTATTTTGTATTTACGCCAATAGCCTCTTGGGCTGTTGGTTAAAGCCTTGGTGTTATAGGTAGGAGGCAAGGATTGGCTGCCACTTTCTAGTAACTACCTCCGACGGGGTTCTCGGCCCGTTAGGCTTCCTATCCTCTTAAATTAGGTTAAAATATGTTATATTAATGCTATCGTTGCGACAAAAAAATAATATATATTTACAGTTGGTAAAAAAAATCCTTTATTTGAGGAACAATTTAATCCATCCACATGATGTTCTTACTCTTCAATTTTCTGCTTAGGTTTATCATGTATTTTTGGTCCGAATGCTACATGGAAATACATAATTTAGAATAGGGAACGAGAAGTATAAATTATGGGTTCTAACCCCCTCTGCACCCTCCTCATTTCTTAAATCTCACCCTTTCTCCGTTAAAAATTTTTTAAAAAATTATAAATTATGATTAGTTTGGTACAATGGTCCTTCAAAATCTGGCAGATTTTGATCATTGCTACTAAACTTCGCTCAGCAAGGTGGTTTACTCAAATACGGCCCATTGAATTGTCATGAGTTAGATTTCCAATTGGATTTTATAAGGAAATGACTCTGCAAGGTTTTTTGAAACCCAACGGCAAAGCCCAATACATCAATGCTCATTCTTGAAACACATGTTGATCCATGTTTCTTCCAACTTTTGGAGCCTTACACTTTCTGAAAAATTTTTTTTTTTTGGATATAAATCACAGGTATCCATTCGTTTTACCGTCGCAATTAATTCTATTTGAATTAGGTCGGTCCTTTGCGGGAATAAACTCTCCCAACGTTATTTTTTTTTCATTCTCATGGGTTTAAAACTCGAGACCTCATAGTTAAAGGACGCAAGCCAGTATTTTGAAAATTAGATTAGATTGGCGAGTTCAACCTATTGAATCGCAAACCAACCATGCCTCCAGTCCGATTCAATGAATAATCCAAATAATTAATTGAACTGATCAAACTCGATCAAAAATCAGTTGAATCGGTAAAAATTGGAAGGCTCAACTGGTTTTTATTAAAATTTTATTTTATAAAATAAATATTTTAATTTTATTCAAAATTTTTAATGCTAAAATAAATACAAAAATTATTAAACCTTTGAATTGGAGTTAAATCAGTTGAGGCGTTCAAATGCAAACCGGAAGGTTTTTCGGTTCACTTTACGATCTAAATTTTAAAACATTGATGCAAGCCCCTTCCACTGCTATATCATTAAGCAGCTCGGTACTTGACATTTGCTCATCCTTCTTAGTATTTGATGTTCATAATTTGTTCTCAACTCAGATTATATTATAAAGACATTAAATAGTGATGATGAAACCTTTAATTTGACTCTCGAGTCATTTTCCTTCCCATTTTTCCATGTAAACCTTAGACTCTCTTTTAAATATATTTTTAAAAAAAATTTATAGTGAAATCACTCTCTCTTCTCCTTAAAAAAAAAAAACTAGTATACTTTTATAGTTTACAAGGCTGAAGAATCATACATATTGAATTTTATTTTTGACTTAATCATTCAAACCATTTGACGAAGATATCAAAATATATTACTTCCTCTGTCTAAAATTGTTTGTCAAATTTTGAAATTTCAACCCTTTAAGAATAGTAACTTGATAGTATATTTGTGAATTTGTTTTCAAAATTGCTCTCTAAAATTTAAAATTTAAAATTTGAATTTAGTATAAAATATAAATAAAGATGAGAATAACATAGAAAAAAAAAATCAAAAGTAACTTTGACTTTGATTGGATGACCAATGTTTTGAAACATTCTAAAATAAAAAATATTACACTTTCAATGAAACGGGGAGAATATTACTTATATTACTCTATGTTTTTGGAAAGTATAATCGTAATACCTTGCCAGTCGACTTAATGCATCGAACTAGCAAGCCGATATCCTTCACCTCGCCTAGGCCAAGTTTAATTCCCAAGGTTTGCCTTTGCCCACTCCTTTGAGGGCCCGAACAGTGGAAAAATAGCTAGGTTTTGTCTTGATATCATTTGCAGCCCCTAATTTTGGGAGCGGTACAATTATAATAGTTAAGTTTTTTTTTTTTTTGGGTAGATTCTGATTGGAGATACTACAAGACTCTTATAAATTGCAATCATGGTGATATATTAATTCTAAGCACTGATATCCATATTCCTTAAACTCGTAATATTGAGGATACTCGAGCAATTAACAGTGTATATTGAAGTTGCATACAATAAATACAAATTCTATTAAAGTTTTCCAAAATGGTAGAAGTTTTTATTTCTACTAATAGAGAAATTACACTATTCGAGCAAAGGCTCAAAAAACTTTCGACGAGATTGAAATACAAGAATTCCCACATTCTCAAGACGTATACTGTTCTTCCACTAGACTGCAGAAGATTAATGCCACATATGGGAAAAAAAAGGACAAAATTTCAACTCCAAATAAAGACAGACACTAACCCGCAAGGCCTATAAAATTAGAGACAAATGAAATTGTAGCTATTACTTAAACTGCCAAAAGGTGGAAAAGTTTTGAACTTTCTATCTTTGTTTAACTCCAGACATACTCATTAGAGACCTTTTCACGGACCACTTCTTGAGGCAAATTCCTCCCTTCATGGAATTCCTCCTTGTCGACAATGTTCGACTGCCTCACAGCCTCTAGTGTACCGATTAACTGGATGGTTCGGACGGCATTTTTCATCGAAATTGCCGCCCATTCTGCGGGAACATCTAACTCCATCAGGGATAAGATCAGAATAATTGATGAACCTTCGTCCATTTCCGGTTGCAAGACTTGCCGAAAACATAAGTGAGACCAGAAAGAACACAAACATTATTCTCAATGTAGCCATTTTTTCCCAAAAACCAGAAGAAAGCTTGGCTTGCAATGTATCAAAAATGCCAAGCCCTCTTGGTATTTTGGGAGTATGACTAATGGAACGTGTAAAGGTAAATTATCTTGTTTCGGTTCTTCAAGTATATATATGAATATATATGCATGTATGCATAAGAAGACGGTTAGAGTAATCTCAGGCTGTGACACTTGGAGATAACTTGGGGCGACCATTCATCTTGATATTCCAAATTTAGAAGTTAAATATGAGGTTGGTATCAGAAAATGAAAGCAACCAAACAGTGCACCGAGTTTAAGGTTATATTCAAGTGGATCTGAGTCTTCTAATAAGGGAGATCCTCTCTTTCTTCATCAAATTAATATTGTTAATGAGGTTACATAGAAACGCTTATTGGAAATATGAACATCTTCTTTGATTGAAATGACTACTCTGCAGTGTAAAAAAGTTGCATAGTTCTGGCTGCATTGGTGCCAAAGAATTTAGTACGATATCCCACAGGAATTGACAATGTAGTGTAAAATTACTAATTAACGTAAATAGTACGATAAAACATTTTTAAAATTTTAAGCAAGTGAATTTTTGAGTTGATGCAAAGTGCAAATTGGGTATTTCAATCCGATCGGTTTGCTTCCTGTTACCTTTTTGTTTCTAGTCATTCACATTTATTTGTTATATTCAAATTCAACTGATTTACATTTTTTTTTTTATAAATAGATGTTTTCCTCGATTCAGTGACAGTAATTACATCATAAACATGCCACATACAAGGATAGATGAAATCATTTAATATGAAAAATGAACAAAAGATATAATTTTTAGAACCAAATGTTTTAAAAATTCAAATAGATCCTTACAGCTCCAAAAAGATTTGTGAATATTTTCATTAGTGAGATTTAGTATTCAGCTGTCACAAGCCCAAATATCAAGTTTGCATTGACAAAGCAGAAGCAGACATGAGAAATCGAAGATGTAACAAACAAATCCTAGGGCAAAAGAAAAAAAAACAAATCCAAGGGAAAAAAAAACTAAAGAAACAAACAAAGAACTCTCACAACAAAAAATTCTTCGAGGGAGGAAGCTCTAACTAGAAAAACCCTAGGAAAGCAGAAATTCTTATTTGGAAATCCTAGGAGAGAGAAAATTTATTACCTAAATAAAAGAGAAAAAATCACAAGGAGAGAAATCATCCCCAGTTGTTAGAGAAGTTTTTCGTCTGAGGACTGCAAATGAAAGGGGTAGCAGTGTAGTTATGAGAAAGATTTTTTTTTTTTTTTCTGGTTGCCAGCTGAATTACATGTTAAGCGCAAGTTTATTGATAGTTCTTCCTTTCATTTCCATAATTTGCACCAATCTTAAATCATTTATCCACAACGCAATATTCAAACTACATTATTCAAACTATAATAAAAAAAAACTACAATGCCTCTTCTTTTCAATCTTATTAACGATTCAATTTGGTTAACAGGTACCACTCTTATTAATGATTCAACTTGTTTAACAGGTATACATTGGACGCTCGTTAAAGGGAACTCAAGTATTATTTTTTTTAAAAATAAAAGTACAATAAAATTGGAAAAGTGCCCAAATATAGGAGAGGGGAATAATTGAAATTGTGTGTATTCACTTTGTTTGTTAAGAGTAATTTAAGTGTACTAACATAAACCCATTAGGCACTCGTAAAAGGAAATCCTTAATTATTTTGTCATCAACATGAAACACTGGTGGTAATGTGGCCAGATTCTGTACTCTAACAATAATTATTTTATCATCAACTTAATATCTTTATCAAGTTGATGAAAAGGCCTAATTCATTCTGTACGCTAACAATAATTATTTTGGGTGTTGAGAGTGATATCATCCTTGTACTACTAAAGCATTTCGCTTGCATACTTTTAATGGGTAAACTAGCAACTAAGCCAATTCAACTTTCAATATTTTGAGAATTTCGGTTCTTGATCTCCCGTAATTATTATAAGCGAAATGGTATTTTGATACAGGGTATTAGCTTGAGAAGAGATGGTATTTTACTTTCCTAATTTTGATCATCTAAGTGCAAGTGAATGCCTAAATGGATTCCGCAGTGTGTATTAAAAGAATTTCCATCAATTATTTGGTTCAAACATAGAAACTTGATTGTCCTTTCAGCAAAACTTTTGCGACCAAGTGACCCATAAACCAACACTGGGGACCAAACGTAGAATAGTCCCTTTTTAAAATGCACAAAATTCCATTTTGCATGAGAACTAGCTTAGGTAATCTATTATGTTTTGAAGCTCGGACAGGACAGATACTCAGCCGAGTTCAGGGATCAAGGTCAATAGGTTTGAACGAAATTGAATCAGGTAATGCTATCATGCTGTCATAAATATTTATTTATTTTATATAAGTAAATAACATAGAAAAATGACTATAAATGTGATAATTATTCATTTTCACCATCATATTCCTTGCCCATCAAATTCCTAAAAGATAACTAATTGTAAAGTCAACAAATAATAAATCAATATCAACTACTTAATAAAAAATTCAAAATAAAAAAAATATTTTTTTTAATTTATTGGTTAATGTTTTTAAGATAAAAATGCACATTGTAAAATTTTTCAAGAGGATGAACAAATTGAAACTCATTTGTAAATGTATAGAAGTTAAAGTTGCACATCGAAGTTTAGGAGTGTATTTATGATTATTTAAAACATTCAATGGTCAAAACCAAACATTTGAAAAAGTTTTAAACCTGTAAAGCGATATCTTGTTATACTTCATTTTCCCAGCATTCATCTAAGCACTCATCATCAGCTACTACAGACGACGGTTCCAGGCTTCCGGGCTTCCATAGTATTCTTATCCTTTTTTTAACAATTTCCTTTTCCTTTTTTTTTTTGTGGAAATGATAGGATTGTATTGATCGGACAAAAATATATACAGGCGAACAACTGCTCGATACTTTACAATGTGCATTTAGCACAGTAGGTTGGGATTAACCCACTCTACATTATGATAATTGCTCAAAGCTTGAGCACTAAATAAACAACTACGATCATTCCTATTAGTTTTTCCTAGACAAAAGGAGCATTTGTAAAACATAGTACTCAATATTCACGGATGTCATTTATCAGGGTAGCTAGCCATATATCCACTGTTTTACTTCCTTGAATTTACTGCAGAAGGTCTTTATCTGGAACTCCAATGCATACTAACCTCCATCCTTGCTCTGCTGCTTTGATTAATGCCAGTTTGACACCTTCAACACCGTGTTGAAGTTGACTTTCACTTGCTATTTTTCTCATCTTCCATCCTATCGCATCCTGCCCCTACCATCAGCTGCTACAATGCTGTATCCAATGGTTTTTGTTTCCTTGTTCCACTAGCTTGTAATCCTGATCTGCATGCCTCTTGGTCTATTTCCCAGATTTTGTCTGACATCTTGATCATTTATTTGTTGTGGTACTATTGTTTTACCTATGCTACAGCTCCTAGCTTTTTTGACTGCATTGTTGAACTCCATCCAAGCATTCCAGGCTTTATTGATCACCTACAATGGTTCCTGTGTTTTGTTGTTGAACTCTTTTTCATTCCTGCATTTCCAGATTTGCCACAAAATATTTGCTGTAAGAGATATATGATCAATCCCTTGAACTCTGTGTCTGGCTTCAGTTATTGCTGCCCACCAGTTGTTGAAGTTCCAAGTCAGCTCTTTGATCCCATCCCATTGGATTGGGGCTAGTTTCCAGATTTCCTTAGCTCTCTTGCATTCTAGCAGCATGTGTTCCAATGTTTCCACATCCTCTCCACATCCTGAGTATATGGGATCTCCTTTCTTCACTCTTCTCCATATTATCTCTTTGATTGGAACTGCTTCTTTTAGACCTTTCCAGATGAATATCTTAATTTTGTGGCTGATATTAGACTCCACAAAACCCTCCAAACTTGGTATCTTGCTTGATTGCTACTTGATTCAGCCCCATGTTCTCTTCCCATTGCCTCTTGTTCTTTCCTAACCTGTATTGACTTGTATCCTGATTGCACTGTATATTCTCCACAATTTCCTTTTTCAATTTCATATCTTCACACATGCAAGGCTCTTCTCCCCTTTCTATATTTCATTCTCTTTTGTTCTTTTTCTTCGATCTCCTATTTTAGATTATAGATTTTTAAAAGATAAACAATAACAGATTTTTAGATATACTTTTTCTTCCTTTTCTTGCTATTTTGTTAAAACTTTTCCTTTGTGATTTCAAACATCATCGATTGTTGAAGAGATGAAGGGAACATTTTAATGGCAAAAATTGAAACTCCAAAACATACAGGCTCTATGTTTTAATCTCCTTGTCCTTCCCTGCTTCTTAAATCCTTCCCCTTTCCTTCGAGAAAAAAATTAAAAAAAAAAAGAATGAACAGGACATGGAAAAAAAATGAGAAATCAGTAGCTAAAAGAAAGTCAGCAAAAAAAGAAAAGGAATAAAACTTGGTTCCAATCCTGCCGATTTGCAATTGAACCTAGTTTTGATTAGGTTTGATCGAGTGTTTGCCAAGCAATTTTTTGAATAGACTTGGATTGGAAATTTACCCGATTCTAGATTTAATCGATTGATCTGACTGGCTCAATTTGAGTTTAAAAACACATCTAAATGCAAGTGAATGGCAAAATGGATTTTGTACTGCACTAAACGAATTTCCATCAATTAGTTGGTTCAAACATAGTTTAGAAACTTAAAATGTCCTTTCAGCAAAACTTTAGCAACCAAAGTGGCCCATAGTCCAACACTGGGGACCAAATGTAGAATATTTTCCTATAAAGATGCTCAAAATAGAATTTTTTGAGCATAGGTTATTTTGATAAAATAGAAGTTAATATTATAAATAAGCTAGTTATAAGTCATTCAACATGATTTACTTTACAAAGAAAGTTGCATTAATGGCGGAAAATACATAGAACATATCATAGTTATATTTGATCCAAAAAATCATTGGATTTAATAGGATTATAAAATAAGAAAGATTACACTGTGAATCATAAATCAGCAAATCTGGTCAATTGCCCAAACTGCTCGATAAGTATTTGTGCATGTCTATTTTCTCAAATCTACTATCCAATTAATACAAGTTCAAAATTGATATTGAGATCTAACGAAAAGATCCAAGAAATTTCAGATCTAACATATAGATCTAAAATAACTCTTAGATATCAGAAAATATAATAAAAAAATTAAATAAAACTCACACTAGAATAGTCTAGGAAAGAAAAAACTTTCATTAGTAAACAGTAAGAGAAAGAAAACTCTCACTGTAATACTTTATAAGAGACTTTATTAAACATAAAATAAAAACAAATGAAAAACAGATGAAGAGAAAGCAAGATCTTGGCTTGAAATTAAGGTCTCCATCCTATTCAGAAAGCGCGATGGAGAGAAAATTGAGAACAGAGAGAAGGCAGAGAGAACGGGTGTTTAATTTTTTATGACAAGGAGTTTAAATTAAGAGAACTAACTTAGTTAATCTACGATTCATGGACAACAAATCATCAATTCCAAGTTTCTTTAATTATTTTCCTTTTCTCTTTGGCCCTATTTCTCTTTGATTTGTTGATGACTGCAGTCCACAATATAATATTGAATTTCGTTGAAACCCTTGCTATTCTGGGTCTATTTCAACCTTTGAGAAGAGCTTCTTTCTTCCGATCTTCCCATTTGTCTAATCTCTTCAAAGCTGCATCGACCTGCAAATTAATACCAATGACAACATCAAGAACCTTAATTAATCATATTTCCTACTGATTTGATCTCAAAAACTTCCGTGATCACAATTTAGATGAGGTGAAGAAGACAGCTGCCAAACATGATCTTGCAAAAGATTTTTGAGTGTAGTTAAAGAAAATTTTCATAGTAATTGTCACGTTCTTTTCAAAACATTATGCATTTTTCAAGTCATTTTATTGTCATATGAAATCAGACTACTATATTCAATTTAAACGAAGGAACGAAAAAAGGAAAATGCAAAAAAAAAAAAAAAATTTGCTGAATAAGATTAACAATAAATGATGGTAGGATTTTTACCTCCTTAGTCCAATTTGTTCGAATTCCCACAATAATTGTCTGCATTACAGTATCGCCCAACATGCCGGACCATAGTCCCAACGCGCACCAGTAAGTATCCATAAGCAATGGAATTTAATAAACCGATTCTTCTTCTTCAATTTCAATTATTATAGTATACACACCTATAACAAGTTATATACATACATACATATATATATATATATATATATATATATATATATATATATATATCCAATTTTCTAAAACATAGCCAATTTATACATTATAGGCACCCAAATTAATGTAGAACATGGAATATTAATGCTAAAACTTATTGTTGTCACAATGTCAAAGTTCAATTTACCTTAGCACTAAGTTGGAAGTAAAAGTCGAGTAGAGAACCCAACGTGATTCCAACTAAATAGTAACATCCCACATTCACGTATGCAACAAATGCTTGCCATCCACATCCAATGGCCACACCTTCATATTTGAGACAAGAATGACAAACATAATAAGTAGACGAGGTATATAGCAAAAAAGGTAAACTACCTTGGGTATACTCCTTCCGTTCTATAAAATTTATCATGTTTGTCACTTTTTCTTGTCTCAGATTAATTATCATTTTAGAAAAGTCAACTCATATTTTGCAACGAAATTTTGTCTTTAGTTTTCATATGACTCACCACTTATTTCCTACAATTATCAATACATCAAATAAAAGATGGTCATCACTAAGGCTATAAGAGAAAAGTAAAAATTCTCTTTCCTATTAATATCACTAAACATAACTTGCACGTTCTCCTAAAAACGTCAAATTTTATGGGACAGAGGGAATAATTACCTATCTAATTACTACAAACTTTTTTAGAAAATTTAATTTCTAGTTAGCATATTTAGATGTTGTTCATTCATGCTATCCTTTGAAAACACTACATTAAATCTCTAATCATGCCAGAGCCAATTTTTTAATTTTAGTTTAGAGAACAAATTGGCTTGTACTGAACAAGTTGGCTTCCACATTAGCTTTTCAAAAGAATTTTTCTACAAACTCTTAGAAGAAATTATAAGTTTACAAATGGGGAAAGATTGTCATGGTATCAATTAAAAAATGAAGCAAAATATTTTCTTGATTTCTTTTTGCATGTGTATGATGGTTTTTCTATTTAATGCCCTATGGGCATACGATAAATTTACTAATAAAAAAGAAAGTGGGTTCTTTATTAAGCTTCAAAATTACCACTCACCTCTTGAAGTGTAATACTTTCAAAGAAGAAATTTAGTCCTTCAAAAAAAGAAAAAGAAAATAAAACCAGACAAACTTCTTATTATACGTCTTTAAGGCACCAAGTAGACAAACCTGTGTAACTTATGCAAAATCAAGTATGTAAGGTCATTAAACAATTTGATCAAAAGAGAGCAAACAAAGACTCTTAACCACTTGAATTAACTTGTTAATTACCTGACAAAACTGGTTGGATGCTGAGGATGGTCATTTCGGCCCGGCTCCACTAAGCAGGCTCCACCTCACCCAAATTCCACCTCGACCTTGAATTCCACCTCGGACTCGTCATGCGACCCAAGGTGGATACTCCTAAGGTTCCAATATCCGTCCCGATCATCTCGGCTATCACGGTGGCCACCGTGAGGTTCCACTGTGGCTGATGGGACAGCTGAGGTCAGGTCACAGATTGACACCCGCAGGGAAACAAGACGTCTGATAAAGCCTGTCTGACAGACCTGTGGGGATAGACTGACTCAGTCTGTCATGACTTGGGAAGTTGATCCCTACCGCCATTCCTTCCCAATTGTCCCCTATAAATACAGAAATCTCACTCAGAAAAAGGGACGAGAAAAAATACTCTGTAAGAAGCACTATCCCAAAACTCTGACTAAATTCCCTCTTAATCTAAAATAATTAGATCGTCAGAGGAAAATCAGGGGACTTAGCCCCACCTCTGATAATTTGAGCAGGTGATTTCCGTGAGGCAGTATCGACTTCAGGGGCTCACTCCTGCTTTGTGGGATCGCATGTGGATCCCGAAAATCACATCTTCAATTGACGCCGTCTGTGGAAAAGAGAGAATATCAAAGAATGAACCCTACGTGTTCTAGGAGTAGAAAGGTTCTCACCATTGGGGCTGAGCCCAGTACTGTAGCTCAGCAAGAAAATGTTTCTGAAGGACAGGGGTCTCCTGAGGCTCAGCCCACTAACGGAGAAGCCATGACCCGAATGGCTGAGTTCGTGACTAAAAATCCCAATATCTTTGAGGAGTTGGGAAGATACTTCAAGAGACAAGGCAAACAAAAAGTCGAATCCTCCAAGAGAAGATCAGAAGAGTCTCCTGAGATCCCATTCGAGAAAGAATCTGATGGGAGATGGTCCCGTAGAAGCACCCCGAAACGAGTCTCATCTAAGGCTACTTCTAGAATAGCCTCCATCTCCAAGGCTCTTTCACGAGGTTTGTTAGGTAAACGAGTTGAGGAAGAACCTCGGCTCCCGAGGAGACTAGAAGCGGATTACATGAGGGCTCCGCCTTTCACGGACGACATTAATGAGGAGAGGCTCTCTCCTAACTTCAAACTCCCCACATTACCGCCTTACGATAGCCGAGGTGACCCCGAGGATCACCTTCACGCCTTCATCTCGGCCTTTCGATTGTACTGCGTCTCCGACCCAGTTATTTGTCGGGCCTTCCCGGTATTTCTATAGGGGACTGCTCGCAAATGGTTTTGGGGTCTAAAATCTAGGAGCATATCCTCCCTGGGAGAACTGGTGGACAAATTTATCCACCGTTTCGTGTCTTCCAGACCGACGATAAAGACCTTGGCCTATCTGCTAAACATACAGTAGAATCCGGGGGAGCCTCTCCGTTCTTATGTACAAAGGTTTCAAGATGAAAGCGTGCAGATACTTGATCCTAATGAGCAGGTAACCATCGCCGCCTTCACCAATAGGCTTATCGCCGGAGTGTTTAACACCGAGGTATATAAGAAATACCCTCGCACTCTTCGGGAGCTCTGGTAGAAGGTTAAGAAAGGTATACAGGTTGAGGACCTAAACCGAATGAAGAAAGAAGCTCAGGTAGCCCACTCGGGACCTGATCCGCGAAAGAAGAAAGAATCAAGCCGAGGTAAGGCTGGCTCTGCTGGAGGTTTTCAGAGCCCCAACCGAGATCGACAAGATCGTCGAAGTGTTTTTGACAGAATTGCCAAGAAAAAGTCAGTTGTCCCTGATTCCGATCTAATCCTCTTAAACACCAACCGTTCTCACATTCTCACTATCATGGAGCAAAATCACCTCGGACGTGCTTCCCCCGGATGGCCGGAAAAAGGGAAAAGAGGAACTCTAACCTCTACTGCGCCTATTACTGGGACATCGGCCATGAAATCGAGGATTGTAATGATTCGAAGAAAGATATCGATGACTTGATTAAGCGGAGGTACCTGAAGCAGTTCGTCCGCAGAGATGGAAAACGCAACAGGAGTGACATCCATCGTGACCACCGATGTGAACAACGCCGAGAAGATAGGCGGGGGTCGAAGAGTAGTTGCCGACCCCCTGAAGATCCTAGGGAGCCGAGGAGGCCTCCCCAAGATAGATCCCCTGGTTATGGGCCCAGTTACGAGCCAAACATAGTTGGGATCATTAATACCATAGCCGGAGGTCCGATGGAAGGAGATAGTCAAAACTCCCGGAAGAAAACCTATAGGCAAGCTAATCCAGATCAGACCGAGACAAGCTCTCGCCTTACTGAGACAATCATATATGGCCCAAGTGACCCCGTCCCAACTGCTTCCAACAGTCATGAGGCCTTGGTGATTGAATTACTCATCAATAACTACATAGTAAAGAAGGTGTACGTCGATCCCGGAAGTTCGGTAGACGTCATGTGCTATCGGACTTTCGAAAATCTGAAATTGGTTAGGGACCAACTCGTACTTGTAAAGACTCCTTTAGTGGGGTTCAGGGGGCATGTTGTCCACTCAAAAGGGATGGTTACGCTTATGGTAACCGTCAGACGACATCTTCGGTGCCAAACTGTCCCTATCAATTTTGTTGTAGTCGAAACTGATTCTCCGTATAATCTTCTTATGGGTCCATCAACCTTGAATGCGTTGCAGGCTGTGTACTCGACGTACTACCTAAGTTTTAAATTTCCCACGCCAGTAGGAATCGTCGAGGTAAACAGCGATGTCTGTGCCGCACGAAAATGTCACCTCGCTACCCTGCAGGCCGCCTCTTCTTTAACGGTCAGGCTGAAGACTGAGAGTAGAAGGTCCAACATTCTCTCGATAGACTGCATAGACCCTCAACACTCCAGGAGGCCTAAAAAGCTGGAGGCCGGAAATGAGATGGAAGAAATTCCTCTGGATCCTTATAACCCTGATCAAACCATCCGCATCTTCACTAACTTACCTGAGTTTCTCAAAGGCGAGATGGTAAACCTCCTCAAAAACTACCAGAATATCTTCGCTTGAACTGTCGAGCAGGTTGTGGGGGTACCCCACCACCTCATGTTGCATGAGTCGAACGTTAACCCTCGCGCAAGGCTTGTTAAGCAGAAGAAGAGACACTTCGACGCCGAACACAATAAAACTGTGGCAGAAGAGGTGGATAAGCTCTTGCCAGCTCGGATGATCAAAGAGGCGCAATATCCCACCTGGCTGTCCAACCCTATTATGGTCAAGAAAGACACTGGGGGTGGAGGATGTGCATAGACTTCACCGATGTGAATAAAACTTGCCCAAAAGACTGTTATCCACTGCTGAGGATCGATGTTTTAGTTGACTCAGTAATGGGATATGAGATCCTCTGCTTTCTAGATGCTTTCAAAGGTTATCACCAAATAGGAATGAGCGAAGAGGACCAGGAGAAAATAGCCTTTTCACATATCAGGAAGTCTACTGTTACACAACCATGTCCTTCGGACTGAAGAACACCGGGGCGATGTATCAGCGACTGATCAACCGGGGTGTTCAAGTCCCAGATAGGCAGGAATGTTGAAACCTACGTGGACAACATCCTTTTGAAAAGTATGACCACCTCGGATTTTCTATCCGATGTAAGGGAGGTCATCGAAGTCCTCCGTGACACCCAGATGATGCTCAATCCAAAGAAACGAGTATTCGGTGTTATCTCGAAAAAGTTCTTGGGATACTATATGTCACGATGGGGCATAGAAGCTAATTGTGATAAGGTGAAGATCATTCAAGAAATGTTTTCACCTTAAAGCCCCCGAGATGTACAAAAACTCACAGAACGGTTGGCAACTCTTAACCGGTTCTTGTCCCAGTCTGCCACCAAGACATTGCCTTTTTTCAAAATATTGAAGAAGGCTGACAAATTCTCTTGGACTGAAGAGTGCCAGCGGGCCATCGAATAGATAAAGGATTATTTGCAACACCTCTCCATCTTTACTTCGCCGCGGGCAGGAGAGATGTTATACTTTTACCTCTTCGCTGTTGAGGAGACTGTGAGCGCGGTATTAATACAAGATGATAGTGCTTAAGTACCGATTTATTATGTTAACCGAATCCTCCGCGGGCCAGAGACTGTACACAAGAGCGAAAAAGCTCGTGTTAGGGTTAGTTCATGCAGCTCGGAGGTTGAAGCCTTATTTCCTAACTCACCCCATACGGTTGAGAACAGATCAGCCCATTAGATAGATACTGTCGCGTCCCGAGGTTTCTGGGCGCCTCACCAAGTGGGCCATCGAGCTAGGTGAATATGATCTGACCTATGAATCTGGGACTGCCATCAAGGCCTAGGCACTGGCAGATTTCTTGGTCGAGTTCACTTTTCTTGCGAGCCAATAAGCCATCCCTAATGATGCCAAGCCACAAAAGTGGACCTTATATGTGGATGGGTCGTCCAATAGTGATGATGGTGGAGTCGGACTGTTCCTCGAAGATCCTCACAGAGAGGCATGCTCATATGCCCTTCGATTTGATTTCGCTGCTTCTAATAACGAATCTGAGTATGAGGCTGTCATTGCGGGTTTACAATTAGTTCGCAAACTTGGTGCTCGGCGTATTTCAGTTTATAGTGACTCCCAACTCGTCGTGTGCCAAGCACTGGGGGAATATGAAATCAAAGAGAAAATCATGCAACGGTACCTTTCTAAAGTCCACCAGTTAGCAGCCTACTTCGAGTCATTCGCAATCCAAAGGATACCTCGATCTCAAACTGACGAGCTGACGCTCTGTCTAGACTAGTCTCTACCTCATTTTTTGTACTTAATAAGTCGATCCTGGTTAAGGTTTTAGCCGAACCAGACTATCTGGAAAACAAAGTCTACCCGGTGAGTTCGGGGAACACCTGGATGTGTCATCTCATCAGATTCCTGGGTCAGGGTGTTATTTCGAGCGACAAAGCCGAAGCGAGGAGAATTTAGTGCAAGTTAGCCCGATATGCACTCCGCGACGACAACTTATACAAGAAGTCATACCTCGGACCCTGGTTGCGGTGTATTACCCCTAAGGAAGGGAAGAACGCCCTACGAGACATACATGAAGGACTATGTGGGGCGCACGTCGGCTATCGGATGTTGGTAAAGAAGGCCTTGCTTCTTGGCTACTTTTGGCCGACTATCCGGCGAAATGTCCAACTCTTAGTTCTCTGCTGCTCTTCTTGCTAGTACCATGCCTCGAAACACCACCAACCAACTACTCTCATGGTTCCTATCACGTCTTCATGGCCTTTTGAGTAATGGGGGACAGATATCATTGGACCCTTTTCTTGAGTCATGGGCAATTATGCCTATGTAGTGGTGGCTGTTGATTACTTCACAAAGTGGGTTGAACCCGAGCCCCTGAGGAGCATAACCTGCCTGGCCATTCAGAAATTCTTCTGAAAGTGCGTGGTCTGTCGCTTCGGCTTGCATTGGGTCATCATCTCGGACAACGGGAAGCAATTTGTGAATAACCCCTTCAAGACATGGTGCAAAAATTTTGGGATCAAACAACACTTCACCTCGGTGGGACATCCCCAAACCAACGGACAGGCCGAGAACTTCAATCGCACACTTTTTCATGGCCTTAAAACTAGGTTACACCAATTCGGATCTTCTTGGGTAGACGAATTTCTCAGTGTGCTATGGTCTTACCGTACCACACCAAGATCCGCCACTCAGGAAACTCCATTTTTCTTAACCTATGAGTCCGAGGCAGTAGTTCTCGCCGAATTCCTCACCCTGAATCCTCGAATGGCAGTTTTCACTGCGAAGGCAAATGACGAAAAATGAAGAATGGATTTCGATCTTGCCGAGGAGAAGAGAGATGTCGCGGCAACTCGAGTGGTGTTATACAAGAATATTCTAACTAACTACTATAATGCCCGTGTCAGGCACCTCCGATTCAGTCCGGGAGATCTCGTCCTACGAAACAACTCAGTCAGCCGATCTGAATCTCAGGGCAAGTTAACTCTAAGGTGGGAAGGGCTATACCGCGTAGTTGAGACTAGTCAGAATGAGTATTGTAAGCTGGATTACCGAGATGATACTCTGGTTTCCCGAACTTGGCATGTCGAGAACCTTAAGTTGTATTATCTATAAATTGTTGGTATTCTATTGCTTGCTTAATTATTTTCTTAGCATCACTACCTCGTGTTGTTAAAGAAAACAAGGGGACAAGTAGAGGTGGAATAAAGGAAAAAACAACAAACAGAAATGAGAATAGAAGAAGTGACTTTTTATTAAGGATACAACTATTCTATTACAAAAAAAAGCTAAGTACAAAATACCGAAATAAGGGGCTCGACTAAGAGCCTCCCATTCGGCCCACCGGAGCCCTCTTTCTCCGCGCCGGCTTCTCCTTCAGTGGCCCCGCCGAGCTCACTTCCTGCAGCATCCAAATTCAGGTCGAAGTCGGCCATTTTACGGTTGAACTCTTTTCGTACTTCGGCCAAAATCTTCTTGGCCTGGATGCCCTCAACCATGTGGTCACATAGCTCTTTGGCATCCTCATTGTAGCTGGCATTGTCCTTGAACGAGTCCAGTTGTTCTGAGGTGAGATGGGGAGCAGCATCCTGGATAGTTGAGGTGTAGCCAAACATGAAACTCGGCAGGGTCAACTCGCCGAGATCACGCGTGAAGGCCTCAGAGGTGCAGAAAGCCTCCACGGCCGAGCTGCCAGCCTTATCAATGGCTTCCTTTGAAGACTGCTCCTACTCAAGTCGTCGGTTCTTCTCTTCTTCCAAGGCAGTCTTCAAGGAGTTCATTGTGGCCTCGGCTTGCTCCATTTCGGCCACCGCAGTGTCTCGTTGTTTGAGGGTCTGAGCTCTCTCCGTCTCGGCCAACTTCAACTGTTTCTCTAGCAGGGAGACCTTATCCAAGAGTTCAGTGGAGGGCTGGTTCTCAACCATGTTGATGTACCTCTGCATCAGCTCAAAGAGGAAGGCCGAGGTGGAAGCCCACACCACAAAAGTGTTTTGCATCAACTCGTCAGAAGTGAGATTCTTGGCAAAGGCGTGGTCCCTGGGCAGGCTGGAGTGGACCAAAAAATGGTGGGCCACCTTGGGGTCCTTACACCGATCATTGACGCTCACATCCCACTTCGGGCACCAGCGCCAACCGGGGTGCTTTTGATCCTCCCCTTCAGGTTGGGGTTGCACGAAGTACCGATTCCAAAGGGACGACCTTGTGACCGGTGCCTCGGGCGTTTGGATTTGCTTACCCCGGCCCGGCGGAGGAGCGGCAATGGTTACACTTCGGGTAGCCACTCCTTCAGGAATGGCCATAGTCCGTGAGGTGTCCTCGAGAATAACTGGTACTGGTGTGCTGGTTACCCTTCTTCTTCTGTGCTCTCGAGATCTGGGCAGGAGTCTTCCACTTCTGTGGTTTCTTAGCCACTGTAGCTACGCCCGAGATGATAAGATTCGAAACTCTTACCACTACACAATGAAGAAGAATTAATAAGAATCAAAAGAAACAAAACAAAATGAAGTAATGAATTGAAAAATACAATATTTTTCAAATCGAGTAGAGAAGTAAAGAGGGCGATCCGGGCTGATTAAAGCTCGGCTTATCCCGCTGTTTACGAGGACTGCCTCAGGATAAGCCAACTGTTGATCCTGAGGCCCGACCCGAGGAGTTTGCGAAAGTTCTCCTCTTTGTGTTGACCCAGGGAAGGATCCTTCACCGAAGTAGGGGGCATCCACCAAAATCCCCTGGGGAAGTTCTTGGCAGGGACGAAGATGAAGTTGCGCTTCCACTCCTTTATGGATGAAGGAGCGTCCACCATTAACTTCGGGACGTGCTTGCTTCGGTTCCCGAAGTAAAACCATCATTTCTTGCTCCCACTGTTCTTGATGGTGTAGCAGCGGCGAAAAAGGTTTACTGTAGGATTCATGCCTTACTCTCGGCAAAGCATCTCGAATCCGATGAGTATTCGCATCGCGTTTGGGACCAATTGGGTGATTCTCACACCCCAGTACCTGAGACAGTCCCGAAAAAACCTTGTAGTGGGCATTCTCAGCTCGGCTTCCAACTGGTCAACATAGATGACCACCCTACCATTTGGGGGCATCTCGACTGTTTGGTTCGCCTGAGGTGGGTAGATACTATAGTGTCGATGGAAAGGGTACTTCCGTATCACCTCTTTCGCCGCGGTCTGGCCGATGACGCTGCTGAACAATGGGAGTTGACCGAAGTCCACGGCAGAGAGATCTGGAGGAGTGGCTGGCTCTTGCATTCCCTCGTCCTGGGGCACATCGGATCCCAGTTCATCGTTGTACAGCACTTCGGATCCTTCTTGGCCCTGGTCTTGAGAGGCCTCGTCCCCACCGGATACCTCGGCTTCTTTTTCCCTCGGGGTCGATGAAGAACTCTCTTCCTCTTAGGCCGGGTCAGGCCTCTCCATTATGTCGTAGTTCGGACTGTTTCCTTATGTGTGTGGGCTACCCGAGCCATAGTACAGAAGGTAAAAGGAGAGTTAGACTTACTGTTTATGAAAGAAAGAGGGCTCGAGTGAGCAGTTGAAGCAGCTCGGGTATTCTCTCTCATTTCGGATATTCGCTCTGACCTCGGACGATTCACTATAGGGGTGCTGTAAATTTCTACGGTAAAAGGGTTAATAGCGAGGAAGGACCCTCCTATTTATACAAGTATAGTGGAAGACGAAAGGGCAACGTCCCTCGAGTTTTCCGAGAATGCACCCTCTCTCTTCATTTATGACCAGCCATCATTCCTCCCCCATATCACGTGTCCTTTCACATACTGTCATTATGACTGACAGCCATCTCATCACCCCACACTTTCTCACTGAGTTGACGGTTCATCGCCCTGACACTTTGATGACCTGCTGTGTTTATACGAAAGCCCCTAGAAAGGCAACAAGAAACCTTTTTCTTCCTGAGGCTTGGGTGGCTTATTGAGGATGGTCTTTTCGGCCCGGCTCCGCTAAGCAGGCTCCACCTCACCCAAATTCCACC
The DNA here is from genome assembly GCF_036785885.1 of Coffea arabica. Lineage (NCBI taxonomy): Eukaryota > Viridiplantae > Streptophyta > Magnoliopsida > Gentianales > Rubiaceae > Coffea > Coffea arabica. The sequence goes on along the minus strand of NC_092318.1, from coordinate 44,187,871 downwards.
TCGGCCTTGAATTCCACCTCGGACTCGTCATGCCGACCCGAGGTGGATACTCCTGAGGCTCCAATATCCGTCCCGATCATCTCGGCCATCGCGGTGGCCACCGTGAGGTTCCACTGTGGCTGATGGGACGGCTGAGATTAGGTCACAGACTGACACCCGCAGGGGAACAAGATGTCTGATAAAGCCTGTCTGACAGACCTGTGGGGACAGAATGACATGCTCAGTCTGTCAGGACTTGAGAAGTTGATCCCTACCGCTGTTCCTTCCCAATTGTCCCTTATAAATACAGAAATCTCACTCAGAAAAGGGACGAGAAAAAATACTCTGTAAGAAGCACTATTCCAAAACTCTCACTAAATTCCTTCTTAATCTAAACTAATTAGATCATCGGAGGAAAATCGGGAGACTTAGCCCCACCTCTAATAATTTGAGCAGGTGATTTCCGTGAGGCAGTATCCACTTCAGGAGCTCACTCACGCTTTGTGGGACCGCCTGTGGATCCCGAAAATCACCTCTTCAGATGCCATTAACAACAAGAGCGAGGGCCAAAAGTGGGGAAAGATCAGAGACAGCATCTGCAACCACTTCACCTTCCGTGAATGCATAGCTCAAAACCCGGCACAGAGCAAGGATGACAATTGCCGCAATCACACAAATTATGAAAGAGATCACATTCACAACTACCACTGAAAATGCTGCTGATTTTGGATGTCCTGCTCCAAGTTCATTGCTAACTCTCATACTGGTAATTATTTCAGAATCTTGATCAGTCCAAATTATATACTACAACACACATGAATAAGAAATTGTTGGACACTTTATTTAATTAAATTTTCTGTCAGGACAATCGATCCATATTTAAACAAAGATAAAGATACCTAGCTACAACAACAATAAAATGACAATCATGATAGGTAATTTATTATGTGAGTCAATTTTAATCAAAATTATGTCTTCTACTAATCTAAGACCTCTTTAGCTTAATTTGACATAATCTTAAATGCGATTAATTTTTACAAGATGCTATGAATATTTGGTAGTATTCAAATGAGTAATACATACGTAAATTTTGAATTTTAAATTTAAATTTTGCACATATATCATATATCTAATGGTGATTGTGTATACAATGACAGTATATATAAGATTAATCATATTCAAATTAGGATGAATTTACAAGCTCAATTGGGAATACCAACTCTCATAAATGATCCCAATTGTTCCAATCCAATTATGAAAATTTATTCAAAAACATGCTGCTGCATCCACGGAACTGTACCGTCAACATCGGTGAAATTTCTTCATTCGTTTGTCTTAGCAGTACTTGAAATTGGCCTTTCACGGATGTCCCTTTCAAAGTTTGGTAAGGACTTAACCAGTATCAAGCAAGCAATCAATGTCCTATTCTAGAAAAACTTTCTCTTACACAAGTTTTTATCATTTTTGCAAACTTAAAATGCAAGAATAAGTAAACAAGTTCATCTTCTCTTTGGGAAATTACCAACTAGAATTCTTAGAAAAGATTTTTTTTCTTTTATTTTTACTTCTTCCTCATGTTCTAAGCCATATGTATAGTACCAGTAAATAAGTACTGAACAATTATCGACATTTCAAAATCAAAGGCCTACCTTGCTGCTGCATTAAATCCAACTGAGACCATAAATACCCATCCAGAAATTGTTGTGCTGCAACAAATTTCATTTAGATCATAAAACTGGCTAGATAAATAAACATATGCAAGTATTAATATATCATGCAACATTAGCATATTTCCCAAAATAAGAGAAATAAAAAAAACCTTCTGCCTGTTGAATTTATCGAGAAGCAAGAAAGTTCTTTAACCAGTAATCCCTACAGTCCATTTTTTTACTGTACAATAATTTCTTGATGTGAAATCAAATTCAATGCCTATTTTTTACTTTCAGAACTCAGGACAATTTGACTGTCCAGCAAATGTAGTTGATAGGACTTCGTAGACTTGTACACAATGAAAATGGTGGAGTGTTTATTAGCATTTATTCATAGATTTTCTTTTAAACTATAAAGTGTCGAAACCAAACTTCAGCATGGCCATAGATCTTACTTAACTAACCTTTGTACTGTGTCTATTGCTATCATTTTATCAATATAGAATATATAACTGTCACTCAACTTGTGACTAAGATTGATGCTTTAGAACCTAACGTTTTTGGTTTTAATTCCCTTCTCCCTCCAAGTAAACACTACAAATAAACTATGAATGGACGTTCAAAATAAGACAACTGACAAATAAAAAAAATCTGTCGATGGACTTGTTAACACTATAAATAATGATAAATGGCTCACCAATTTTTGCAAGTAATCAATATACATAGTAATAAACTATGAATGCGCGTTCAAAATAATTCTAATACAAGATCAAACATGTTAAATTTGCTATTGATCAACTTAAGCAAGAGTAGAACTTAATTTCTTACAGTGGCAATAGTATACTACTAAACTTGGGATTTAGTTAAGAAAATAGCAGTTTCATTTTGTATTGTTTGTCCAGTAGTCATGCAGAAATATTGGCCGATCAAAAGGAACCTTTTTTTTTTGCACTGTTTATTCATAAACTCAAAAGCTGGGGCATGCAATTATTGCAACAAGCTACTTATCACACTCTATTCAAGACTTTCTACTTACAATCTCTTTCTACTTACAAAAAGTGTGCCAAAATAACACAATATGTGTAATAGAAACTTTGCTTTGTTATTCAATTTTTGTTCTCGACGTAGCATTTCAATTGTATGGATGCGATTATGTTGATATTGTCACATATTATGCCAAAATTTAGGTAGGGACCTATTAGAGTTCATATTGCTTCGACGTCCGGAGACCTTGAGGATAGTCAATAGCTAAGGCTTTTTGTTTCTCGAATTAGATTGAGGTTTTGCACATAGATGCTACTCCTATTCTTTAGTGCTTTGTCCTACCTTTTCTGTTTTACTTAAGAAAAAAATGAATAATGTGACTAGCCACACTTTATAGTAGGCGTTTTTGCCTTTTTTTTTTAAAAAAAAATTTTCAATAGAAGAAGAGCATGATTTAAGAAACGGGGAGGGAGTAGGAAGATCAAATGTCAAAACCTCTATATTATGGAGTTTCAATTTTGGCCACTAGACCAAGGCCTTTATGACATAAAGTAAGCCCTTTTAGTTCTTTGGATGGTAGAAATGATTTGCCTTTTCCATATCATTATATATTTACAGTTGGTAAAAAAAAAATGCTTTATTTGAGGAACAATTGAATCCATCCACATGATGTTCTTACTCTTCAATTTTCTGCTCAGGTTTATCATGTATTTTTGGTCTGAATGCTACATGGAAAAACATAATTTAGAATAGGGAACGAGAAGTATAAATTATGGGTTCTAACTCACTCTGCACCCTCCCCAATTCCTAAATCTCACCCTGTTAAAAAAAATTATAAATTATGCTTAGTTTGGTACAATGGTCCTTCAAAATTTGGCAGATCTTGATCATTTGCTACTAAACTTCGCTCAGCGCGGTGGTTTGGTCAAATACGGCCCATTGAATTGTATGTTTAAATGTGTTAGATTTCCAATTGGATTTTGTAAGGAAACGACTCTGCTAGGTTTGTTGAAACCCAACGGCAAAGCCCAATCAGTCTATGCTCATTTTGGAAACATTGTTGATCCTTGTTTCTTCCAAACTTTGGAGCCTTACGCTTTTCGAAGGAAGAAAAAAAAATTTGTGGGTATAAATCACAGGTATCCGATTCGTTTTACCGTTGCAATTAATTCTATTTGAGTTAGATCGGGCCCTTTGCAGGAAAAAACTCTCCCAACGTTATCTTTTTCATTTCTATGAGTTTAAAACTCGAGACCTCATGGTTAAGAAATGTAAGTCAGTGTTTTGAAAATTGGATCAGATTGGTCGGTTTGATCAGATGTATTGCGAACCGGCCATGCCTCCATCCGATTCAATGCATAATCCAAAGAATTAATTGAACCGATTAAACTCGGTCAAGAATCAGTTGAATTGTAAAAATTGAGAGGTTCAACCGGTTTTTATTAAAATTTTATTTTATAAAACAACTCTTTTAGTTTTATTCAAAATTTTTAATGCTCAAATAAATAAAAAAATTTATTAAACCTTTGAACTGGAGTTAAATCGGTTGAGCATATCAAAATACAAACCGGAAGGTTTTTCAGTTTACTCTACCATCCGAATTTAAAAACATTGGTGCAAGCCGCTTCCACTACTGTACCATTAAGCAGCTCGATACTTGACATTTGCTTATCCTTCTTAGTATTTGATGTTCATAATTTGTCCTCAACTCAGATTATTTTATAAAGACATTAAATAGTGATGGTGAAACCTTTAATTTGACTCTCGAGTCATTTTCCTTGTAAACCTTAGACTCTCTTTTAAATATATATTTTTTTAAAAAATTTATAGTGAAATTACTCTCTCTTCTCCTTTAGAAAAAAACTAGTATACTTTTATAGTTTACAAGGCTGAAGAATGATACATATTGAATTTTATTTTTGACTTAATCATTCAAACCATTTGACGAAGATATTAAAATATATTACTTCCTCCGTCTAAACTTGTTTGTCGTATTTTGAAATTTTAACCTTTTAAGAATAGCAACTTGATAGTGATATTAATGAATTTGTTTTCAAAATTGCTCTCTAAGATTTAAATTTTAAAATTTGAACTTATTATAAAATATAAATAAAGATGAGAATAACATTGAAAAAAAATTAAAAGTAACTTTGATTTTGATAGGATGGCCAATATTATGAAACATTCTAAAATAAAAAGTATTAGACTTTCAATGAAACAGAAAGAATACTACTTATATTACTCTATGTTTTTGGAAAGTATAATTGTAATACCTTACCGGTTGACTTAATGCATGGAACTTGCAAGGCTATGTCCTTCACCTTGCCTAGGCCAAGTTTAATTCCTAAGGTTTGCCTTTGCCCACTCCTTTGAGGACCCGAACAGTGAAAAAATAGCTAGGTTTTGGATTGATATCATTTGCAGCCCCTAATTTTGGGAGTGGTACAATTATAGTAGTTAATTTTTTTTTTCGTAGATTCTGATTGGAGACACTACAAGACTCTTATAAAATGCAATCATGGTGATATGTTAATTCTAAGCTCTGATATCCATATTCCTTAAACTCGTAATATTGAGGAATTAACAGTGTATGAAAACAAACTATGAAAAGGTGACAAAGTTTTGAACTTTCTATCTTTGTTTAACTCGAGACAAATTAATTAGAGACCTTTTCACGAACCACTTCTTGAGGCAAATTCCTCCCTTCATGGAATTCCTCCTTGTCGACAACCTTTGATTGTCTCACAGCCTCTATTGTACCGATTAACTGGATGGAGCGAATAGCAATTGTCACCGTAATGGCTGCCCTTTCTGTGGGAACATTTAGTTGTATCAGGGATGAGATCTGCATAATTGATGAACCTTTGTCCATTTCTGGCTGCAAGACTTGCCGAAAACATAAGTGAGACCAGAAAGAACACAAACATTATTCTCAATGCAGCCATTTTTTCCCAAAAACCAAAAGAAAGCTTGGCTTGCAATGTACCAAAATGCCAAGCCCTTTTGGTATTTTGGGAGTATGACTAATGGAACGTGTAAAGGTACATTATTTTGTTTTGGTTCTTCAAGTATATATATCAATATATATGCATGTATGCATAAGAAGACGGTTAGAGTAATCTCAGGTTGTGACACTTTGCGATAACTTGGGGCGACCATTCATCTTGATATTCCAAATTTAGAAGTTAAATATGAGGTTGGTATCAGAAAATGACAGCAACCAAACAGTACGCCGAGTTTAAGGTCATATTCAAGTGGATCTGAGTCTTCTAATAAGGGAGATTCTCTCTTTCTTCATCAAATTAATATTGTTAATGAGGTTACATAGAAACGCTTATTGGAAATATGCTATTACAATAATAGGTTCAGAACATCTTCTTTGATTGAAATGACTACTCTGCAGTGTAAAAAAGTTGCATAGTTCTGGCTGCATTGGTGCCAAAGAATTTAGTACGATATCCCACAGGAATTGACAAATCTTTAATATGAAATCATTTAATATGAAAAATCATTTAATATGATGAAATCATTTAATATGAATTACATGTTAAGCGCAAGTTTATTGATAGTTCTTCCTTTCATTTCCATAATTTGCACCAATCTTAAATCATTTATCCACAACGCAATATTCAAACTACATTATTCAAACTATAATAGAAAAAAACTACAATACCTCTTCTTTTCAATCTTATTAACGATTCAATTTGGTTAATAGGTACACTCTTATTAATAATTCAACTTGTTTAACAGGTACACATTGGACGCTCGTTAAAGGGAACTCAAATATTATTTTTTTAAAAATAAAAGTACAATAAAATTGGAAAAGTGCCCAAATATAGGAGAGGGGAATAATTGAAATTGTGTGTATTCACTTTGTTTGTTAAGAGTAATTTAAGTGTACTAACATAAACCCATTAGGCACTCGTAAAAGGAAATCCTTAATTATTTTGTCATCAACATGAAACACTGGTGGTAATGTGGCCAGATTCTGTACTCTAACAATAATTATTTTATCATCAACTTAATATCTTTATCAAGTTGATGAAAAGGCCTAATTCATTCTGTACGCTAACAATAATTATTTTGGGTGTTGAGAGTGATATCATCCTTGTACTACTAAAGCATTTCGCTTGCATACGTTTAAAGGGTAAACTAGCAACTAAGTCAATTCAACTTTCAATATTTTGAGAATTTCGGTTCTTGATCTCCCGTAATTATTATAAGCGAAATGGTATTTTGATACAGGGTATTAGCTTGAGAAGAGATGGTATTTTACTTTCCTAATTTTGATCATCTAAGTGCAAGTGAATGCCTAAATGGATTCCGCAGTGTGTATTAAAAGAATTTCCATCAATTATTTGGTTCAAACATAGAAACTTGATTGTCCTTTCAGCAAAACTTTTGCGACCAAGTGACCCATAAACCAACACTGGGGACCAAACGTAGAATGGTCCCTTTCTAAGATGCATAAAATTCCATTTTGCAGGAGAACTAGCTTAGGTAATCGACTATGTTTTGAAGTTCGGACCGGACAATGACTCAGTTGAGTTTAGGGATCAAGGTCAATGGATTTGAACGAAATTGAATCAAGTAACACTATCATGATGTCATAAATATTTATTCATTTTATATAAGTAAATAACATAGAAAAATAACTAGTAATGTAGTAGTTATTCATTTTCACCATCATATTCCTTGCCCATCAAGTTCCTAAAAGACAACTAATTGTAAAGTCAACAAATAATAAATCAATATCAACTACTTAATAAAAAATTCAAAATAAAACAAAAAATCAAGATTTTTTTAATTAATTGGTTAATGTTTTTAAGATTCAAATGCACATCGTAAAATTTTTTAAGAGGATGAACAAATTGAAACTCATTTGTAAATGTATAATAGCTAAAGTTGCACATAGAAGTTTAGGACTGTATTTATCATTATTTAACACATTCAGACGTCAAAACCAAATATTTAAAAAGTTTTAAACTTGAAAAGCAATATCTTGTTATACTTCATTTTCCCAGCATTCATCTCAGCACTCATCATGGGCAACTTCAGACGACGGTTCCAGGCTTCCGGGCTTCCTTGGTATTCTTATCCTTTTTTTTTTGACGATTTCCTTTTTCAATTTCATATCTTCACATAGGCGACTATTCTCCCCTTTCTTTATTTCATTCTCTTTTGTTCTTTTTCTTCTCTCTCCTATTTTAGATTATACATTTTTGAAAGATAATAGACCTACATTTTCTTCCTTTTCTTGCTATTTTGTTAAAACTTTTCCTTTTTGATTTCAAATATCCTTGATTGTTGGAGATATGAATAGGATTTAGAGATGAAGAGGATAGTTTAGTGACTAAAATTGAGACTTCAGAACATAGAGGCTCTGCATTTTAATTGCCCTGCCCTTACCCGCTTCTCAAACCCTTCTCTTTTCCTGCTAGACAAAATAATTAAAAAAATAAAGAGGACATAGGAAAAAAATGAGAAATCAATAGCTGAAAAAAGTCAGCAAAAAAGAAAAGGAATAAAACTTGGTTCCAATTTTGCCGATTTGCAATTAAACCCAGTTTTGACTGGGTTTGATTGAGTGTTTGCCAAGCGATTTTTTGAGTAGACTTGTATTGGAAAGTTACTCAATTCTCTATTTAATTAGTTGTGTAGACACCAAAATTTTGCATTTATTTTATTTATTTTGTTTTGTTTTGTTTTGTTTTATTTATTCATTCCGTCTCATGATATTTTTATTTCTTAAGAAAATCATTTCAATTCATTTTTAGGAAATTAAAAAGAAAAGAAAGACAGAAAAGAAAGGAAAAAGAAAAAAAAATCAAATCCGATCTCAAAAAAAAAAAAAAAAAAAAGAGTACGTACAGAAGCCGTGAAGGAGTGGTAGTACAAAGATTGCAGCTGCAGAATCTCGCCCCATCTTCCACTCATTTTTCTTGCTTTTCTTTTTCCCAAACCTTTTGCCACCTCACTCTAATCCGAATCACCCAGAAAGTTCCAGAATTAAGCCCTCTAATGGCTCTAAAAATTGCAGCAAAATTTTGGTTTTCTTAGGAACCATTGATACGACGGTTTAGCAATCCTTGTTTCGTATAAAAGGCTTCAAAAGATAGTTTTAGAGAGAGAAAAAAGAGAAGGGGCGGCGGAAAAATCGAAAGGGAGAAAGAAAGAGCAAACGAGAGAAAAGAGAGAAGAAAATTTTTTTGCAAAAAGTGGCTGTCAGGCTGATCCGTCAGCCTATTTCCTCATCATTTTTCGATCAAGCTTTGAGTGTTTGGAACTACTTCTTGATTTTTCCACTTTCCTGGGTGCATTAAAGAAACTTTTGTCCAGGAAAAATAGAGGAAGGATAACTATAAGGCCATCGAATTGAGGTCCAAATTCGCGGAGTCATCAGCCTGGAAGAAAATTTGCAGCAAGGTTGTAGTTTTCCACTTTCAGATTGTTCACGCCTGGTTTCATTTCTTTGCCGTTCTACGCTTTGTTTTGCCTTTTAAAGTGCCAAAAGTAATCTTTTTCCTCTATTTTCTGCTCATATATCATCTAATTTACATCAGAAATGTTGAAATCTTACTGCCGAATTTCTTGTTGGTTTTTCTTCTGTGTTTTTCCCTATTTGTGAATCCGAGAGGAGAAAATTTGTGCCATGGTTTCTATGTTGTTGTGGTGTTGTTTACCTTTGTCACAAATGGGAGAGAATAAAACCTGTGAACAACCTTGACTGGAGTTGCTCTTCCATCAGCCACGCAAACTTATTCTTTTCTTCTCTGTTGCGGTTCTTGCACAAGAGGAATTGCATGTTCTTTTTCTAAACTTTTGTGTGTTTAGATGTTGTAGTTTTGTGATCTTGCTAATTTGATCGAAATTTTGATGTTTGGTTGAGACTTTAGTTGTGTTTAATAAGGAGAAGATTGCATTGTGAACCCACCAGAAAGTTTGCAGAAGAGCAGAAGCAGCGAAGCTTGCATGAAATATTAGGAGAACTAACATAGGTTTTTTTTTTTTTGATAAAATATAAGTTAATATTATAAATAAACTAGTTAGAAGTCGTCCAACATGATTTACTTGACAAAAAAAATCTGCAATATTCTCAAAAGTTATATAGAACATATCACAGATATATTTGATCCAAAAAATCATTAGATTTAATAAAATTATAAAATAAGAAAGATTACCCTATATATCATAAATCATCATATTTGACCAATTGCACAAACCGCTCCATAAGTATTTGTGCATGTCTATTTCCTCAGATTTGCTATCCAACTAATTCAAGTTCAAAATTGATATTGAGATCTGATGAAAAGATCCAAGAAATTTTAGGTCTAATATATAGATTTGCAAAAGCTCTTAGATATGAGAAAAAATAATAAAAAGTTAAATAAAACTCCCGCTAGAATAGTTTAGGAAAGAAAAAACTCTCACTAGGAAGCACTAGGGGAAATAAAACTCTCACTAGAATACTTTAGGAGAGATTTTATTAAACATAAAATAAAAAGGAAAAATTGTACCAATCATCCTTCACATATCGTTGATAAGAAAATTTAGTTCCTCAGAACGAAAATGATAGATTTTAATCCTAACAAATAAAAAATGATCAATTTTGATCCCTAGCCACTTTTCCGATAGAATTTTGGTTGGAGTATATGACGTCCACGTCATGTAGTCAAATGTTAAGAGGCAAATTTGGTAACTCATTAAACTATTACTCTAAAAATTTTAAAAAATTCCAAATATATGTATACTGCTTTCCTCCTCCAACTAGACCAATCTACAGGTCGAGTCTGGGCCGAAATTCATTATTTCGGATGCGGACCCGTCACACTATACCGGGTTCGTATCTGGCCCGTCTACCCGACCGGTCTTCTACTCTATGTTTCGGACCCGGATCCGATAGGTCTACCCGGATTCGGGTCCGGGTCTACCCGAAAAATGGCTAAAACCTGTTTTACTACAAAATTAAAAACGAAACCTGTTTTGACAAGAATTAAAAACGAAACATGTTTTGTAGCAAATTTGGCATTCAAGTCTAAATCACAAATTACAAAGCCAATCACAAAGTTGCAACAGAAGAGGTGCAGCTTAACAATGGATCTCCAAGTTGCAACGGAAGAGGTGCGGCTTGGTCAATCATCAGTTCGTCACTGGAGTCTAGAGGTGGAGCCGTGGAGGAGCAAAAGAGAAGTAAAGACTAAAGACTAAAGAGAGTAAAGAGAGACTGAGAGGTGTGGCAACTAAAGAGTAAAGAGTGTATTAGGGTTTGGATAATATTTAGTTGTTTGTTGGGCCTTTGGGGTATAGAAGTAAATTTGGGGTATATATATATATTAATTTATTTTATATCTAGATACGGGTCGGAATGCATTATTCCATATTCGACCCATTTTTTTGTTTGATAAAACGGATCCGGATCTGGGTCCGGGTAACGGAATTATATCCTTACCCGGACCCATAAAAATTTGACAGATCTGAGTCAGATCCGGGTCTAGATCCGGACCGTTGACAGGCCTACCTCCAACCACCACACTTGATCTCTAAATCCCCACGCGCACACGTCTATATGTGGTAGGAGTGGGAATGATGAAGGATGATGATGGTGGAGGAAGAGGGGAAGTGACTACATATTTCATTTTTTTTTAATTTTTAGGTCCATAGTTAAGTGAGCTGTCAAATTTACCATTTAAAAGTAGATCTCATGACATGCACATAATTTATTCTGGCCAAAATTCTATCGAAAAGTGATTAGGGATTAAATTTGATCATTTTATTTATCAAGAACTAAAATTGCTCTTTTTCATTTTGTAAGACTAAATTTTCTCATCAACTATATGTGAGAGATGATTGTTGCAATTTTTCCAAACAAAAACAAATAAAAAATAGATAAAGAGAAAGGGAGATCTTAACTTGAGGTTAAGATATCTCTCCTATGTAGAAGGCACGGTGGAGAGAAAATTGAAAATAGAGAGAAGGCAGAGAGAACGGGTGTTTAGTTCTTTATGAAAAGGAATTTAAATTAGGAGAACTAACTTAGTTAATCTACGATTCATGGACAACAAATCATCAATTCCAAGTTTCTTTAATTATTTTCCTTTTTTCATTCGCCCCATTTCTCTTTGATTTGTTGATGATTGCTGTCCACAATATAATATTGAATTGAGTTGAAGCCCTTGCTATTCTGGGCCTATTTCAACCTTTGAGAAGAGCTTCTTTCTTCCGATCTTCCCATTTTTCTAATCTCTTCAAAGCTGCTTCGACCTGCAAATTAATACAAAGGACAACATCAACAACCTTAATTAATCATATTTCCTACTGATTTGATCTCAAAAACTTCCACGATCACAATTTAGATGAGATGAAGGAGACGGTTGCCAAACATGAACTTGCAAAAGATTTTTGAGTGTAGTTAACGAAAATTTTCATGTTAATTGTCACGTTCTTTTTAAAACATTGTGCATTTTTCAAGTCATTTTTATTGTCATATGAAATCAGACTAATATGTTCAATTTAAACGAAGGAACAAAAAGAAAAAAAATGAGAAAATAGCTGAATAAGATTAACAATAAATGATGGTAGGATTTTTACCTCCTTTTTCCAATCTGTTCGAACTGTCACCCACAATAAAATAATTGTCTGCATTACAGTACCGCCCAACATGCCGGACCATAGTCCCTATATCCATAAGCAATGGAATTTAATAAACCTCTAAAACATGGCCAATTTATACATTATAGGCACCCATATTAATGTAGAACATGGAATATTAATGCTAAAACTTATTGTTGTCACAATGTCAAAGTTCAATTTACCTTAGCACCAAGTTGGAAGTAAAAGCCGAATAGAGAACCCAACGGGATTCCGACTAAATAGTAACATCCCACATTCACGTATGCAACAAATGCTTGCCATCCACATCCAACGGCCACACCTTCATATTTGAGACAAGAATGACAAGCATAATAAGTAGACGAGGTACATAGCAAAAAGGGTAAACTACCTCGGGTATACTCCTTCCGTTTTATAAAATTTATCATGTTTGTTACTTTTTCTTGTCTCAAATTAATTGTCATTTTAGAAAAGTCAACTCACATTTTGCAACGAAATTTTATCTTTAGTTTTCATATGACTCACCATTTATTTCCCACAATTATCAATACATCAAATAAAAGATGGTCATCACCAAGGCTATAAGAGAAAAGTAAAAATTCTCTTTCCTATTAATATTACTAAACATAAATTGCACGTTCTCCTAAAAAAGTCAAATTTTATGGGACAGAGGGAATAATTACCTATCTAATTACTACAAACATTTTTAGAAAATTTAATTTCTAGTTAGCATATTTAGATGCTGTTCATTCATGCTATCCTTTGAAAACACTACATTAAATCTCTAATCATGCCAGAGCCAATTTTTTAATTTTAGTTTAGAGAACAAATTGGCCTATATTGAAACAAGTTGGCTTCCACATGAGCTTTTCAAAAGAATTTTTCCACAAACTCTTAGAAGAAATTATAAGTTTACAAATGGGGAAAGATTATCATGGTATCAATTAAAAAATGAAGAAAAATATTTTCTTGATTTCTTTTTGCATGTATGTGATGGTTTTTCTATTTAATGCCCTATGGGCATACGATAAATTTACTAATAAAAAAGAAGGTGGGTCCTTTATTAAGCTTCAAAATTACCACTCACCACTTGAAGCGTAATACTTTCAAAGAAAATAAAACCAGACAAACTTCTTAGTATACGTGGTTAAGGCACCAAGTAGACAAACAAATGTATGATGTGTAACTTGTGCAAAACCAAGTAGACAAACCTTGTCATTAAACAATTTGATCAAAAGAGAGCAAACAGACACTCTTAACCACTTGAATGAACTTGTTAATTACCTGACAAAACTGGTTGGATGCCATTAAGAACAAGAGTGAGGGCCAGAAGTGGGGAAAGATCAGAGACAGCATCTGCAACCACTTCACCTTCCGTGAATGCATAGCTCAAAACCCGGCGCAAAGCAAGGATGACAATTGCCGCAATCACACAAATTATGAAAGAGATCACATTCACAATTACCACTGAAAATGCTGCTGATTTCGGATGTCCTGCTCCAAGTTCATTGCTAACCCTCACACTGGTAATTATTTCAGAATCTTGATCAGTCCAAATTATATACTACAACACACATGAATGAGAAATTATTGGACACTTTATGTAATTAAATTTTCTGTCAAGACAATCAGCCCACATTGTAAGCAAAGACAAAGATATCTAGTTACAACAATTGTAAAATGACAATCAGATTAGGTAATCCTCCGTTCCATTTTGATAGTTTTGATTTGCTTTTTCACAATGTTTCAGAAAACTTAGTTAATTTTGTAAGAAGAATAAATCTATCTTACGGTTTTTCTAAAATATCCTTACGTTAATATTAGGAGTATGATTAATCTTTATACCTTTTCATTAATTACAACAACGGATGGAAAATTGTACAATTCAAGGAATGAATCAAAACAATTATTGAATAAAGTAGGTTATACTTACTAATAACAAAGTATATTAAATAAAATTATTTTAGAGAAATTAAAAGTTACCTATATTGTTCAATTAAAAAGTGGACTATAACTTGGAACGGACGTAAAATAAAAGCAAGACTATCAAAGTGGGTAAGAGGGAGTGTTTATTATGTGAGTCAAACTTGAACTCAATTTTAATCAAAATTATGTCTTCCACTAATCTAAGATCTCTTTAGCTTGATTTGACGTAATCTTAAATGTGCTTTATTTTTACAAGATGCTTTGAATTTTTGGTAGTATTCAAATTAGGATGAATTTACAAGCTCAATTGGGAATACCAACTCTAATAAATGACCCCAATTGTTCCAATCCAATTATGAAATATTTATTCAAAAACATGCTGCTGCATCCACGGAACTGTACCGTCAACATCCGCAAAATTTCTTCATTCGTTTGTTTTAGCAGTACTTGGAATTGGCCTTTCACGCAGGGTTCCTTTCAGTATCAAGCAAGCAATCAATGTCCTATTCTAGAAAAACTTTCTCTTACACAAGTTTTTATCATTTTTGCATACTTAAAATGGAAGAATAAATAAACAAGTTCATCTTCTCTTTGGGAAATTACCAACTAGAATTCTTAGAAAAGGTTTTGCCTTTCTTTTATTTTTACTTCTTCCTCATGTTCTAAGCCATATGTATAGTACCAGTAAAAAAGTACTCAAAATCAATGGCCTACCTTGCTGCTGCATTAAATCCAACTGAGACCATAAATACCCATCCAGAAATTGTTGTGCTGCAACAAATTTCAGCAAATTTCATATAGATCATAAAACTGGCTAGATAAATAAACATACCGAAGTATTAATATATCATGCAACATTAGCATATTTCCCAAAATAAGAGAAATAAAAAAACCTTCTGCCTGTTGAATTTATCGAGAAGCAAGAAAGTTCTTTAACCAGTAATCCCTACAGTCCATCTTTTTACTGTACAATAATTTCTTGATGTGAAGTCAAATTCAATGCCTATTTTTCACTTTCAGAACTCAGGACAATTTGACTGTCCAGCAAATGCAGTTCATTGGACTTTGTAGATTTGTATACAATTAAAATGGTGGAGTGTTTATTAGCATTTATTCATTATCCACATTTTGACTTGCCACTTCTTTTGTGTTCTGAAATCTACATAGATTTCCTTTTAAACTATAAAGTGCCGAAACCAAACTTCAGCATGGACATAGATCTTACTTAACTAACCTTTCTAATGTGTCTATTGCTATCATTTTATCAATATAGAATATATAGCTGTCACTAAACTTGTGACTAAGATTGATGCTTTAGAACTTAAAGTTCTTGGTTTCAATTCCCTTCTCCCTCCAAGTAAACACTACAAATAAACTATGAATGGACGTTCAAAATAAGACAAATGACAAATAAAAAAGAAGCTGTGGATGGACTTGTTAACACTACAAATAATTATAAATGGCTCACCAATTTTTGCAAGGAATCAATATACATAGTAATAAACTATGAATGCGCGTTCAAAATAATTCTAATACAAGATCAAACATGTTAAATTTGCTATTGTCCAACTAAAGCTAGAGTAGAACTTAATTTCTTAAAGTGGCAATAGTATACTACTAAACTTGGAATTTAGTTAAGACTATAGCAGTTTCATTTTGTATTGTTGGTCCAGTAGTCATGCAGAAATATTGGCCGATCAAAAGGAACCCTTTTTTTTTTTTTGCTGTTTATTCATAAACTCAAAAGCTGGGGCATGCAATTATTGCAACAAGTTACTTATCACATTCTATTCAAGAAAAACTGAAAAAGCTAAACTCCTAGCAAATCCTGAAAATCCAGCCTTGTCAGTCCCAAACGTTTGTCATTTTCTGCAAATTAAAATTCTCCCCCAAAAAAATAAAACAAATAAAAAAATGAATTAGTTTTGAGCTTACCAAATGGACAGAGCGTCCAGAGCCAATTCAGGATTAGGAAGCAAACCAGCCAATAAAACAAGAATCTGAAAATACCAAGCCTCCAAACACAACATAACTGCTGATGCTGCTGACAATTTGAAGAACCCCCAAAGACCACTAAAGGCTTGTAGAGTAAAACCAGTCCAGGTTCTCTTGCATTTTTCACTTTTCACTATGTAAATAAATTGTCCAATCACAATTATCCACCATGAAATGCTCAAAACAAGTGATGCACCCAATAAACCAAGCCCAATTTTGTAAACCACAAGCCAACTCAAGACAAGATGCAGGACTAATGTTGCTGTTGATATATATGCACTTGGTTGCACTATGCTTTGAGCTTGCATGAATTTTTGAATTGGGAAGTTTACTGCATAGCCAAAGATTTGCGGGATCAAACCATACACGAATAAGGCTGCTGCTGATGCAATATCTGGTGATTGGCCTAGAAATATAAGGATTGGCTTGGAGAAAACATAGATTATGGTCAGCAAAACACCAGTTAAACTCAAGAGTATGGTTGATCTTTGAAGATATAAGCCTAGCATCTCAAACTTTTTTGCTCCAAATGCTTGTCCACACAGTGTTTCAACTGCACTTCCCATTCCTAGCTGTGACACAAAACATCAAAAGAAAACAATCATCAAAATCATGAGAAAACCAACTTAAAGAGAATTTAAAATAGCTTAGATTGACAAAAAGATTCAGTTGTAATCAGATACCATGAGACCATAGGCAAAAATCTGAATCCCAGTGTTGCCAAGGGAAGCAGCAGCAAGTTCAAGATTGCCAAGATGCCCAGAGAAAATCTGTGTGGACATGGACATAAGGTAGTTGATCATGTAAACAATCACAGCTGGTGCTGCTAAGTGAAAAAGGAGCTTCATCTCAATCCAAGTCGCCGCCCGGTAACGTTGCAGCAATGGTTGTTCATTATCGCATAATATTTCTTCAAGCTCTTTGCTGATTTGAGTATTTGTTCTTGGCAGCAGTGGCTGACCAGCATCATTGGATGAAGAATCCATGAGTAAAATCAGAACTCTTCAGCCTACTAGCTGTTTGATCTTGTAGTTCAGGTGGTGGCGGTGGTCAGAAGGGGCGGAGCAGTGGCTGGTAATCTTGAAGAAATGGGGAGAAATTGAATGGTCTATCAGGATGGCCTGCTAGCTGCTGGCCGCTAGTGAAGAATTAATGATTGGTTAAGGGGCTATAGATTATCATTAATTCGAGGTTGAGGCTGAGGGAATAGCATATGGATGTGCATATGTGGATATTGGAAATTTTTTTATAGGAACACTAGTCTTTTTTTATGCGGAATTACTATCTTAATACTAAGATTCCACATATATCAAATGTATGAATTACGTAAAAGGACCATGAAAAACCATACTTTAGTAGTTTAGTTTGAGTGTCTCTAAATGTGGGCTTGTCACTGTTTTGTCACTTGGGAACTAAGGCAAATATTGATGTCACTATCACAAATTCATGATAGAGGGAATATTTCCTACAAAAGATGAGCAATTCAAGGGATGAGCTTGTGGAAATTTAAAAAAAAATTATTTAGTCTATATCACATTTATTAATTAAGAGAAGCATGAGAAAGACCTTGTTTGATAATTTAATTACTTAATATGTTCAGACGCAAATGATAATAAAATATAGAACATTTTAATTAATTAATTGAGTCTGAATTACCTAAGTAAAACTTCCTCCAAAAAAAAAGAGTGATAAACTGATTACTTATCACTTAATACAAAATATGCTCAAATGTTAATATTTCAATACTTAACAATTCAGTAATTTAACATATTCAAATTTTAAATTTTAATTTTATCAAATGCATCCAAAGTGTGCCTTAGTTTAGATTGGGTCGGGAGTCTCTGCAATTGTATGGTCAGATGGATCATAATTTTTTCATAAAATTTGTTGTGGCTCACATGCTATTCTCTTATATCTATATTTAGCATTTTAATACCAACCTTTTGTTATATATTTACATTATATAGCACAGTTTAACCAAAAATCAGTATCCTTTTAAATCTCCCCAACTGGTGGGCTAGTCAGCAATTGTAATTAACCCTTACAAACTAACACATAATTGTGAAGCAATTCACCGTTCCAGGCAAATGGTGTCACTGTCAATAACAGATTGGGACTATTCTTACAAAGAGATAATTCGCAATGGATCTTCTGTCCCACACTCTATGACACTCTCTGTCCCACTTTTTATTATATTGTTATTTTTCCTTCATAAATATCATGTTTTAGTTCTTTTTTATTTCCTTAAAATCCAATAACTATTAATTCAGTAATACACAAAATTTAACAAATTCAAAAAATCAAAATACATAAAAAATGAGATCTTCTGTCCCACACCCTATGCCACTCTCTATCCCACTTTTTATTATATTGCTATTTCTCCTTCATAAACATCATGTTTTAGTTCTTTTTTATTTCCTTAAAATCCAATAACTATTAATTCAGTAAAAAATAAATACAACAGCTTCAAAAAAGTAATATATAATAGAAAATTAAAAAATACAGCAGAAAATTTATAAAAAATCTCATTTTTTATGCATTTTGATTTTTTGAGTTTGTTAAATTTTGTGTATTACTGAATTAATAGTTATTGGATTTTAAGGAAATAAAAAAGAACTAAAACATGATGTTTATGAAGGAAAAATAGCAATATAATAAAAAGTGAAACTGAGAGTGACACAGGATATGGGATAGAAGATTCGTTGCGGAGATAATCAACAAGTTGATATGTTAGTGTTAGCTAGTTTACTTTTATGTGTGCAGCTTACAAAAAAGTTATATCTTTCTTAATGTCTCTCTCAATCAGATGTTATCAGGAAATACGGAATTGGTGAGACGAGACCATTACCAGATGTAGATATATATCTGTAACAGGAAATTGGCTTCCAAGAAATTTCCTTGGATGCCTACATCTGGTAGTTCTCCTTGGAAGCCTCTCCTTGGAAGCCAATTTCCTTGGATGCCTACATCTGGTAGTTGTCTCGCGTCACCAATTGCATGTTCCCGGAAAGATCTGATTGAGCGAGACATAAAGATAAAACTTCTTTGTAAGCTACAGACATAAAAGTAAACTTGCTAACACAACACATCAACTTTGTTGGGTCGCTTCGAGGGTGGAAAGTGGGAAGAACTTTCACCCTTGGCAGAAAGAACACTAACAAGACAATTCAGCATGGACATCTTTCTTTGTGCGTTTGGAGCTCAATTCAGATAAGGTCACCGGCACAAGCTATCCACCACTAAAATTAAAAGAAAAATTGTGGTTCAGTTGAGGAAGTGAACAGCAAATACAAGGCCTTTCTGGTGGAACCAATTCAGATAAGGTACCTGGCACAAGCTTCCCGCGACAAAAACTAAAAGATATATTTTCGCTCAGTCTGAGGGAGTGAACAGCAAATACAAGGCCTTTCTGGTGGAGCGAATCTGGAAATCCCCACTGCAATTCTCCGAATTGTAGCGATAAATGCAAATTGAAAATTTCAAGAATCAGTAGGGAATAAGGGGGGATGGGGTGAAATTGCAGAAGTCAACTAGTCGCCAACTACGAGTCTCCAAATTTTCATCCAAAATTACTTGGATTGATATAATTAAACTTCACTATTACATAGACTTGAGTGATAATTTTTAAAAAATTATTTATAATGGATAAGTGTCACCTCTAGTTTGAAAAAAAAAAAAAGAAGAAGAAGAAGAATTAATTACAATTTTTCCCAAATAAAGTATACATGATTGTCAAAATGGGTAATTGACTTAAGGGGATAAAACTTTTTTTTTTTAAAAAAGACAACTAATTTTGAATAGAAAAGAGAAGAGAGACCAAAAAAATTTAAAAAAATCAGGATATACCTTAAGGGGATGTAATTAACCCAGCCAAAAAAAGAGAATGTATCACCCCAAGATTTACCTTAGAACACTGTTAAACCTTGAAATATTAATTTATCATAACCCTTACTATAACTGGATCATCTAATAATCAAAACTTTAGTAGCATAATACATTGAAGATGTAATTCTAAAATATTAGTGTAATGCATACCTAGTAAAATCCATATAAACGAAATATTTTATGGTTTGGATTTTATGAAAATTAGTGAATCAATCTTTTCTCCATTCAAATATTTTGTGTAAATTGAATGCCAACATATTCTCAACACAACACTATATTATCCAAGATATAGTACGTTGTTTTTGCCAAAGCAAAATAAGTATTGTAGATTATTAATAGTTTTAATTACCTTTTACATTCTTATCACAATCACAATACTTAACAGCCTAGTTACTTAATAGCTACTCACACATGAACACATTACGACATGATTATCAATTACTAACTTTATTTAGAAGAACTACAAAAGTTAACTAGAACCGATATTGGTGTTTTAACCAAATTTCAATATCGATAAAATCTGTCAAAAGATTCATAAATCAAATTTTGATTTCAATTCGATTCAGCTTTGATTTGGTGAATATGAAATCGAATTGTTTTCTAACAAAACAATGAAATGGTTAACATACAAAGATAATACAAACTAATGAAATGGTTAAAATTGAAATAGCCAAATTTATTGTGCAATCAACTCACATTTACTCATATTCATAATTTTCTTTTCAAATTTGAAATTCTTCTTCAAGAATTTTGTGCGCTAGGCTGATTGCAAACATTTTTCACGATTACTTGACTGCCAATTTTTCAAATCTTTTCAATCTAATGTCCATAACTTTGATGACTCAATTGCTTAGACAATAATTTGCTTCAATGCAAAAAATTCAATTCCACACTACATAAACCCCCCTCCAAAAAAAGGTTTATGATATCTATCTAGTTTTCAAATATGTAAATTATGTTTATGATCATTCATCTATGCTAATTGACCAACTTAATCAATTTTGATTCCAATTTTGAATTTGCATAATAGAATTCTCTATTTCAATTTTAATTAAGACAATTTCAATTCTATATTTACTACTCTAAACTAAAGTTTACACTTGTAATCATTACTTATTATTAGTTTCAATCTCAACTTCGATTTCATTGACAACATTTCAATTTCGATTCTAGTTAGAAAGCCATTATGTCCATTATGTAGATGATTACTCATCCATATCAAATGACAATTAAGTATAAACCATCATAAATCTTTTGTTAGCTAAGCATCTAAAGCTTAAGAATATTGATTTGTCATCATACATATGGATTTTTACAATATAATGTAATGTATTTTATAATCTATACACCTTTCAGTTTTACACAAATAGTCAGTCATCCCCTGCTTCATTCCAACTTCAGCTTGGTTTTTCATTTTTACATATCCACATACCCCAAGAATTATTATGTCAAACCAATTTTTTTTTTGTATTCTAACTGCTATTTTTTACTTCCTTCACGCCAATTGGGCCTCTAGAGTTTAAGGCAAATTTTTAGAAATATTGTTGGAGAAAAAAATATCACAAAAGTGGAGTTATGTGGGGGGTTTTTCTAAACTTAACGTCACCACATACATCAAATGTGGTGATGAGGTTGAAATTTTTTAATTTTTTAAAATATCTCAAAAGAAAATTTTATTTTAGTAAGATGTGGCGATACAAGATTTTTTTTAAAGAAAATGACTGAGGATGTTAAAAAAAATAAAATTCACCCTGCTGCTGCATTTGATGTATGCGGTGACATTAGGTTTAGAAAAGCCTCCCATAGAATTGCACTTTTGTGATATTTTTTTCCAACAATATTTCTAGAAACTTGCCGGGGTTTACTTATAAATTACTTCCAAATCTTGGGCGTGTAGCCAATGCCCACAAGTCATCCAGGGGCATACGTTTATTCCCAATCATGCCTCCCATTTGTGTGATCGGTCCCTCATTTAATACCAGGTCTGCCCAGTACCCAATAATTCTTTTCTTTGCTGGCTCTTCCCTGGTCCACCGAGATGCGTTGTTCACATCTCCTTGGTTCTCCTTGCTATACTCAGATGACTCAGCTTTGGATGTAACCCAACTTGTGAATAGAGTAATCTTGGGCACGGCCTGATCCCGTTGTAATCTTAATTAGATTACAACGGGATGTCAGTTGATTCAACCGGTAAAAATGAACCGTTTTTTAACAAAAAGTTGTATATTCAAATTTCACTATTAATGTGAGGGATACGTTGATAAATGATCTGTAAAAGGTTTTGAAAGCATGCTCTAATCTTGTGATAGTGATCAGAGCCAACCTTACTCAAATATTTAATAGGGATCACATCTCTAAATTCACGAATCCACTAAGGTCTTGAGGAGCATGCCTTGATTCGTGGCAGTGATTGGAGTCAAACCTACTCAAATTTTTAACAGGAATCAGGTCTCTAAATTCATGAATCCACTGCCCGGGCTAATTATACACCAACACAAGTATACAATAAACATAGATGTCAATATAAGAAAACGCAGATTATTTATAAAAATTTGTGCTTTACACTCAATCTCATCTATTTAATTTCAAAATAACCCATCTTTTACCGTGTTTAATCTACTCTGCAATTAGTATTGTGATTAAAGAGAACATGGGTGTATGAGTTGATATTATATATACAGTCTAAATTCTTTTTCTCTCTGAACCGGAGCTCTCCTTTTTCTCTCTAAGTTTTCTTTCCGCATCTTCCTGCGAGGGAAGGTCTCCCTTGCATGGCTCTTTTTTTTTTTTTTCTTTTTGTAATAAGGTTTCTTCTTGAATTTTTGGTGAGAATTTCATCTTTTTTAGGGTTTCTAGTGAAATTTTCTCGTTTTCTAAAGTTTCCTAGTGCGAGTTTTCTTCTCTTATAGCGGTTTCTAATGAGAATTTTTCATAAAATTTTTTTATTTTATTATTAGATCCAAAATTTTTAGATTTAGTTGTCAGATTTGGAACTAGTTAAATCTATCTCAACAGATCTCTGTATTAATATCAGAGTTTGAAGTAGCTAATTACCAAATTTAATGATTGAAGCAAACACATATGTTTTTGGAACTACAAGTGTTACATCTGGTTTTTTTTTAGTACTGTCAGCACTTATAGTGTAATTTTTATTAATTTTCTAGATCTGTAATATTTGATCTTCAAATCTATTGTATCTGTGGATGGTGTGAGATAATTTCAGCAATCAGTAGTACATATTTCGTTGATGTTGTACAAGCAATTACGAAAAAAATACTAAAAATCTAAAAGATGTTAACCATGTGGTCATTAACAATAAAATTGCTTCATCCAATGGATGCTACCTTTGAGATGGTCCCATTAACAATCCTAGATTCCTATCTTTCTTGGCATAATGTGGAAAATTGAAATATTCTAACTTAATACAGCAAAATGTCACCGCTTTCGAGCGGCAATCAATTCAATTGTTTTGTCATTGTGATGTCAGTGCAGATACAGTAGTCCTATTATAATCAAGACAGGAGATTCCACAGCTATTTACATGAAAAATTATCAGATTGATCAGCTGTTTACATTGAAAAAAAGTTATCAGATATTCAGATCCTTGCCGGCAAGAGAACAAGGCATACATGTGGAGATCATATGTACACTAAGGGCACTGGATGGCCTCACTAGCCCACAAGAAATTGTAAGATCTCCATGGGAGAATTATTTATTGTTTGTGATTTGCCTTAGTTTAAAGAAACACATTTTGTCCTCACTGATATCAAACAATAATAGATAAAGAAAATTGATGGAACCTTTAAAATAAAAGTACAAAAGAAAGAAGCATGGATTAAAGATTCATGCTCATGCCTTTTTTTTTTTTAATATGTTGCGGACTGATTCAATTTTCAGTTTAGAAAGTTCATTGAGCACGTTTGATAATTGAATCTAATATCAAATAGGTAGAAAGAGAAATTTTGACTTTCCCAATGGAAGTGTTTAGTAACTTGATTTGCTTTTCTTTCATTCTTATAAACTTGTAACTTATTGACTAGGATTTGTAAGAAATTTAAACTTCAAATTGTGCAATTAAAATAACATGACTTAGACTGGTTTTCATGGGCGTCAGGCCTACAAGATTGTGTTTGAAATTTTCACTTTCAATCGTGAGATAAATACTGCCCCTCCTAAACAAATTATCTGGAATTAACTCTATTATGATTTATGATTGAAGAATTCTATCCACAAACTCAAGAACTAGTCAGTTTGGAAAGATTCACGATAATGTGTACCAGCATAAAACGCAATCAACATAGTTTTATCCTAAGGACTCAACTCACCTTTTTTGTTCGTGATCGATTCTTAGTTTTTTTCTTTTTTGTGCGGATGTTATACAAACACCATATGGTAAATAATTAAGAGAATCTGGTAAATATAAATAAAAGATACAAATGATACAGACAAGCCAGTTAAAAGAAAAAAAGGCCGAGGAGATATCGCTTTAGTGACTAAAGTTGAAGTCGATTTAATGGTTCTAAATTCAAATCTCCCTTTGCCGCTTCTCCATTCATGAATCCTATCATTTTTCTACTAGAACAAAAAACAGTAAAAAAAAAAATCTAGCAAAAAATGAAAAAGGAAAAAGAATTACGAAAAGCTATATAAATCTTGAGTTTCCATGACTTAAGTTGAGATCTCTGGGAAAATCTTGATTTAGTGGCTAAAGTTGAGATCTTATGACTTAAAATCTTGAGTTCAAATCTCCCTTCTTTCTCCCATCTCTTAAATCCCACCGATCCCTAGTAAGGGGAAAAAAAAAGCTACATTATCATTGTCCAATATGAACAATTAAGAAAAACCTAATAGCTCATTCAATGAAGGCAGCTTCTGATGACATTGGTTATTCCGCATTAGAGCATAGCAAAAGTTTATACCACATCATCAGCATGCCATAATTTAATTGAGATCATACAGAGAAGTCCAACGACAACTATCACAGAGAATCTTTGTTGCTGACCAAGAAGCAGGGAATAAGGTTACCTAATACCTTTAATCCAACACGAGCCTGAGATGTAGATCCAAATAGAGTATTAGGAAAAAGAAAGTTTGGTCTACATAAAACTAAGAAAGTCTCAAGGAACGTTTCAGAAACGGTTTTTTTAGGTGTTACTGATAGGGTATAATTTGTTAGTATTTTTATTATTAATTTTTCCTTCTATCCCTGACAAATATTGTGTTAATTGCTGATATTTACTCATATTTGGTATTTGGAATCAATTTCAGGAATGAAGCAGAAAACTACCAAAAAGGAGGGATTTTGTGAAAAATATGGAGACTTCTAAGGGCTTCAATCCTTGGGCCCTTGAATTGGTGGGGGACCACAAGCTAGTGAAAGGCATTTGGTCATTTGGGCTTCAAAGAAAGCAACGTAGAGAGACTTGGAACAAGAAATACTTGGGAGGCTTTGTCCACATGTGTGGGGACCACCTAGATAGTTTTTAGTCATCTTTCTTTTGTTGCTTTAAAAGGGGACAACGTACAGAAGCAAAAGATATCTAGGGCTTTAGTTTTAGTTTAGTTTTAGTTTTCTTTTCTTTCTTTCCTTAGACTGGCCTCTGACACACGCCAGGTGTTCGACAATATTCCCCAACGGGGAGATTTTCTCATGAGGCGTGGTTAAGCTTTTCTAGTCAAGGGGACAACTAAAGATTTGGTTCAACAATTACTGTGAGATCTAATTTATTTTAATTGCTTCCTTAATTTATTGGTATTTATATGTTTCCTGCTTTTAATTGCTATAGCTCGTGTGAGTGATTGAATAGATGCGCAATATTTAATTATTCATATAGGCTATTTTGCTAAATAGGGATAATTGAATCCGTAATTGTTCGTTATCTCTATCTTAGTAGCAACTGGCGTAATTGGGTTTATGTCAGGAGAGCATACGATCTAGTTTAAACAAACCCTCGTAGCGTGTTTGTTAGTTAGGATTGTGCCTTTCTAATTATTAATGCAATTTAGAAATTAAATCCTACGGTCGTACTTAGGGTTGTTTTTGGGTTAGAAAAATAGCTAACGGTCGTACCTTAGCTATCGAGAAATTAAGGAAGGGTTGGTTGTTTATCGCGTGCATGACAACTATAACTAATCTATTAATAAATGTGGAATTATCTGTGAATCAATGATCAGTGCATGAACCATTTCTGATGTGTACCCTTGGCTAGAGTTTCCCCAATCATTTCTTTTAATTAATTATTTTCTGCAGTTAATTTATTTAGTTAGCATTTAATCCAAAACCCCCCATACTTTGGACTTTAGAAGAAACAAATTATCCCCAGTCCCTGTGGATTCGACCCTACTCACCGCTATATACAAAATCTGTATTTTTTTCGAGTAGGTATTTATTATTGTACAGGTTCGGCACCTGTCAATTTTTGGCGCCGTTACCGGGGACTGGTGTCTGATTAATTTGTTTCCTTTTGAGTTCATTTTGTTTTCATTTTTAATTTATTTTTCTCTTATTTTTTTTTATATAGTTTATGGCTTCTAACACTCCGTTTTTTGGTGATATAATGGATTTTGTTTCCAGGGAAGGCGATGAGACTAGTTTTTTTGCTAAGTCTGCATATGCAGATGCACTAAACTCTATTAGAGAAAGAATGGCTGCTGCAACCTGTAAAATTTGTTATGCCAGGGATCATTCAACCGGTATGTGCCCCGAATATCAAGATAATCTGAGTGTCCCACTCAATAATTATGGAGATTTTTCACCCTGGTCTCAAACGTGGTATAACTCTAATCCAAACGGGTATGATCAAGGATGGTGGGATAACTCCAGTTATAATTATACAACAGGGCCAATGAATTTTCAGCAGTATGAGTCTCAAGAATCATCATCTATGTCAGGTATGTCTCTTGAAGAAATAGTTGAATCAATAGCTATTAATACATATCAATTCCAACAGGAGACACAAAGGAGAAATGAGATGATGAAGGAGGCAATGAGTAATCTGGAAGATCAAATGTGTCTATTGACATCCAGAATAAATCGATTGGTTTCTCAATTTGAAGAATTGCCCTCGAAAACCATTGTTGATTTTGAAGAAAATGAGAGTGCAATTTGCCTGACTAGTGATGAGGAGCTGCAAGATTTTCAAGAAGAGAGATGTACAGATGCAGTTGAAAAAGAAGCCGAAAAGGAAGAAATGGAACCCCAACCGCAACCCATTCAAGTGAAAGAATCCAGTGAAGAATCATCAAATGTGGTGACACCATCTCCATTCCCTAACCCGCATTTTCTTAACTCTGACTCTATGATTTCTGTTAATGAGATTGATTTTGTTATACCGGAAGTTCTTGAGTCTCATGGCAGGAATAAGTTAAGAGTGGAGATTGCAAAATATCTTGAACCAATGAATGCGTGTGATGGAGGAGTGAGTGGAGAATGCAGATCATTGTTGACTTATTTGGCGCCCTCAACTAGTCCATGGAAGACCGTAGCTCGTGTGCTCAAAGATTACTCCATCTATGAAGGTTACCAGGATCACATTGAAGATGAAGCATTGAAGCGAGCTACAAGATTTTATCCTCCATGAACAAGACATAACAATGTCTAGCCAAAGACATTAAAGAAAGGCGCTTTTTGGGAGGCAACCCAAATATTTGTTTCATTATTTTTAGTTGTTCAATTCTTTCGTTCTGTTGTTTCTCATTTGGATAGTAGTTGGTCTTGATATTTTTCTCCACTGTGATCAGGAAGTGAAATCTTGGCGTGCCCACGCAGTGTTTAGGTCTCCTGAGATCAGAGGACGAACACCAATCTTGGCGTGCCCACGCGGTGTTTGGGTCTCTTGAGGTCAGTGGATGTTTTGTAATTTTGGCATGCCCACGCGGTGTTTGACGACCCAAAACATGAAAAAAAAAAGTTTCAAAATTTCACATTGAGAAAATTCAAAAATTCAAAAGGCATTTTTCTTTTTCTTCAAAAATTCAAATTTTGGAATTTCAAATTCAGGAAAAAATCTGAAAAAAAAAAACATTGAGAAAAAAAAACCAAAAAGAAAAAAAAATTAAGAATCCAAAGA
Organism: Coffea arabica; assembly: GCF_036785885.1. NCBI lineage: Eukaryota > Viridiplantae > Streptophyta > Magnoliopsida > Gentianales > Rubiaceae > Coffea > Coffea arabica. The sequence continues at coordinate 44,159,775 of NC_092318.1, read as the reverse complement.
AAAAAAAAACTATTTTTTTTTTCTTTTTCTCTCTTTCTTTCTTCTTTTTCTTTCTTTCTTTCTCTTTTATTCCTCTTCTTCCCCGCTTCTTTCTTCTTCTCCTTTTCTTTTCTTCTTTGACCGAGACCCAAGCCGCAGCGCGCCGCACGCCGCCTGAGCCCAACGCTGCCGCGCCCTCGCGCGCAGCCTCCCCTGCGCGACCTCCACCAGCTCCACTCTCTTGACCACCTCCACCTCAGCTCAATCTCATCCATCGCCAAATCCACGCCGCACGCCGCCCGTGAGCCAAGCCGACAGCGAGCAGCCCAGCCCGCGCCGCTGCTGCTCTCCACCAGCTTGCCGCCGCCTCTCCCTCAGCTCAGTCCGCCGCCAACAGCCTCCATCAGCTTGCGACCGCCGCGGTACCGCCACCCTCCACCACGAGCAGCTTCATCTCGCGGCCAGGAGCTGCCGCGAGCCCTACAGCGCCGTGCCAGCTTGCAGCTCGGCCCACGTCAATCGTCCGCCCCCGTTGCCGCTGCCTCTACATCAGCACCACCACCTAAGCCGCACGCGACTCCTGCTTCTGCCGGCCTCTCCTGCAACCGCGCACATCTCCTCCATTGCCGCGCGTCACCACCTGCCCAAAATTGGCAGGTGGAGGTATTCGAATTTTCACCTTGATTTGTATTTCTCTAGTCCTTAAATTGCTGGAATTTGCGTTTTTGTTTCTTGGGCTTCTTGTTGGAAAACAGCAGGCAGTGATTTTAGACATTTTCTGGGGCTAATTGTGGGTAGAGTTGAGTTAAACTGCTGCGATATTTGGGGGTACTTTGGGGGTGGGTTGACCATTGCTTCTGGCTTTAATTTTCGCTCATTTTGGTGCTGTTTGGGTGTTCGAATCTATTTTGTTCACTGGATTGGTTATTCGCTTTAATTTCTCCCTAGGCACTCACCAGTGGTACTGGTGATGGTAGTTGTTTAACATCTGATAATCCTGTGTTCTGGATTGCCTAATTAAGCGAGTTGTGCCTATTGGGCGTTTTTGGTTGAGTCGTTCCAGTCCACCCTGTGTTTGAGTTTCTTGATAGCTAATAGCAGAGGTGATTTTGGCATATTCTGGGGGTGCTTTTTGGACAGATTTGGGTCTAATTGCTACCATATGTGGGGATATTTTCTGATATTTGTTGAATTGTTGGCCGTCTGACCTTCCCTGTGTGTATACCAGTGGTACTGGTTGGAGTGTTTTGTTTACATTCATTGATTTTATGTGGTCGCCTGTTTGATTGCGAGCTAATAACCTTGTACTTCTGTTGTTGTTCGCATTTTGACCTGTGGTTGCTGAAATTGCCAATTTCTGGGGTCATTTGCTACTTTTCACAGGTCGGATTTCTTGTTGGATCCAAGAGGGTGATAATTTGGGCATTTTCTAGGGTCAATTTTGAGACAAAATTACGTTTATTTGCTGTTTCGTTTGGGGATATTTTCTGGCATCGATTACATTATTGAGTTGGCCATTTGCTTTAGTTTTTCCCTGTGACTCACCAGTGGTACTGGTTGAGATTTTTGGCCTATCGTTGTGGCTCCTAATTGAAGATTCTTGCTTATTTTAAAGTTTAAGTTCCTGTGATTGGGTTGCTGCCGTTGAATTTAATTCTTCCCTGTCTGTGCACCAGTGGTACTGGTTGCAGTGTTGCTTTCCATTTCTTAATCCTCTGTGCTGGACTGCCTATTCGATTCTTGAGTTTTGGTGCCTGAACTGTCTCTCGATTCTTACCATTAGTTGCTGGAATTGCTGGTTTCTTGGCCAAATTGCTAATTTTGAGCGTTTGACTTGGGTATTTGACTGTCCAACTGGTGACATTTGTTGCGTTTCACTCGCTTCAATCTATTGAATTCATTGCTCTGTTGGTATCCCTGTTGGTATCACTTGAGTTCTATTTTGCTAGTTTCTGTCTTGCGTCCTTTGAAGTGCCTTTGGTTGGGTATTTTCTGCGTTTGTTTGTTGAATTGGAGGGCTACTGTGCCACGTCCTTTGCTTATTGCTGTTGGTGGCATCTAATTGACTTGCTGGGAGTATTTTACCTATTGATTTCAATTGCTAAATCTTTAGAACATTTGTTGCGATTTTGGGTAGATTTGGGTTCATTTGTTGAGATTTGTTAATTTATTTAGACTCTATTACCGCTTCTAGTCTGTTTGATCGCCATATTCGTTGGAATTGACTGCGTTCAAGCACATTGTTGGACGTCCTCGGCCATTGATTGAAACTGCTGCATTGTCTGGAAATTTGCTGGTTTGAAGTTCTCTGTTGCACTCTAGTTCGCCTGGATCAAGACGCACGTCGGAGCTCTCCTTCCCTCTACAATCTTTCACTGCCGCGCACTACCGTAGCACCATTTTCACTCCACCGTTCCCACCTATTCCATAGCCGCCCGAGACCTTCCACCACGTATTCAGGGAAGTGTAGTTGTCCTATTCGCTTTCTTTACTTTATGATCTCCATTGAGGACAATGTCGGATTTAGGTGTGGGGGGGGAGAGCTGTGGTACAGCTGGTATTTCTGGTGTTCAGCTTTTAGTTTTTTTTCTTTTCCTTTATTTTCGTTGTTATTTGTTCTCCCTTTTCGTTTATTTTCTTTTCTTTTTTCTAGTGGTCAGCTCTTCTATGACTACCAAGTTTTGATGCTGGATTGTTGCCTCTAATTATGCTATTGCCAAGTTTTATTAATAAAAAGGTATCGAGTTGATGTGGTTGAGTTCAGGAACATCTCTTTGGTGAATATCAATAATTGCTTGATTTTTCTAATTTTTAGTTAACTTTTCTAGGCATAGGGAATGATTGTTGGCATTTTTCATGTGAATTGGTCCAATTATTAATTTTAGTTCTCCATGTTTGGAAATTTGAGGCTGGCTGCTGTTTTTTTTTGTGATATTTTCTAGTTATTGTGGTATGTTATCATAAATAAGAGGTGACTGTACTCTGCTAGTAGTTACTACTGAGTAACCGGGGATCTTCACCTAAAGTGTCGATTTTCGCGTCAAAAGGTAGTAGTTGCTATGAGTGCGTGGTCCTATAGCGATTGGAGCTGAGTAACCGGGCTCCTCCATCTATCAAATGTTGGAGTTCGCGTCAAAAGGTTCTAAGGGCTATAGACTAAGTCTTTTGTTCCTCAAAAAAAAAAAAAATAATAATAATAAAATAAAGATTGTGTTAGTATGTGAATAAGTCAGCTTGCCGGTTTGTGATCTTAATGTCGAGATTTTGGTTAATAGTTGGACCATTTGCTGATAAATGTGAGCAACCATTCCTTTTTCTTAGATTAGTTTGCTTTAAATTGGAGGAGTTGGTGGTTGAGAAGCTAACCGGAGTGATTTTTCTTGGATCTTAACTGTGATGCTTGATATATGTTTTTCTGGGTATCTTGGCAATATGATAGTTAGAGCAATAGCCATTGTCAAAATTTTGGTGTTCAATTGCTGTTCTTATGCTTGAGGGCAAGCATGATTCAGGTGTGGGGGGAATTGATAGGGTATAATTTGTTAGTATTTTTATTATTAATTTTTCCTTCTATCCCTGACAAATATTGTGTTAATTGCTGATATTTACTCATATTTGGTATTTGGAATCAATTTCAGGAATGAAGCAGAAAACTACCAAAAAGGAGGGATTTTGTGAAAAATATGGAGACTTCTAAGGGCTTCAATCCTTGGGCCCTTGAATTGGTGGGGGACCACAAGCTAGTGAAAGGCATTTGGTCATTTGGGCTTCAAAGAAAGCAACGTAGAGAGACTTGGAACAAGAAATACTTGGGAGGCTTTGTCCACATGTGTGGGGACCACCTAGATAGTTTTTAGTCATCTTTCTTTTGTTGCTTTAAAAGGGGACAACGTACAGAAGCAAAAGATATCTAGGGCTTTAGTTTTAGTTTAGTTTTAGTTTTCTTTTCTTTCTTTCCTTAGACTGGCCTCTGACACACGCCAGGTGTTCGACAATATTCCCCAACGGGGAGATTTTCTCATGAGGCGTGGTTAAGCTTTTCTAGTCAAGGGGACAACTAAAGATTTGGTTCAACAATTACTGTGAGATCTAATTTATTTTAATTGCTTCCTTAATTTATTGGTATTTATATGTTTCCTGCTTTTAATTGCTATAGCTCGTGTGAGTGATTGAATAGATGCGCAATATTTAATTATTCATATAGGCTATTTTGCTAAATAGGGATAATTGAATCCGTAATTGTTCGTTATCTCTATCTTAGTAGCAACTGGCGTAATTGGGTTTATGTCAGGAGAGCATACGATCTAGTTTAAACAAACCCTCGTAGCGTGTTTGTTAGTTAGGATTGGGCCTTTCTAATTATTAATACAATCTAGAAATTAAATCCTACGGTCGTACTTAGGGTTGTTTTTGGGTTAGAAAAATAGCTAACGGTCGTACCTTAGCTATCGAGAAATTAAGGAAGGGTTGGTTGTTTATCGCGTGCATGACAACTATAACTAATCTATTAATAAATGTGGAATTATCTGTGAATCAATGATCAGTGCATGAACCATTTCTGATGTGTACCCTTGGCTAGAGTTTCCCCAATCATTTCTTTTAATTAATTATTTTCTGCAGTTAATTTATTTAGTTAGCATTTAATCCAAAACCCCCCATACTTTGGACTTTAGAAGAAACAAATTATCCCCAGTCCCTGTGGATTCGACCCTACTCACCGCTATATACAAAATCTGTATTTTTTTCGAGTAGGTATTTATTATTGTACAGGTTCGGCACCTATCAGTTACAGTGTCTCCACGATTGTCATGACCGAGGCTGTCAAGAATCTTCTGAATCAATCAATCCCACGCTAGTAACGCATCCGTGGCGGGTGTACGTGAATCTTACAAGCATGTACATTTCTTGTAGTAGGCTCCTTTGGTTACCTTGGTTTGTAAAGGGATAATTTCAGCAACCTCCACTAGCATGCTTTAGGTTTTCAAAATCTCACATGTCTCTCTTAGATTGATATTTTTGTAATATTTTAGCCCTTTTGTAGGAAATGAAAGAAAGATAAAAAGTTTTGTTCTAATACTACCTTTATATTATCTTACTTATGAAGATTACAACAACAATAAAAAATAAAATAAGGTTAAAAAGTAAAAAGATGAGAATATCACCATTTATAAAAATAATAAAGAGTAATGTTTTAGATATACAATAACTGTTACCTAGTATAACAAATGATGTTTAATAAAAAAAGTATAGGATATTCCTAGATACAAATTTGATCAATAGATCACTTGTTCATTATTTTTTTAATTCTAACTTATTTATAATTTTTTTTCTATAAGTAAGATTTATATTACAAACCACATGTATGAAGAGATTACTTTAATTTTCATTAACACTCAAATTACATCATATATTAAAACGTATTTCCTAATAAAATTTCTTGACTTTCTTATAAGTGTATCACTAAATTTTTTAAGGTGTTAATTATAATTACTTACCAAAATCCTTCTAAGTAGTTGACTTTGACAAAATTTAATTTATCTATGCCTTTTGCTGTCCCACTAACATCTCAATACAAAGAAATATGGATCAATTTTGGATTATGATCTAGTTTTTTTTATCTACATTTGTGGATTAAATTTTTTTTTGTTTTGGCTTTTCGGTTAAATAGTGATTAAGAGTGCAAGGATAATATTTTCAATTTGTAACCTTTGATAAGATATTTAGTCTTGTCAAACTTATAGATGAAGTAAGTGAAATTCTAAAAATCTCAAGAAAACTAAGTGATATCATGCGAAATCTCATGGGAGGTTTTCGAAATTATCCCTTTGTAAACTCTAATTAGTAGTTTTATCATTTATGTATTATTGTATTATCATTCGTACCATAAAAAAAAGAAGATATCTTATAGGTAATGCGTGACCTAGTTACACCATATTAGGCAAGTTAGTGATGGTTCACTTGAACCATGATATTGTTGATATTTGTAGTATTAATTGCCAAAACAAAATTTGATGAAATTGCTAACTTAGCTTTTCTCAAGTCAAGATTGCATATGGACTTTCACACCTATTCAAATCTAAGTTGTGACTATATCATTTGCCGATCATAAAACAAGCTCCATATGAGCAATAGCATTTTGGACCTCTTTCAAAGGGTACCCAATAGTCATTCATAATTACATTTAATTTACATACTACTTTTTTGTTTCTCCCATCCCTTCTTACACATTTCTACCTTCAATTGTCAGGTACGAAATTCAAACTTTAAATCTAACGCTGGAAAACTCTTAAGAGTCCTCCAAATCAGCCTTAGTGATTAATTTACATACGACTTGTTATTTTAGTAGGTATAAAGCACTAGCAACTAAGTGAATTCAACTTTCAATATTTTAAAATTTTCAGTTTTTGATCTCCTGTTAATTATTCAAAAGCGAAATGGTAATTTCATATAGACTATTAGCTTGAGTTGGTTTCATTGGAGAAGAGACGGTGTTTTTCTTCCTTATTGGTCATTTCGATCATCTAAGTGCAAATGAATGCCAAAATGGATTCTGCATTGTGTATTAAAGCAATTGCGTCAATTATTTGGTTCAAACAAAGTGAGTAGAGAAACTTTTTTTGTTTTGATAAAAACCATGATTTCATTCATCAAATTTGCACAGACGGTAGAAAATACATTATCAAACATGTCATAAAAATAACAAATTTGAAGGATCTACAGATACATCAAATTTGAAAAATTACAAAAATAATTTCTAATATAATCCAAATGATTTCAATCTTTACAATCCAATGAACATTTGTGCATGTCTTTTCTTGCCAAATCTACTGCTTAACTGTTTCAATCCCTTATATGACATTGAGATTTGACAAAATAGACTCAACAATTGCAAATCTGACAAATAGATTTGAAAAAACTGAGATTAGACAAAGAAAAACAGAACAAAAGGTATAAAATTAAGAAAAAAAAACTCTCACTAAGAACCTAAAAGAGAAAATTTTCTCATTAGAAAAACTCTAAAAGAAAAGAAATATCTCATTAAGAAACCCTAGTAGAGAATAACATTGTCAATGGAAATTTTTTGGAGAGACTTTGTTGTCTATGAACATAAAAAGAAATCATTAGGAGGAGAGAGGGAGATGAAATGGTCTCCCTCTTCCATTTTTTTTTCTGACAACAATAACATTTATATAATCTAATCTATTATATTTTACAGGGAGAGAGAACCTAAAGAGACTGTGTAAAAGTTTAGTAGATATATAGATTTGACTAGACCAAAGGGATGTTCTGACACCCCCTTTAAATTTTTTTGACTATAGGTAAAATTCGAATCTCTGACCTACAGTCCAAAGAGAGACTTAGTTTCTTTTTAGTGACCAGAGAGACTTAGTTTCTTTTTAGTGGTCACTGAACCAAAACTCTGTGGTTAAATGGCCTCCCTCTTCCAATGGAGTAAAGTGTTAGTTTGTTTGAGAAGAACGGAGGAAGTTAGAAGACAGAGAATTTAGAGAGAGAGTTTTGACTATAAAGTGAGTAGAGAAACCTAATTGTCGTTTCAGCATAACTTTAGCAACCAAAGGTGACCCTAAACCAACATTGGGAACCGAACGTAGAATAATTCCTTTTCAAGGTGCACAACATTCAATTATGCAGGAGAACTGGCTTAGGTAATCTACCATTAAATTAATGGTCAACAAATCATCAATTTTAAGTTTCTCTAAATCTTTTCCTTTCCTCTTTCTCCCCATTTCTCTTTGATTGATGACTGCTGCCCACAATATAAATTGAGTTGAAGCCCTTGCTATTCTGGGCTTGTTTTAATCCTTGATAAGAGCTTCTTTCTTCTCATCTTCCCATTTGTCTAGTCTCCTCAAAGCTGCTTCAACCTGCAAATTAATACAAATGACGGCATCAAGAACCTTAATTTATTATGTCCCTTACTAATTTGACCTCAAAAACTTCCACGATCACAATTTAGATGAGGTGAAGAAGACAGTTGCCAAAAGTGAACGTGGAATAGGTTTTTGAGTGTAGTTAAAGAAATTTTTCATGTTAATTGTCACATTCGTTTTAAATCATTATGCATTTTCAAGTCATTTTTATTGTCATATGAAATCAGACTAATATTTTCAATTTAGGTTAAGGAACAAAAATAAAAATAAAAAATAGCTGAATAAGATTTACAATAAATGATGGTGGGATTTTTTACCTCCTTAATCCAATCTGTTCGAATTGTCACCCACAACAAGATAATTGTCTGCATTATGGTACCGCCCAACATGCCGGACCATAATCCCTACGTGGACGGAATAATGTAAGAAAATTTTGCAAAACATGGCCAAATTATAGGCACCCAAATTAATGTAGAACATGGAATATTAACCCTAAAACTTATTGTTGTCACGATGTCAAAGTTCAACGGACCTTAGCACCAAGTTGGAAGTAAAAGCCGAGTACAGAGCCCAATGGGACTCCGACTAAATAGTAACATCCCACATTCACGCATGCAACAAATGTTTGCCATCCACATCCAACAGCCACACCTTCATATTTGAGAAAAGAATGACAAGCATAATGAGTAGACTAGATACATAGCAAAAAGTGCAAACTACTTAGGCATATAATTACTTATCTAATTGCTACAAACATGTTCAGAAACATTAATTTCTAATCAAAATAGTTAGGCCTTATTTGATAATCCAATTCAACACTTAAATTTAATAGATTTAGATTTTAATATGTTTAAACATGTTTAATAACTAAAAATAGAACGTCTTAATTAATTAAATAATTTTGAATTATTTAGGCAAAATTTACTCAAAACAATAAGTAATAAGTTGTTTACTTTGTCACTTAATACAGAATATGCATAAATGTTAAGATTTTAGTAGTTAACAATTAGCAACTTAACAGATCCAGATTTCAAATTTCAGTTTTATTAAATACACCTTGATTTGTTGTTTTCATGCGCTCTAGATCCTTTTTGACCTCATTACATTAAATCTCTAATCATGCTGGAGCTAGTCTTTTAATTTCAGTTTAGAGAACAAATTGGTCTAATTGAAACAAGTTGGCTTCCCCATGAGTTTTTCAACAATTTTTTTTTAATTCTTAGAAGAAATTGTAAGTTTACAAATGGGAAAAGATTGTAATGGCATCAACTAAAATAATGAATAAAAAAATTTTCTTGATTTCTTGTGCATATATATGATATTTTTTTCTATTAGTGTCTTAAGGGTACGTAATAAATTGACTAAAAAATGTGGTATATTATTAAGCTCTGAAATTACCACCCACTCTATAGATTTTAATACTTTTGAAGAAGAAATTTACTCTCGAAAAAAAAAATTCTTATTGTACGTCCTTAAGGCACCAATAGACAAACCTATGTATGATTTATAAACTTATGCAAAATCAAGCAAAGAAAGTCACTAAATAGGTTGATCAAAAGACAAAAAACAAAAAAACTTAAGTTTAATCACTTGAATTAACTTGTTACTTACCTGACAAGACTGGTTGGATGCCATTAAGAACAACAGTGAAAGCCAGAAGTGGGGAAAGATCAGAGACAGCATCTGCAACTACTTCACCTTCTGTGAATGCATAGCTCATGACCCGGCGCAGCGCAAGGATGATAACTGCGGCAATCACAGAAATTATGAAAGAGGCCACATTCACAACTGCCACTGAAAATGCTGCTGATTTTGGATGCCCTGCTCCAAGTTCATTGCTAACTCTCACACTGGTAATTATTTCAGAATCTCCATTAGTCCAAATTATATACTACAACCCACATGAATAAGAAATTGTTGGACACTTTATTTAATTAAATTTTCTGTCAGGACAATCGGTCCATATTGTAAACAAAGATAAAGATACCTAGCTACAACAGTAAAATGACAATCGTGATAGGTAATTTATTATGTGAGTCAATTTTAATAAAAAATATGTCTTCCAATAATCTAAGACCTCTTTAGCTTAATTTGACATAATCTTATATGCGATTAATTTTTACAAGATGCTATAAATTTTTTGTAGTATTCAAATTAGGATGAATTTACAAGCCCTATTGGGAATACCAACTCACATAAATGAGCACAATTGCTCCAATCCAATTATGAAATGTTCTTATTTAAAAACATGATCCTACTTGGAATTGGCCTTTTCACGCTGTTCCCAGATATTAATTAATTCTTTCGAAGTTAGGTAAGATTATTTGGAATATTATTTAAAATAATTACTATAGCACTTTTTGCATGTAATGTATGTGAGAAAAAGATGATTAGGAAGATAAAAAGGTATGTTGAAAAATGTATTTGTTATGTAACCAAATAAATTTTTTGCAAATAATTCCCATCCAGATACAAAGCAATCAATCCTATTATAGAAGAATTTTCTCATGATTTACACATGCTTTTATCGTTTTGCAAACTTAAAATGCAATAATAAAATAAACAAATTCCTGTTCTCTTTTGAGAAATTACCAACTAGAATTATTAGAAAAGATTTTTTTCTTCTTTCATTTTTACTTCTTCCTCATGTTCTAAACCATATATAACAATAAGTACGTACTAAACAATTATCGAGATTTCAAAATCAAAGACCAACCTCGCTGCTGCATTAAATCCAATTGAGATCATAAATACCCATCCAGCAATTGTCGTGCTGCAACAAATCTCAGCAAATTTCATTTCGATCATAGAATTGGCCATTAATAAACATATGCAAGTATTAATACAGCATGCAACATTAGCATATTTCCCAACATAAGAAAAAATAGAAAAACTTTTTGCCTGTTGAATTTATCGAGAAGCAAGAAAGTTCTTTAACCAATAATCCCTGCATTCCATTTTTCACTGTACAATAATTTCTTCATGTGAAGTCAAATTCAATGCCTATTGTAGCCCATCAAAGATTTGAAGAAACAATCATAATTAGAAGCAAACATAGCAGTAAGGAAAATGGGGGCCTAACTTTTTTGTTTATTTTTATTTTTTAACTTTTTGTGGAACCCGTGGGTCTATCAACATTTTAGTCATTGTCTAAGAAGTAGTATAATAACTAGTAAAAAGTTTAAAATTCTGTGCAATTTTTTTGTACCCCACTATTTCTGAGACAGCTATATATTGCCACAGAACTTTTTGCTAAAAGAAAAGGAAAAGAGAAAGGAAAATTTCAGAGCTCAGGGTAATTTGACTGTCTAGCACATGCAGTTCTGAAATCTGCCATAGATTTTCTTTTCGTTGGAAAGTGTCGAAACCAGGACAATTATGTTGCTTCTTGCAACCGTTCCTGAAGATTCATTATCAAGATTTGGCAAAAAAAAAATGTGAAGTCTAGATTGCATTTTATATATTATTTTTTACACCATATGTGAAGTTCACAAAATTGTGTTCTATAATTACACATTGTTAAAAGTACATTTCATCATGTACATACAAAATAATATCTTATACATTTTGCACAAAATCTCTCCAAACGATTTTCCTTACAACCGTTTGAGCCTGTGTCCCTGAAACCAAACTTTAGCACATGGCTATTTTTGGATTCCAATTCTCATTTTATTTCTATTTTTCAAATTCTACCCGTCTCCTGTTGAGAAAAATTAATGACGAAAACACTATCAATGACCTTGTTAACGCTACAAATAATGACAAATGGCTCACCAACTTTTGCAAGTAATCAATACACATAGTAAGTGTTAGGAAATTGGCTTAATTTCTTTTAGTCAAGATCCTTATTTGGTGTGGAAAGTAACTAGTTTCCTACTTGATTTCAGTTACTTGAAGTAGTGGTTAAGTAAAGTCCTATTTAGCTAGAATTAGATGTTATTTCCTCCTGTATATGAGTTTAGGAATTAGTATTGGTTTCCAATTTTTATTTGGTTTTTGGCCAAGTAATGTTCTCTATAAATAGGGTTGGCATACTACAAAGATACACAAGAAAGGAGTGAGAAAGTTCTTAGTGGGTGTAAGGGTTATATAATATATAGTTGGGGCTTGAGAATCAAGTTGTAATCTTGTGATGTTTTTCCTCTCATAATAAGAATAAGTTTCTCTCTTCATGGACGTAGACTTGGTGATTAAGCCGAATCACGTTAATTCTTGTGTGTTGCTCATCATTCGTGCTAGATATTATTTTCTATTAAATTATTGGTCTTTTTCTTTTTCAAATAGTTGGCTTGATACCCTAACGGTAAGAAACTATGACTGCGCATTCGAAATAATTCGAATACAAGATCAAACATTTTAAATATGTTAATTGTCCAACTTAAGCTAGGGTAGAACTTAATTTCTTAAAGTGGCAATAGTATACTAAACTTGGAATTTAGTTAAGATAATAGCATTTCTACTTTGTACTGTTTGTCCAGTAGTCATGCAGTATTGGCCGACCAAAAGGAACTTTTTTTTTGCTGTTTATTCATAAACTCAAAAGCTGGGGCATGCAATTATTGCAACAAGTTACTTATCACAGTCTGTTCAAGAAAAACGGAAAAACCCAAACTCCTAGCAAAATCTTGCAAATCCTACCTTTTCAGTCCCAAACGTTTGTCATTTTCTTCAAATTAAAATTCTCCCTAAAAAAAAAACAAATAAAAAAATGAACTTAGTTTTGAGCTTACCAAATGGACAGAGCATCCAGAGCCAATTCAGGATTAGGAAGCAAACCAGCCAATAAAACAAGAATCTGAAAATACCAAGCCTCCAAACACAACATAACTGCTGATGCTGCTGACAATTTGAAGAACCCCCAAAGACCACTAAAGGCTTGTAGAGTAAAACCAGTCCAGGTTCTCTTGCATTTTTCACTTTTCACTATGTAAATAAATTGTCCAATCACAATTATCCACCATGAAATGCTCAAAACAAGTGACGCACCCAATAAACCAAGCCCAATTTTGTAAACTGCAAGCCAACTCAATACAAGATGCAGGACTAATGTTGCTGTTGATATATATGCACTTGGTTGCACTATGCTTTGAGCTTGCATGAATTTTTGAATTGGGAAGTTTACTGCATAGCCAAAGATTTGTGGGATCAAACCATACACGAATAAAGCTGCTGCGGATGCAATATCTGGTGATTGGCCCAGAAATATAAGGATTGGCTTCGAGAAAACATAGATTATGGTCAGCAAAACACCAGTTAAGCTCAAGAGTACGGTTGATCTTTGAAGATATATGCCTAGCATCTCATACTTTTTTGCTCCAAATGCTTGTCCACATAGTGTTTCAACTGCGCTTCCCATTCCTAGCTGTTACACAAAACATCAAAAGAATACAATCATCAAAATCATGAGAAAACCAACTTCAAGAGAATGTAAAATAGCTTGGATTGACATAAAGATTCAGCTGTAATCAGATACCATGAGACCATAGGCAAAAATCTGAATCCCCGAGTTGCCAAGGGAAGCAGCAGCAAGTTCAAGATTGCCTAGATGCCCAGAGAAAATCTGTGTGGACATGGACATAAGGTAGTTGATCATGTAAACAATCACAGCTGGTGCTGCTAAGTGAAAAAGGAGCTTCATCTCAATCCAAGTCGCCGCCCGGTAACGTTGCAGCAATGGTTGTTCATTATCGCATAATATTTCTTCAAGCTCTGTGCTGATTTGAGTATTTGTTCTTGGCAGCAGTGGCTGACCAGCATCATTGGATGAAGAATCCATGAGTAAAATCAGAACTCTTCAGCCTACTAGCTGTTTGATCTCGTAGTTCAGGTGGTGGCGGTGGTCAGAAGGGGCGGAGCAGTGGGTGGTAATCCTGAAGAAATGGGGAGAAATTGAATGGTCTATTAGGATGGCCTGCTAGCTGCTGGCCGCTAGTGAAGAATTAATGATTGGCTGAGAGGATGTGAATTATCGTTAAAAATGAGGTTGGCCTGAGGGAATGGCGCCATATGTATGTGCTTATGTGGAAATTGGATTTTTTTTTTTTTTGTGTGAACACTGTTCTTTTTCCTTGTAATCACTAACTCCTAAGACAGTGAGAGTCCACATACATCAATAGATGAATTAAGGGGACCATGACAGAGCGTACTTCAGTTGTTTAGGTTAGTCTGCATTTTGTCTCATTGGGGGGTCAAAAGCTAGCACATATTTATGAACCAAGGAACTATTTTCTACAAAAGATAAGCAATTCAAGGGAAATTGAAAATTTTTATTTAGTCTACACCACATGTGTTAATTAAGAGAAGCATGACAAAGTATGCCATAGTTTAGATTGGATCGGGAGTCTCTGCAATTGTATGGTCGGACAGGTTTAATTTGAATTAAGATGTACGTAATTTATTCTGGGACATAATTTTTTCATAAAATTTATTATGTTTTTACATGTTATATTCTCTTAGGTCTATATTTAACATTTTAATACCTACATTTGTAAATTTACATTATATAGTGCAGTTTAACCAAAAATCTGTATCCGTTTAAATTTCCCCAACTGGTGGGCTAGTCAGCAATTGTCTGATGATGCTTACAAGCTAGCACATAATTGTGAACCAGTTCACCATTCCACGCAAATGGTGTCACTGTCAATAATAGATTTGGACTATTCTTACAAAAAGATAAGCAACGAGTTGGTACTAGAATGACTAGTCTGACACAAGTATTGAAATGCAAGTCAAAGCAATTATAGTGGCTGTCAAGTCTGCAATTGTGGGGACAAATAAGTATAAAGTAGTAATAAAACGGTACAAAGGAAATTGAAGGAAAAGTTCATTTGCTCACGTGAAGGTAAAGTTGGTCCGCCATCTCTGGAGACGAAACTGAGTGGGAAGAAACGAAAACTAAGCCTGATTTACCTTTCATGAAACGAAAAGTAAAATTGAGTGGGAAGAACTAGCAAGTCCATCTTCGGAGAGATTACACTTTCACCGTGATAAGAGACCCAAGGTTAATTACACTCCCACTTTCAATTGCGAATGAATTATACTTTATTTTATGCTTCATGCATCATGAAAAGATTCTTTGGTCAATTTTCTTATTCCTTCTATAACATATACTACATACATGCTTCAACATCTCATTTTCATTTATGAAAAATGATTAAATCGTACTTTATGATTCATGAATCATGAAATGAGTTCTTTTTTTCTATTTCACACAACTACAATACGAATCCAAAAACAATATTTGTTTCTCATTGTAATACCAATTATTCTTAATCCTTTCACAATTCTTACGATTTATAATTCATAAATCTGAAAACAAGATTAATAAGGTTTTGCAAATATTCTTAGCCCTTTTTTACTATATACTCAAGCAATTAGATCATGAATCATGAAAAGAGTTCATATTTCATGATTCATGAATCATGAAAAGAGTTCTTTCTTTCTACTTCACAAAACTACAAATTGAATCCATGAATTTATAATTATTCTTACCAATTATTGTTAACACTTTTGCAATTCTTGCACAATATTTGATTTTCTTTGCAATTATTCTTGGTCCTTTTCTTTGCAACTATACCTGATACTATAGGATGAAGTCACGTGATAGGTAGCAATACATTAGAAAATGAAAATTTAGCTCTTATATATGATTATTTCCTTACAATATCTTGTTCTATTAATTTTATCATATATTTGCAATGCTTTTTAAAATCATAAAAGAAATGTAAATTATCTATTCATTTCTAATTTTCGAACATGCAAAGTTATAATCTTGTATTCGTCCATACTAAAAATTGTTCTTAACTGTGTCATGATAGTCTAACCAATACCAATTCTTAAATTTAAGCATGTATACATCAATACTATATTTGTGCAGCATTATTGGGTATGATACTTTCTTCTTCTTCTTTTTATGCAGTCATAGCTAGCAATAATTATAGCTGCATAGTTAATTAGCCTTCAAGTTATTGAATGAAAGTACTAATTTCTCAATTTAATGAATGCTACGTAGTTTTCTTAATACAAATTACAATAAATCCTCTATAAATTAACAATCTCGGAGTTATACAAATTCTATTAATTTAAAATTAATTAATAAATTAATAGTTTATTAATTTATGAGTGTGCTTACAATTCAAATAAACACTCGTTTAATCGACTAAAGTTTTTTTTTATTTTTATAAACATATGAATTATTCTAGTAATAAAAAGATGTTAAAAGTCTAAATATGTAAATTACCTATTGGATTATCCAGATGATGAAAATGAGACAAGTTTAGAGGTCTCCAGTTTAAAAGAGTTATTGTTGGCATTACTGAAAATCATGCTAATGATGAAAGTTAGAGATGATATAGTAACTTTGGAGCCTATTACACAAAAAGAAGCACTTAAAGTATTATTAACTCTTCATAATTTATTGTAATATGAGAATTCATGTCCAAAACATTTAGATACAATAAGGAAAATTAGGAATGAGGTTTGGATATATTTAAATTTCGAGATAAAACAAACAACAATAGACTTATGTTTCATAAATTTTTATCTCCTTTTGCCTAAAAATATGTTCAAGTTTGGGAGTACCAACTGTAAAAAGTTTTTTATGTTATTTGAAAGAAAATTATTCATTCATTAGTAAATTCGGGCATGTCATCTTGTATTATATTATCCATGAAAGTATATGGAATACTTTTAATGTTAAAATTGTTTGTTGTTCTACTTTTAGAATAAACAATGAGGAATTATATTTTTGTATTTATACCTATTAAAAATATTATTAACTACATCACTACATAGTCTAATCAATACGAATATTTGATTTCAAGCATGTATATATTAGTACAAATACCATTAGTATTACTAGTGATAAAGGGCACACTCAAACTATGTGTAATTTAAAACAATCACTTTTTATATGGAAGAAACTGGTATAAAATTTTAATAAACAAAAAAAATTTTGATCTTTTAAAAGCTTTTTTAAAATCATTTTAATGAATTTGGTAATTATAATGTTTATGGTTGGTTATCGATGAAAGTTAGTTGTGCTATTGGATGACAATACATAGACAATATGTTAATCAAATGATAAAAATATAATTAAGTGATTATGATGATAATGTTGAAAATTTAAAAGTGACAAGTATGGTCTAATTAAATTTCACCTATTTGCATTTCGGTTATTATGTCATCAATTCATTCTCATTAATTTGGACTAATACCATTACAAATGCATTTTTTAAACATTTCTTTATGTTCTACCCGCAAATATAATAAAAAAATCATATTAATTTCTTCTCATATAATAAAACAACATATTACTTCTCCTACAAATATTCCATCTCAACGAATTAATTAACCATTCATTTACTCCTTTACAGCTATTAATTCCTATTATTGGTTTAATTAATTATACATATTATTCCAAAATTTCTTCCAAAATATTTAAATTATCTACTCTTTTGTCAATTTATGTAATTAAATGAATCAAAATTTATCTAATTCTGCACATACATATATTATTTATTTTTCTAATTTCTTTTCAGTTGTATATCTAACTTTGCATTTTCTTCGTTATGTCTATTGTTCATAAATTAGAAAACGATTATTAATAATGTCTTGGCTCTTTTCACATGGGTTAACGATGAGTGAACCCATAGTGGGGGTGAACCCATATGCCTGACAAATTGTCCTGGGTCATTTCAATCTGGAGCCCACCATCACAACATTCATTTAAGTTTCGGTAGCCTTAACCCACACCAAAAACAACCTTCAATTTTGCTTTTCCTCTTGCTCCTATCACAACCGTACCACATCAAACCACTTTACCAATGCATTGGTGCAAACCACCGTACCAATCCTTAGAATTTTCGACAAGATAACCTTTATGTTTGCGGCTGACAAAAAAAGTTTTATCTTTCTTAATATCTCGCTCAATCAGATGTTTCAGGGAAAAAATGCAATCGGTGAGGTGAGACAATTACCAGATGTAGGATTAGAGAATAAGATGCAATTGATGAGGTGAGATAATTACCAGTTGTAGATATCTGGTTACAGGAAATTGGCGTCCAAGGATAATATATGTAATCTTGGGAGAGTTACCCCAGTAAGTATGGATTAGAGAATAAGTAGGGATAAGGTAAAATCACGAATAGATCGGTCCGTAGCCACTAACCCAAGCTTATAAGCCATTCATTTTCTTTCCATATGGGACGTAAATTGGGATATGCCAATACAGGTATACAGTAAAAATAGATGTTAACACAAGAAAACACAGATTATTTATTTAAATTTGTGCTTTACACTCAATCTCATCCATGTAATTTCAAAATAAACCATCTTTCACTGTGTTATTACTCTGCAATTAGTATTGTGATTAAAGAGAGCATGGGGGTGTCCATAAGTTGATATCATACAGATAGCCTAAACTCTCTCTCTCTCTCAACTAGGGGTGTTCACACTTCAGGAAAAATCGAATAATCGGCCAATCCAATTTAGATAAAAATTAGATATCGATAAAATGAAATTCGGGAAAATCGAACAAGATCCAATCTTAAAATTTGGTAAAACAGTTTGGAAATAGATATTTAAATTTGATTCCTGATTACCTATCAAATTACCAAATTTCATATTTTAATTAAATATTTTATATATTTCATGCCTACTAATATATCACATTGCATAGTAATGTATTAGTCAATAGTGTTATAAGTTATAATCTATCCTTATAAACAAATATGTGACCTTAAAAGCATATTAATTAACATGTTTATAACTTTTAAGCTGTTAATTACATATTGAATATACTTAACTAATCTCTATTAGAAAACCAATCTAAAACTTTGAATATTTTACTGAAATACTGACTATCTGACCAAAATTCAATTACCAAATAAAAAGTTTAAACAATAATTGGATGTTGACCTTATTGAAAAAAAAAACTAAAAGAAATCGAATTTTTTTACTAAATTACCAATTATCGGATGATGAACACACCTACTCTCAACCTAAACTCTCATTTTTTTCTCTCTAACTTTTCTTCCTTTGGAAGAACCTCCTGCAAGGAAATGTTTCCCTTGCATAGCTTTTTTTTTTTTTGGCTGTATTTGTAATAAAGTTTCTTCTGAATTTTTTTTGTGAGAATTCCATCTCTTCTAGGATTTCTTAGTAAAAGTTTTCTCCTTTTCTAGAGCTTCCTAGTGAGCGTTTTCTTCTCTTTTAGTGATTCCTAATGAAAATTTTTTTGTAGATTTTCCTATATTGTTTTTAGATCTAATTTTTGCAGATTTAGTTGTTAGATTTGGGATTACTTAGATTTATTTCAATAGATCTCTCCACTGATATCAGAGTTTGAAGTAGTTAATTAGCAAATCTAACAATTGAAGCATACACAGATGTTATTGGAACTATAAGTGTTACATTTGATTTTTTTTTAGTACTGTTAGTGCTTTACAATGTAATTTTTATTAATTTTCTAGATCTATATTATCTGTTCTTTAGATCTATCATATCTATATATGGTGTGATATAATTTCTATAACCATTAATATAGATTTAATGAAAGTTTGATATTTTATTAAAAATAACAAAAAGTTGATATTCTGCAAATAATTACAAAAAATTACTTAAATCTAAAAGATGTTAACCATGTGTCAATTCTATTAATGATCGTCTCATTAATAATAACTTTGCTTCATCTAATGGATGCTGCCTTTGAGACAGTCTCACTAACAATCCTAGATTCCTATCTTTCTTAGCATAGCATAGAAAAGAGAAAATTGCATTAATTATCTCTCACACATTACTGATGTAAAATTTTAGTTTCTTAGAATCAAAACGAGCAATTTTAGCCTCTAACAAATCAAAAAGGCTCGCTTTTGGTTCTTGGTCAATTTTTCAATCAGAACTTTGGCTGAAATATGTCATGGACATCACATGGCCAATTTTTAAACAATAAATTTGGCAATTCACTCAATTATTGATCCCATTTCTCACTTATTCCATTATTTTCCCCAATTCTGTTCTACTCAAACCCTAACTCCAAAAGCTTGCTTTAGTTAACAATGATGAATCTCTGAGGGGAACGTTTTGATTGTGATTCTATTGTGCATTTTGTTCTTTATCAGCAAGTGAACATGTTCATGCTGTTTAATTTGATTTTGATTGAGTTTTGGGAGAAGAATCACACTTAATTAGTGAATACTGCTTTGGGGTTTTCTAATTAGTGACTTTCTAGTTAATTCTGTGGTATAATGGATCGGAAGAAATGTATATCTTGGTGTAATGAAACTTTCTCCATGATGAATTAGATTTTTGTTGGACGTTTTATCCTATTTCATTTTTTTTTTTGAGTTTTAAGTTTCGGTTGAAAATGGCATTCCCATTTTTGCGAGTTATTGCGTTCAAACTTTTCATTGACCTTGATCTTTAAGATCCTAGAAATCAATAGATGCAATTTGATTGCAACTTTGTTTGAATCTTATGGAGAAAATAGAATAGAAAATTTAGAGTTTTGGATTTCACGTTTGATCTTTTGATTTATGTTTATGTGGTGATTTCTATTTGATCTGAAGTTTGGAACATGCTTGAAGTGATTTCAGAGCTTCATTGACACGAAAATCAAGTTGTAAAATTTGTCAAAATAACTTTCTGATGAGTTAGGCTGAAAAATCTGTAAAACCCAATGGGGAAGATGATAGGATCCAACAAAATCTAGCCAAAATTCAACTGGATAGTTGACCAAGGACTAAAAGCAAGTTTTTATATATGTTAAGGAATAAAATCTCTTATTTTGATTCTGAGAAGCTAAAATTTTATATAAGTGATATTTGAGGGATAATTATTGTAATTTTTCCCATGGAAGAAAATTAGAATATTCTAAATCAGCGTACCAAATGTCACCACGTTCTCGACCCGTTGCCTACGGCTACGTAGTCAATTCAATTGTTTTGTTATTTGTGATGTCAGTGCGGATACAATAGTCCTATTATAATCATGGAAAGAGATTCCACAGCTATTTACATAAAAAAAATTATAAGATTGATCAGCTATTTACATAAAAAATTTAGGTATAATTTCAGAAATCTCCCTTGAGGTTTCTCACACTAGCACTAACCTCCTATGAGATTTCTAAAATTACACTAATCTCCCATGGCGGTGTTTTGGCGCACATTGCTGGCCTAAGCTATGGTAAATTTACTTGTGTACCCTAAGCCATTAAAGATGTTAAAACAAGCAAATTTAGGGACAAAATAAGGTTAGGTCAGCAAATTTGAGATTAACTAATTAAACGAGAGGGGGAGGGGAGGGATGCATTGGGAGGTTTGAAGGAAGGGAATGTAAATGAGGGGTTTCAGTTTCTAATCCTCCCACTTACACTATAAAAAAAATTAAATGAGATTAAAAGATGAAGGGAAACATGATGAAGAGAGTAACTAATAAACTTGAACGTAATGTTGTTTGTGATACTAATTTTGTCCTCATCTTCTGGAATGCTACTTAAAATTGCGAAATATTTCTTTAGTCAATGCTAAAAAGTCCCAGATCCAAGGAAATTAGGCTTTCAAAAGATGACAATAAAAACTTCTATAGTGAAGAAAATTTAGAATAAATTACTGTCCAAGTTTCATAGGCTGCAACATAAGTTTCTTTTCTACCAGAGAAAAGTTCAAATTTGACACTAAAGAGGAAGGATTCTTTGTTAAAGTAAATATTTTAATCAGTAGGAAAGAATGTATTAAAAAGAGAATTATTGATCAACCAAAACCATTCATAATTGTTGGCAAAATAAGAAGCAAATATAGTATTAGTATCCAATTTTCATCTACAAAATGCATATTTTGTGCAAATTTTGACATTGAGTTTAAAGAATTTGACTCCTAGTGAAATTCTGCGAATTATAATATGTAATGAAGATCAAATTTATTCATGAACTATTTCTCATTCTAAGTTTTGTGCAAGAGCCTCAATATAAATACACAGACTATTTTCTATTTGATTAAGATTTTAGTCTCATAATTTCACGAATATGTTATCAGTTGTACACTCATAGTGCTTTATTGGTTTAATAGCGGAAACATAGGTAACTATATATAACCAATTAATATTAACAAATTGATGCTCAAGTATTGGCCCTCCGAGGCTTGGTCTGGTGGCTGGGGTTACTGAAGATGGGGCTTAGGTCCCTGGTTTGAAGTTCAAGCAATTCTCTTTACACTCATATAAAATATTATAGACAATTTAGTGTACATTATTCCAACTGTTGATAGTCTATAATTTTAACTAAAATTACACTTTATGTGATTATAATTATACAAGGGTTTATTATGTGATGGCATACCATAAAACTGTATCGTCAACTTTATACTTTTTTATCTGATTTTATTTGCAATCATCTAATAATTCATATTTACCATTTAATTGTTTAAGGTGTTGTTAATATATAATTAAATAACTGATATCAGTGAAGACACTCAACATTACCCTACATTTTGTTGTGGGCTAACATTCATTTCTTTTACTAATACAACTCCAGGAAAAGCAACAAGGGCATATGTGAAACAAAATTATCATCTCACTTCTCAAATACTTTTTTAATGCCACTTTATTTGACATGGCTGAATCTGTTACCAAAACATTAAACTCAGGGGAGATTAGCATAATTTTAGAAACATCAGGAGAGGTCAATGCAAGTGTCAAAAAACTCACGAGAGATTTCTGAAATTATTCCAAAATTTTATATATTTAGATTCCTGCCGGCAAGAGAACAGGGCATACACTGGAGCTTAAAAGTTAAGGGCAATGGCTGACTTCAATAGCCTATAGCAAATTGTACAAATTCCTTGGGAGAAGTAAAGAAAAAAAATTGAATTTCCCAATGGATGTATTTAGAAACTTGATTTACTTTTCTTTCGTTCTTATAAACTTTTAACTTATTGGCTAGGGTTTGGTCAGAAATTGAACTTCAAATTGTGCAATTCAAATAGCATGAGTTAGACTGGTTTTCATGGCTGTCGAGCGCCCAACAAAAGATCCGTCATATTTTGATTTTTGTTCAGTTTGCAGAGACTTGTTAAAATGGGGTGCTAATCATTGAGCCCTACATGTGACCCAACGTGACCTGAAGTTGTATTTTATTTCCACATTTTTTTATTTTCTTTTGTTTTAGTTCATCAATATTGTACCCTATAAATAGGCCAACCGTAGGTATTTCTAATCATTCATCTATCCACATTTCATCAAAAGTTTGATTTGGTTTTCCAATAAATTTGAGAGATTCTTCTCGCTCTTTCGAATCTTAGATTCGAATTCAGGAAATTGTTTGTGTGATTTTTCCTTCTGGATTACTCTTCCGTATCATTTTCACTTTCTATCGTGATACAGATACTGCCCCTGCTAAACAAATTATCTGGAATTGCCTCTGTTATGATTTTATGATTGAAGAATTATATCCAGAAACTCAAGAACTAGTCAATTTGGAAAAGATTCACGGTAATGTGTATCAGCACAAAACGCAACTAACAAAGTTTTATCCTAAGGACTCAAGTCACATTTTTTTTGTTCGCTATCGAATCTTAGTTTTTTTTTTTTTTTTTTTGTGCTGATGTTATACAAGCACCATATGGTAAATAATTAAGAGAATCTGGTGATTATAAATAAAAGACACAAATGATACAGACAAGCCGGATAAATAAAAGACACAAATGATACAGACAAGCCGGTTAAAAGAGAAGTCAAGGAAATCTTGGTTTAGTGACTAAAGTTGAAACTGACTTAGAGATTCTAAATTCAAATCTCCATTTTCCGTTTCTCCATTCATAAATTCTGTCATTCTTGTGTTGGAAAAAAAAAAATTTAAAAAGCTAGCAAAAAAGAAAAAAGGAAAAAAATATTACGACAAACTACATTATCATCACCGAAAGATGTTGATCTAGTAACTAATGTTGAGACTCTATAACTTAGAAGTTTTGGGTTTAAATCTCCTTTTCTCCTCCCCACTTCTTTAATTCTATCCCTCTCCTACTAAAAGAATAAAAATAAAAAACTACATTATCATCATCCAGCATGAACAATTAAGAAAAACCTAATATCTCATTCATTGAAGGTAGATTCTTTTTTTCTTTTTTCCATATAGTGTATAGAAAGAAAAGTTTATACCCCATCATCAACATGCCATAAATTTAAGTGAGATCATACGGAGAAGTCCATTCACAATCTTTGTTGCTCACCAAGAAGAAGGGTACAAGGTTACCTACTACCTATAATCCAACACGAGCCCATGATTCCAAATATATAGTATTAGGGTAGGAGAAAGTTTGGTCCACCTAAAACTAAGAAAGCCTTAAGAAACCTTTTAAAATTTGTTTTGTTTTTTCAAGGTATCCCTAAGCCTCCGCTAAGTCCACATGGACCAGCTCTTCGCTTGGACCGGGCGAGCCAGTGAATAGCCCCACTAATCCTACCATCTGAACCAATCCAACGTCCCACCACGTTTAAGGTGTCCCTTGCAGAAACGGTCCACATCGCATAAAAATGTCTCCACAATTGTCTTGATCCGAGGCTGTCAAAAATCTTCTGAATTAAGTAATCCCACGCTTCCGGGAGGAGGACCGTGACGGGTGGATGCGAATCTTACAAGCATGTTGATTTCTTTTAGCGGTCTCCATTGGTTGCCTTGGTTTTGTAAACTCTACTAATTAGTAGTTTTATCAATTGCGTATTATTGTATTATCTTCCGTACCATAAAAAAAATAAAGAAAGATATCTTATAGGTAATGCATGAGCTAGTTACACCAGATTAGGTTGGTGGTTCACTTAATCCAATGATATAGTTGATGTTTATAGTATTAATTGCCAACGCATTTTTTGATGAAATTGTTAGAGCTTTCTGAAGTCAAGATTGCATTTGGGATTTCACATCTATTCAAATCTAAGTTGTGAAAATAACATTTGCGGAGGATAAAATAAGCTCCATATAAACAATTGTATTTATCTAAGTTGTGAAAATATCATTTACGGATGATAAAACAAGCTCCATATAAACAATTGCATTTTGGACCTTTTCTTGAAGGGTACCCAATAGTCATTCATAAGTATATTTAATTGGCATACTACTTTTTTTTTTTCTCGTATCTTTCCACACGCTTCCTTCTAATTCTAAATCTGATAGCGAAAAAAACTCTGAAAGTCCTTCAATGACTATTCGATCAACCCTAATGATTAATTTACGTGCTACTTGCTATTTTAGTGGGCATAAAGTGTAAACTCATAAGCCAGCAACTAAGTGAATTCAACTTTTAATATTTTGAAAAGAGCAAATTATTCACGTCGCCACTGAATTTTTCAAATAATAAAATTTTGGCCACTTAACTTTTTAAAAGTATGTATTCACCTGCTAAACTATCAAAAATATAAATTTTAAACCATTCCATCTATTTTCACCGTTAAGTCTATCAAATCTAGTTATGTCTTTTGACTTGTGCGACCATTAGATTTGGCAGACTTTATGGAGAAAACAGACGAAATAACTCAAAGTTTACACTTATAACAGTTTAGTGTGTAAATACAAACTCTTACAAGTTGAGTGGTCAAAACTCTTCTATTCGAAAAGTTTAAATGATTTTTTAGGTAATTTGCTCTTTTCAAAATATCAATTTTTTATCTCCCCTTAAGTATTCAAAAGAGAAATGGTATTTGCATATATACTCTTAGCTTGAGTCGATTTCATTGGAGAAGAGATGGCGTTTTCCTTCCTCATCTCGATCATCTAAGTGCAAATGAATGCCAAAATGGATTCTGCAGCGTGTGCTAAAACAATTTCCGTCAATTATTTGGCTCAAACAAAGTGAATAAAGAAACTTAATTGTCCTTCCAGCAAAACTTTAGCCAGTGGCCTATAAACCAGCTTAGCTAATCTAAAATTAGAACAGCCCCTTTTCAAGATGCACAAAATTCAATCATGCAGGAGAACTAGATTAGCTAGTCTAAAATTATATTTATAGGCCAACAAATCATCAATTTCAAGTCTCTTTAAATCTTTTCCTTCTCTCTTTCTCCCCATTTCTCTTTGATTTGTTGATGACAGCTGCCCACAATGTAATATTGAATTGAGTTGAAGCCCTTGCTATTCTGGGCTTATTTCAATCTTTGAGAAGAGCTTCTCTCTTCTGATCTTCCCATTTGTCTAATCTCTTTAAAGCTGCTTCAACCTGCAAATTAATACAAATGAAGACATCAAGAACCTTAATTAATTATATTCCCTACTAATTTGACCTCACAAATTTCCACGACCACAATTTAGATGAGGTGAAGAAAACAGTTGCCAAAAGTGAACTTGCAAAAGATTTTCGAGTGTAGTTAAAGAAATTTTTCATGTTAATTGCCGCATTCTTTTTAAATCATTGTGCATTTTCAAGTCATTTTTATTGTCATATGGAATCAGACTAATATGTTCAATTTAAATGAAGGAACAAAAAGAAAAAAAATGAGAAAATAGCTGAATAAGATTAACAATAAATGATGATAGGATTTTTACCTCCTTTTTCCAATCTGTTCGAACTGTCACCCACAATAAAATAATTGTCTGCATTACAGTACCGCCCAACATGCCGGACCATAGTCCCTATATCCATAAGCAATGGAATTTAATAAACCTCTAAAACATGGCCAATTTATACATTATAGGCACCCATATTAATGTAGAACATGGAATATTAATGCTAAAACTTATTGTTGTCACAATGTTCAATGTACCTTAGCACCAAGTTGGAAGTAAAAGCCGAGTAGAGAACCCAACGGGATTCCGACTAAATAGTAACATCCCACATTCACGTATGCAACAAATGCTTGCCATCCGCATCCAACAGCCACACCTTCATATGTGAGACAAGAATGACAAACATAATTGAGTAGAGTCAGTAGACTAGACATATAGCATTCAATTACCTATCTAATTGCTACAAATACGTTTAGAAACATTAATTTCTCATCGAAATACTTAGTTGTTGTTCATTCATGCGCTCTAGATCCTTTTGACCACATTGCATTAAATCTTTTATCATGCCAGAGCCAGTCTTTTAATGTCAGTTTAGAGAACAAATTGGCCTATATTGAAATAAGCTAGCTTCCACATGAGCTTTTCAACCAAAAATAAATAAATAAATTCTTAGAAGAAATTGTAAGCTTGCAAAAGGGAAAAGATTGTAGTGGTATCAAATAAAATAATGAATAAAAATATTTTCTTAATTTCTTTTTGCATATACTTGATATATTTTTTTCTATTTAGTGTCTTAAGGGTACATAATAAATTTACCAAACAAAGAAGGTGTGTCTATTATTAAGCTTCAAAATTACCACCGACTTTCTAGATTGTAATACTTTTGAAGAAGAAATTTACTCTTGTTAAAAAAAAAAAAAACTGATGAAATGTCTTATGTGTGTCCTTAAGGCACCAAATAGACAAACCTATGCATGATGTGTAACTTATGCAAAATCAAGTATATAAGGTCATTAAACAATTTGATCAAAAGAGAGCAAACAAAGACTCTTAACCACTTGAATTAACTTGTTGATTACCTGACAATACTGGTTGGATGCCATTAAGAACAAGAGTGAGGGCCAGAAGTGGGGAAAGATCAGAGACAGCATCTGCAACCACTTCACCTTCCGTGAATAAATAGCTCAAAACCCGGCGCAGAGCAAGGATGACAATTGCCGCAATCACACAAATTATGAAAGAGATCACATTCACAACTATCACTGAAAATGCTGCTGATTTTGGATGTCCTGCTCCAAGTTCATTGCTAACTCTCACACTGGTAATTATTTCAGAATCTTGATCAGTCCGAATTATATACTTCAACACACATGAATGAGAAATTGTTGGACACTTTATTTAATTAAAATTTCTGTGAGGACAATCAGTCCACATTGTAAACAAAGACAAAGATATCTAGCAGTTAGGGGTGATGGTGAGTTGAGCAGCTCGGCCAAAAGATCGGATCAAATTCGATTTAATCAAATTCAAGTTTGAGTTCAAACTACTCGATTAGGCTGGCAAGTCAAATTTGAGCACTAGGTATGTTACTTGAGTGCTTGATAAGCCTAATTAAGTAGCATGCATATATAATATATTATATTTTTGTCAATTATGAAATTACTGATTTGGATTTATAGTTTAGCAAACTTACATGAATCTTGGTTTACTGAAGAATTTGTGATGGCAAAAAGGTAAACTCTTAAATTCAAAATCTTTAAAAAATTTAAAATAGGAAAACTTGAAAATTTAGGAAAAAACAAAACTTCTTTCATTTCACACTTCTGAAGTTTTCTCATTTTCTGAATCTCGTTCTAGTCCTAGTGCTTGTTGCCTATAGCTATGGTATGTGAATCTCCTACAGTGTTTTAAAAGGTGAAAGCGTTGAACAGGACATTCTATGTCTGTCCAAACAAGTCAAAAGCCCCAAGACGAAGGGTGTAAGCCCCACAAATTTTTATTTTTCAATATTTTAAAAATATAAAAATATTATAATATTATAATATGTATATATATATATTTATGCGTGTGTATGTGTGTGTGTATATGTATAATATTAAAAATACCAAAAAAAATTAGATAAAATAAAGAAAAATTATAACCTTATGTCTGCATAAGAAAAATAAAACTTGTTTGTGTGACTAAAATAAATCCTGCTTGTGTGACTAATGCCATGCCATGAGCAGAAACCCAACAAACCGCAGTAAACTTCAATGATTATTTGCTTAAAGGACTTGATGTTACCCCACAAATTAATGATCACCGTTGCGAAAACTCTTTTCAAGAGCACTAGCAAATGATATTTGTGAGTTTTGACTATCAAAGCAAATGTCTTTCCCCTATTTCTTTGGAGTATCCTCAATCTAGGTACAAAGTTTTGAAATTTCACCTTCTTTGCATCATTAAATTCCAAACTAACATCCATATTCACCAACTTAAATGTGTAAGCTAACATAAGAAAAGTTTTCAAAAATTGCAAGGCCTCAACTTCCTTAAACAAGTGAAGAGAAAATCCAGATTAGATGTTCTTCTAGAGAGTAAGAAAAGGTGTTAGAATTTTAAAGGCATACATTTTTTATGCCTAAAAAAACACTCGCCTAAATATCCCGGGTGTTCACCCCGATCCTTCGGGCGAATGCCCCATGACATTAACACCCCATTTGACAGCCCAAGGGCAATCCGAGAACGCCTCACCCCGAGACATCACCCCAAATACCCCTTTCAAAACACTGATCTCTGATTCTCCTCTACCACTCTTTAGCCTCTACACCATCTCTTTCATATTAATCTCAAAGGGCCTTCTCTTGGGTTACACTCAGAACACCACCACCACCACAATGATCTCAAAGGGCCTTCTCCTCTTCCTCTCATCTTCACAAACCAGTCCGTTCATCCTTCTCCTCGACACTTTTCCAGTTGCAGTCGGCCCTTCTCCTCTCTCTCATTTCCTGAATATGCTATTGCAGCCAAGAATCCAACCATTATCGTCGTTTTAGGTAAATAAAGTCATCAAATTCCACATTATATTTTCAGCTTAGTTAGGTTTTGCTCTTAATAGTCGGAGTTGGGAGTTATTAGATCTTTCATTTGATTGATTTTTAATATCAGTGCATTCTGGAAAAGGAGAAATGGGCAGGTCAATTATCGAGCTCGACCTCAATATCGAGTACAACTTGAACTCATTTAGGCTCGGGCGGCACCTTTCTATTGAGTTGAGCACAAGCTTGGCCTCGAATACTCATTCAAGCTCTAGTTCAAGTATCCTAGAAAAACATTAAGTTCACAATATTTAAATTCGACTTGACTTAAATATACCTTTACTCTAGTTACAATAATGGTAAAATGACAATCGTGTTAGGTAACTATTATGTGAGTCAAACTTGAACTCTTTAATCAAAATTATGTCTTCTACTAATCTAAGATCTCTTTAGCTTGATTTGACATAATATTAAATGGGATTTGTTGTTACAAGATGGTATGAATTAGGATGAATTCACGAGCCCCGTTGGGAATTCCAACTCTCATAAATGAGCCCTACTGCTCCAATTCGATTATGAAATTGTTTTTATTGAAAGACATGATCCTACATTCACGGAACTGTGGCGTCAACAGCTGTTAAAGTTCTTTTTTTTTTTTTAATGTTATCTTTATTTTTTTAACAGCTGTGGAAGTTTCTTGTTGGTTTTAGCAGTCCTTTGACTTGGCCTTTTCTGTTCCCAGATAATAATTCTTTCAAAGTTAGGTGACGACTTGACTAGTATTAAGCAAGCAATGAATCCTATTCTAGAAGAACTTTCTCATGATTTACACATATTTATATCATTTTTGCAAACTTAAAATGCAAGAATAAATAAACAATTTAATGTTCTCTTTGGGAAATTACCAGCTAGAATTCTTAGAAAAGATTGTTGTCTTCTTTTATTTTTACTTCTTCCTCATGATCTAAACCATATATATAGTACTCGTAAGTACGTATTGAACGATTATCAACATTTCAAAATCAAAGACATACCTTGCTGCTGCATTAAATCCGACTGAGATCATAAATACCCATCCAGAAATTGTTGTGCTGCAACAAATATCAGCAAATTTCAATTAGATCATAAAATTGGCTAGATAAATAAAACATAAGCAAGTATTAATATATCATGCGATATCAGCATGTTGCCCAGAAAAAGAAAAATACAAAAAAGCTTTTGCCTGTTGAATTTATCGAGAAGCAAGAAAGTTCTTTAACCAATAATTCCTACATTCCATTTTTCACTGTACAATAATTTCTTGATTTGAAGTCAAGTTCCATGCCTATTGTAGTCCATCTAGATCTGTTAATTGAGCCGAGTCGAGTTCGAGCACATGATAATCAAGCTCAACTCGAACCTCTAATCGAGCTAGTTCGAGCTCGCTCGATTAGTAATTCGAGCTTCACAAGCTGTTCGAGATCGACTTAGTGTATTCGATCGAAAACTCGAGCTCGAACTCGAACTCGAGTTCAAAATCGAGCCGAGCTTATTGAGCTCGAGCTCGAGCTCGTTTGGGAGATGAACATTAGGGCAAGACCGAAAGAGGAAAGAAAAAATCAGGGCAAAAAACGGGAGAATGAATTAGGCAAAAGTATCAAATACACAATGAAATGACGCTAATGACCTTACTATTCGAGTCTATCGAGCTTAAACGAGCCTAAAGTTGAACTCGAGCTCGACTCGTTTCTCTCAGTAAACGAGTCGAGTCGAGCCCTTATCGAGCCGGGTTGAGCTCGGCTCGCGAGTTACCCGGTTCGATGAACAGCTCTAAGCCCATCAAAGATTTGAAGGAACGGTCATCATTAGAAGCAAGCATGGTAGCAAGGAACATGGGGGTTGTCAAATTTTAAATAGAAAATTTTAAAAGGTTGTCAAATTTTGAAAACATCTCAAATTGACCGAAAACACTTCAAAAAAAATGGAATAATCTCTTTTGACTCGAAAACACTTTCAATATATATTCTTAAAACCAATTTTTTATGTCAAGATACCTATTGTTGTATTATGTCTAGCAAAATTGCAAGTCTATACAATTTGTCTTTATTTTCAATTTTTTGTTACATACTTTCAATTTTGAAACAAATTAGGACAACAAAGGGAATTTTGGGAATGAAAACATCTTCTCTATCCAAAAATCAGTTTTTGAATAATATATTTTAAAATGAATTGATAATGTTATAAAAAGTTAAATTTAGGGAAGATAGGTGATTTTTTTTAAAGTTAAGAGGCGTTAAGTGAAATTATTACAAACCTCAAGGGAGGTTTCTGCAATGATCACTTTTTTGGTTTTCTGTTTATCGATAAAAACAAAAGCTGGGGCATGCAATTATTGCAACATGTTACTTGTCACATTCCATTCAAGCAAAATTGAAAAAGCTGATTCCTTCCAAATCTTACAGATCCTGACTTATTAGCCCCATATGTTTTACTACCATTTTCTGCAAAGTAAAATTGTAACAAAAGAAGTTAAACAAAGTGAAGTTTTAAGCTTACCAAATGGTCAGAGCATCCAGAGCCAATTCAGGATTAGGAAGCAAACCAGCCAATAGAACAAGAATCTGAAAATACCAAGTCTCCAAACACAACATAACTGCTGATGCTGCTGACAATTTGAAGAACCCCCAAAGGCCACTGAAGGCTTGTAGGCTAAAACCAGTCCAAGTTTGTTTGCATTTTTCACTTTTCACTATGTAAATAAATTGTCCAATCACAATTATCCACCAAGAAAAGCTCAAAACTAGTGATGCACCCAATAAACCAAGACCAAATTTGTAAACTGCGAGCCAACTCAATACAAGATGCAGGGCTAATGTTGCTGTTGATATATATGCACTTGGTTGCACTATGCTTTGAGCTTGCATGAATTTTTGAATCGGGAAGTTAACTGCATAGGCAAAGATTTGTGGGATCAAACCATACACGAATAAGGCTGCAGCTGATGCAATATTTGGTGCTTGGCCTAGAAATATAAGGATTGGCTTCGAGAAAACATAGATTATGGCCAGCAAAACACCAGTTAAACTCAAAAGTATGGTAGATCTTTGAAGATATACGCCTAACATCTCATACTTTTTGGCTCCAAATGCTTGTCCACATAGTGTTTCGACTGCACTACCCATTCCTAGCTGTTACACACTTACACAAAACATCCCAATCATCAAAATTATGAGAAAATCAACTTAAAAAGAATGTAAAATAACTTGGATTGACAAAAAGATTCAGCTGTATTTAGATACCATGAGACCATAGGCAAAAATTTGAATCCCAGTGTTGCCAAGGGAAGCAGCAGCAAGTTCAAGGTTGCCAAGATGCCCAGAGAAAATTTGTGTGGACATGGACATAAGGTAGTTGATCATGTAAACAATCACAGCTGGTGCTGCTAAGTGAAAAAGAAGCTTCATCTCAATCCAAGTCGCCGCCCGGTAACGCTGCAGCAATGGTTGTTCATTATCGCATAATATTTCTTCAAGCTCTTTGCTGATTTGAGTGTTAGTTCTCGGCAGCAGTGGCTGACCAGCATCAATAGATGAAGAATCCATGATTAGGATTAGAACTCTTTAGCCTACTTGCTGTTTGAACTTGTACTTCAGGTGGTGGCGGTGGCGGTGGCGGTGGCCAGAAAGGGCGGAGGAGGGGGGAGTAATCTCGAAGAAATGGGGAGAAATTGACTGCCGGCCGCCAGTCAAGAATCTATGATTGGTTTAGGAGCTGTGAATTATCATTAAATAGAAAGTGGAGGGACTGTATACGTATGTGCTTATGTGTAAAGACTGAAGACTGGTCACTTTTCGTTGACCATTTAGCCACTAAGAGCCTAATTGAGTTTTGTTTGGATTGTGAATTCTTTTTAAAATATTTTTATATTTTTTACGAATATATTGTTTAATTATTGTTTTTATTATATATATATATTAAATTAAATAGTTATAGTTCTTTTTTTTTAATAAAAATTTTAGAAAATCACAATTCAAACAGATTCATATATGAATTTAGGAGCATGACAAGTATCCGTGGCAAGTTCAGTTTGGATATTTTAAATTGTGGGCTAGTCAGCATTTTGTGTCATTGGTGATTAAAAGCCGCCATGTATTTATGAACCAACGCAAACAATGATGTCACATGATTAATTCATAATAGAACTACAATAGATGAGAGGTTCTGACACGCAATTACCGACGGGGAAATTGGAAATTTTTATTTAGCATGCATTAATTTGAGAGGAGCAACACAGAGTATACGTTAGCTTAGATCTTGTTGGGAATCTACATGTACTCTCAGCGTTTATATTTGTAATGCTGAAAGGGACTAATTTCTTAGAATATATGTAAAAAAATAAAAAATAAAAAATCCGTCAAATGTAGTTCTTGGAATGATACGAAACTACTAGACATGACAGTGACTTTTTTTCTCTTTTTTTTAAGGACAGCAAGCTGCCGTGCACAGTCGATACAGTAGTTAGCGGAGTTTTCGAAAAGAATAAAAAAAGACCCCGCCATAGCTGCACAAATCCAGTTGCATGAAAGAGAAGAAAGAACCCTTCTTTAAATTCTTCTCATCTCACATGCCATCAGAGCTGCAACACCCAGATACGGGTCCACGATTTCATCCATGCCCAAATCACAACTAAGACAAATCATCATTGCAGCCAAGAGAATACGGAACATTGCTGACAGAAAGGGAAACGGGCCTCACGAGTTCCATTTCAGACCAATTCACGGCTACAATTAGAAGCATCAGAAAGAGAAAATGACACTACCGTCATGGCTGCAAAACCAGTTGCAACGTGATGTGAGGAAACCATTGAAATAGAAAACAGAGAGAAACCCAACCCCAGAGAGATGGATGGATCCCCTCAAACCCCCCGTCTCCTCCTCCCCGTCACATTTTCCATCCGGTTGCCCGCTGACCCACTCGCTTTAAAAGTTAAAATCATCATCACAGCCTTCAGATAAGTGGGCTTATTGAAAAAATGAGCAAACTCAATACTAGTAGTAGCAGTAGTGCTAGGCCGTTTTGCCGATCAGATTTTTCTGAGGGCAGAAGCTCAGGGAAATTTGAGATGCTTTACCTGTCAAGCCTTGGTGCCTTGACTGAACGATTTCTATTTTTTTTCCATACTCCTGGCTACCGTGCACATTCAGCACGGTCACCAGCTGCCTTTTCTTTTATAAACAAAAACAAAAAACTTTGCTGGCTACCATACTGATTAAGCACGGTATCCTGCTGTCCTTCAAAAAAAAAATCTTGCTACCATGTTGAATAGGCACGACAGCTATAGTTTTGTCCCACAATCACGTACATTTGTCGGACTTTTTTTTTTTGACATATATTATTAGAAATTAGCCGCTGAAAGGGGACATAAACAATTACAAGTATAGTTGCTCATGAACGATGTAACATCATATCAACAAATTATAATTTATTGTTAATTATTTAATTTCACAATAAAAAAGCAATTATTATATATAGAACCAACATGAAGTGATTGAAAATAAAATTATATTATGAAATTATATGAATAATTAATAATAAATCATAACTTATTCAAATAATATTAAATTATTGAAGAACAGTTGTACTGATAATCGTTATTTTTCTTTCCCAATCTAAATCAGACAAATGGTCAGCATTTTTATCCGTTTTAAATCTCTTCAGCCGTGGGCTGGTCAGTATTTGTCTGATGCGGCTTAGAAGCAAGCACCTGTGGGTGAATTCAGGCAAATGGTGTTACCATGGGAAGAGATTGGAATTATTCTTACACAAAGGATAAGCAAGAAAGCGAAAGGCACCGTAAGCAACTTTGTCTTTGATGGTTTTTGTCTCGTCCAATCAAATGCTAAATATACAATTGACATGGTGAGACAATTCCCAAATATAGATATCTGTAGAATATTCGCATTCAATGAGAACAAATGGAATCTTCCGAGAGTTACCCCACTATGTTGGGAACAGGGCTCTAAATCGCCAATCGGTTGCACAGGCTGTAACAATTATTGAGAAAAATAATAAGAGAAGCGAAAACAAGAGTTTATTTCTTTGTAAAATCGACTTGACTCATAACATGAAATTGCTCTATTTATTGAACTCAAAATAACTCTGTAACTATCCCACTAACTTCACTAACTCCATTAGCTACTTCACTAATTCCACTAGTTACTCCACTAACTCCGCTAATTAGGTAGAACAAAACAAACAAACATGATTAACTAATAGCAGTAAATAATTTCTAACAATCTCTCTCTTAAACTGGAAGTTTTTCAAACATTCAGTTTAATAGGACTTATCAATTGCACAAAGTCCAAGCAGCTTCCTTAATTTTTGAAACGTGGATAATTTCAATGGTTTGGTCATTATGTCAGCAATCTGATCTTCACTTTTGCAGTAGAGAAAATCAATTATTTCATCTCTTGTGAACTCCCTTAGAAAGTGAAACCTCACGTTTATGTGATGGGCTCTTCCATATAGAACTAGATTTTTAGAGAGTTTGATTACAAAACTATTGTCACAGTAAATTGTAGTAGCTCCTTTTTGTTGAAAATGCAATTTTTCAAGAACATTCCTTAGCCAAATTGTTTGACAGGCACTGGCCGTTGCAGCTACGTACTCTGCTTCAGTTCTTGATAAAGTGACAATTGATTGCTTCTTTGAACACCATGAAATAGCTGTTGAACCCATCATGAATACATAGCCAGACGTACTCTTTCTATCATCAGAATGGCCTGCATAGTCACTATCAATAAAACTAAATAAATCTGATTTTTCAACATTCTTGTAGAATAATCCATATTCAATGGTTCCCTACAAGTATCGAAAAATTCTCTTGGCAGCTAGAAGATGTGTCTCCCTTGGACTTTCCATGTATCTACTAATAAGACTTACAGCATTCATAATATCAAGTCTAGTGGCTATCCAATACATCAGACTTCCCACAATTTGCTTGTAAAGGGTGCTATCAACCCTCTTTCCTTCAAGTTCTTTGATGAGTTTTAAACCCACTTCAATTGGCGTACTAACAGAATTACAATTTTTCATTTGAAATCTGTTCAGAATTTCTTACACATATTTTTTTTTAGAGCCAAAAATTCCAACAGCAGATTGCTCCACTTCAATGCCAAAAAAATAATGCATCTTTCCAAAATCAGATATATCAAATTCAGCCATCATAGATTTTTTGAATTTCTCAAACATGGCATTATCATTTTCAGTAAAAATAAGATCATCAGTATATAAGCAAACAATGAGCAATTTACATCTGTCTCCACTTTTTATAAAAAGTGTATGCTCATATGGACATTTTTTAAATTCCTCCTTAAAAAAATAAGCATCTATACGACTAAACTAAGCATGTGGAGCTTGTTTTAACCAATGTTTTTAAACTTGGACCGGTCAGTGAACCGGAGAGATGGCCGGTTCGCGGTTCGACCGGTCCGACCGGTCCAACCGGCCGGTTCAAAGGTTCACTGTTTTTTTTTTTTTTTTTTTAAGTGTTAAGTACTAAGCAGGTTTCATTCTACACTTGAACTTTACCAACATAACTTAATTTAAGTTATGATAATAATAAATTTTCTAAAAGTTATACACAAAACATGGAATGATAAATATAATTAAAATATCATAATTCACCACAAGTTTTCATAAATTCATTATAAACATAAATAGATACAATCCAAATGTGCACCAATTATCACAAATAAAAACACAAAAAATAAATAAATTAAATATTGAAATTCTTTTACAACCCTTAAAAAAATTCATATATAAAAGAGTTCAAGTTAAGACACACTATTTGAATAGCAAACTTTTATCAGTGGCATGATAAGCAACCACACCACCTTCACAATTTCATCAACTTAAGCTGAAAAAGTTAAAATTTTATTATAAAAATATAAATCTAATTGCTCAAACTAAAAAAAACTAAAAATTTTTGAAAAACAAATATACAGTTAAACACATAAAAAATTAATTGCTACTAAACATTATTAATTAACATGTTATATTAAATTCAATGATTCTATACCATTAATTATTTTAAATTCAATTATCAATAGCTTCGATTATGTGCCAACTACCATATTTTTGACCAACCCAATGTTAGTATTTGTAATTCCTACCCAATTCCTACATGGATGTGCACTACTTTTGCAAAAATTTCATCCTTAATTAATCGAATAAAAATAAAACAAAAATGAGGGAAACATATGAAAATTGAGGGGAAAAAGAAGAAAATGCAAAAAATCAACTAAAGATAATAATATAGAAAAAAACCTTGAAAAGAAAAAAATTAAACTTACTAAAATGTTGGAAAACAAGAAAAGTTGAAATTTTCAACTTGTTTACAATCTGCTAAAGATAATAACCTGATAATAATGGTGAAGACTTGAGAAAATCTTGTTGTGGATATTTGGGTTAAAAATGGTTAAGAAGAAAAAATTGAAAAAAAAAATAAGAGAAGAACTTGATGTTTTAATATATTTTTTAGTCAAGTAGAATTCTCAACAAACTTAAGTACAGTCTAGCGGTAAGATTGTCATATTTAAACTTGGAGACCCAGGTTCGAATCTTAGCTACACCATTTTTGATATTTTGTTGAAGAATTTAAAAAATCGCCGGTTCACGGTTCTTAACGGTTCACACGGTTCTTCCGGTTCGTCCGGGTTTCAACGGTTCTCCATGAACTTCCGGCTTTAGCATTAGACCGAACCGGTGACATGGCCGGTTCGCGGTCCAACCGGTCGAACCGGCCGGTCCGGTCCGGTTCTGAAAACATTGGTTTTAACCCATATAATGTCTTTTTGAGTTTGTATACCTTATGTTCACTTCCAACCTTCACATAACCAAGAGGTTGATCAATAAATACCTGTTCCTGTAGATCACTAGGTAAAAATATTAATTTCACATCCAATTGGAAGATTATGAAAAGCAAGCAGTGGCGAACCCAAGACCTTTATTCAAGGGGTGCAGTAATATTAGTTTAGACTTAAAAGATATTGGTTTGTAGATTTCTAGAATAACTAAATATTTGTTGTTGTAAACATGCAACTAAAGATTCATTATTTTTCACCTCATCCAATGGTATAAAATTATGCATAGGAATTCAAGATGTATATTCAAATGAACATATACAATTAGCAAATAATTTGTACACAATTGAACTGTCAAATGAATATTTGGTAGACTTGTAATTCATATGAATGGACATGTAAAAGGAAAAGTTATATATTAAATAAATACCATTTTCTTAAAAAAATTACATTTAATAGAAAAGGAAAAAATAACATAATGCAATATATTTTAATTCAATGTTCACAATTGTGGAAATAGAGAAGACAATTGTAAAAAATTTTTGCAATTTTGGGGGTGTAATTGTGAGATTAGAGGGAATACTACCAAAATTCAAAAGGACAAGAGTGAGACAATATTATTATTATTATTATTATTTTGGAAATAGAGTGAGACAATATTATAATTTCCAAAATTTTTATGGGCTATATCAAGAGTCTTTATAGGCTAAAATTTTTATAGATAATATTATAATTGCACCCCCCCCCCTCCCGGCCTCAACGTGGCTCCAACGCTAGTGACAGGCCACCATGTCAATATATCATCATCCATTATGGACAGTTACGAAAAGTTTATACCACATCATCAAGATGCCATAAATTTAATTGAGATCATACAGAGAAGTCCAACGACAATTATCACACAGTCTTTGTTGCTGACCAAGAAGAAGTGTACAAGTTAGCCTAGTACGTTTAATCCAACGCGAGAGCCTAAGATGTGGATCGAAATAGTATTAGGATACAAGAAAGTTTGGTCCACATAAAACTATGAAAATCTTAAGAAACCTTTTAAAAATTGATTTTTAAGGTGTTATTATGTCTCACGGCAGCTGCCCGTGACGGGTGGATGTAAATCTTACCATTATGTGGATTTCTTATAGTAGGCGGGTTTGGTTGCCTTGGTTTGTGAACTCTAATTAGTAGTTTTATCATTTATGCACTATTATATTATCTTTCCTACTAAATAAAAAAGTAAATTTCACTTTACTCCCCTGTGGTTTAGATTTTTTCTACATAACCCCTTATAGTTTCAAAACTATATATAACCCCTCATGATTTGGATTAAAATATCAAAGTGACGGGAATGATCATTCGTAACAGAGTCACCTAAAATGTCAAAAATACCCTTATGTAAAGTTGAAAATTATTTATTAACCAAGGGGGGTTATGTGTATATTTTGAAAACCATAAGGGGGTTATATGGTAAAATATAAAAATCATATGAAATTAGTGTGTCATGTATTTATAAGGGTAATTTCGACATTTTTAGAAGTTCCGTTACGAATGACTATTTCCGTCACTTTGACATTTTAATCCAAATCATGAAGGGGTTATGTATAGCTTTTGAAACCAGAGGGGGTTATGGAAAAAAACGCTAAACCACATAGGAGTAAAGTGGAATTTGCCCAAAAAGATATCCTATAGGTGATGCGTGACCTTGTTACATCAGATTAGGTTGGTTAGTGATGGTTCAACTCAACCAATGAAATTGTTGACATTTATACAAGAACTAAAAATTTTAATGCCAAACCAATTTGTGATGAAATTGTTAAGTTAGTTTTCTCAAGTCAAGATTGCATTTGGACTTTCATAACCGTTCAAATCTAAGTTGTGACAGTCATTCGGGAATGATAAAACAAGCTCCATATAAACAATTACATTGTGAAACTTTGAAAAGGGTACCCAATAGTCATTCATAAAAAAATACATTTAGCTTACATATTATTATTTTCTCCCGCTTCTTTTTACATCTTTTCTACCCTCAATTGTCATATGCAGGATTCAAATTCTAAATCTGATATCAAAGAAAACTCTAGAAGTCCTCCTCTAACAACTAAACCAACCCAATGATTAATTTACAAACTATTTGCTATTTCAGTGGGCATATTTATAGACATTGTCCTTGTTCTACTTATAAACCTTTCAGATATAACTTCAATTTTCCAAAAATCTAAAACGTGAGACGGAGACACCTCTTACCCTGTGCCAAATGATCACTCAGTTGGACAAATCCAAACGTTTTAGTAAACAAAATTGGTTTCAATAACCTGGCGACGGACAACGTTTCTCTCTATTTGGAGAGACAGCATAACCTTAAAACAAAAATGTTGAGAAAACAATTCCTCAACTCGTTTGAGTCGTACTTGGTTGGCGTAAGTATAAAAGTTTGCTGTTTCCGCCATAAATGGAACAGGAGACGTCTGTTTCCGGACCTCCTTCGTATTTCTTGTAGAGTTGATTTTTTTTTTTTGGTAGGATGCAGTTTCACATTTGTTGGAATAAAAGTGCTGGACCACATCATGTGATGCCTAGATTCTCTTGCAACGATAAATGAACTATCGATGTTGGCAAGTAGTTTTACAAACAAATAAAGATGTTGACAAGGACGGGGTGTGCATAAGCGGTTCTTAACGAATTAATGACTGAATTTGAAATGAATTCGGTAAATTGAAATCAGTTATTTGGGATTTGGAATGAACCAAATTCATCGAATTCAAATATGGTGAGAAATAGGTAATAAGATTTTCAATTTAATAATAATCGATTTCGAATTCAAATTCAGTAAAACAGAATAGGATACCATTTTTTCACATTCGTTTACCAAATTAGTTTATCAAATTATGTATTATATAGATAAAGGTTATGTATTCTTTATAGGCAAATGTTATATACTATTAATAAATTATATAGGTATAGGCTATTAGTAGTAGATAGGACATAGTATCACCATATGCCTATAATAATATATAATTATATACAATATACTGTTTTAGTATTTGTAATATAACTATAATGGTACACTAAATATAATATTTATCCCTGTATACATATCTAGGTAATACGTATAAATATAATATTAAATATTAAACATAATTAGTGATTAGACATTGATTCATCATTCATGTTTGAATTATTGAATATTTGAATATGTAACTTTAGTCTTTATATTTACTAATCACTAATCTTGTTTAAAGCATTAAGCATAGACAACTAAGATAATGCATATGGAGTTTGTAGTTGAATGGAGTCATTGTAGCCCCTTTTTTTCATTGAACATGGTTAATCCCATTTTCATTACCAATTCTGAATTGAATTTGAAAGTGAAATGAATTTAGTTGTCTCTAGTTCAAAATTAAAATAGATTTAAAAATTTACAAGTCAAATAACCAAATTTACCGGATTCATCGCACTGAATTGACCAAATTTGTACAGTTGCTCATATGACAAGGGTATATAACCTGATATGATGTCTGATCTCTCTTTGAATAATTATAAATTGATAGTTTTTTCTTTTTTTTTTTTGTTATCAAGGAGAGCTAAGCAGCTCAGTACATAGATACTAAACGCGGGTGGTTACTCCCGCAATATCCAAGTTCATCCATCTTCGCGGGGTAGTTGTTGATATTTATTTGCTCAAACCAATAAAGATATTGACATGTGTGTCTATATGTATATTTGATTATAAAGTTTAACTAGTAACCCCCTCAAAAAGTACACATGTCTCACTTTGCCCTCTTTATTTTCCTATTATATCATTCTGCACCTTAAAACTTTTAAAATTTTCAAGACGTAATACACTCAACCTATAAGAGATGATAAAGGAGTTAAAATTTGACTATACATCATTAAGTTTGTTTACAATTCTTACCTTCAATCTATAGTTCCATAATAGGAAAAGAAAAAACTCCCTAGTTTCACAGCTGGTCAAGAAAGTGTTCTTATAAGACTTTATATGCTTTAACGAGTTTTAAAGAGTTTACGTGCTTGATGAATGTCAAAATGATTCTATGAGACACAATTTATTCACAGCTGAACTTGTCTTCTTTTTTTTTTTTTGTCAACACAGTGAGTGTCCGGGATCTTCGGCCCGACTATTCCCACTGCACCCAGGCTCCCAAGAGACCCGAGACGGTATGAGGGATCGAACTCTGACCACACGACAGGAGACCTAACTAGGCAACCCTCGTGCCAGCCGAGCCGACCCCGAGGAGCTGAACTTGTCACTAGTCTGGTTTTTTGAGGTGAAAGCCACAAAGTGGAGACCGTGGCAGCCTAGTCAGATTAGTTCCTGCTCTGGCCCAGCGTTCAGCTGGCGAAAGGCGCTCATTCAGCGGAACGGGCCTCACAAGTTTCATTGCGCATAATTTGGGAGTAAATTAGTAATTTAATCTCCAAATTATATTACACTGTATCTCATTTACACCAAAAGATACAAATCAGCTGTACTTGATTTACATTCAAATTTAACTTATTTACACCCAAATTCAATTTATTTGCACTAACTTTCAACTTTTGTATACCTAAATATAATATACACTGAAATTTTACTGGTTTACACCAGATATAAACTTGAGCGAAATTGCACAAAACACAATTTGTGAGACCTTGAATTGGATGCTATAATTTTGTCTCCTTAAACATTTTATCTTTTTTTTTTTCAGCAAAGAATAAGGGGACGCTATGATTTACCATGACATAGGAGGTTCACGGAACGTATTACCTATGTGCTTATGTGGAAATTGGAATATAAATATATAAATAGTCAGCTTTTGTCTTATTGAGGTTTGAAAGCTTAGCACATTATTGTGAGCCAAGGTAAGAATTGATGTCACTATCATTATTTTGCAACTATTAGTCTTACAAAAGATAAGTGCCGTGATTGATATGCATTGTTAGCAATTTTATCTTGATGGATTATATATTGTCCAATCAGATGATCCGGTAAATATATCATTGGTGAGGTGTGACAATTATGTGATGTAGATATTTTTTCTTACAAGGCAAACCCGTACGTCGGATGGGATGCTATCCCATTATTTTATTAATAAATTTTGAGAAAAATGCAATGAATTTGTCAAGTCATTATGTGATGTAGATATCTATAATGGGAAATATGCATTCAAGGAGAATGAAACGTAAACTTGTAAGAGTTACCCATTAAGTGAGATTTGGGAGTGCACAAATCAATTATAAATTAACACAATACACTAGACACTAACATAACAACACGCAAAAACAATAGTCTGTTCATTCCATTTTATTTGTCTCGATTTCTATTTTGGTTTGTCCCAAATTACAAAATAGGATACCACACTTAATCTGATACATTTTTGTAATTTTTAGGTGGTAAGGAACTAAGGATCTCCCTTACCCGGGGATATGCATTATAGGATTTATACCCCACACTTAATCCTATTCGTTTACTTTCAAAAGAACCTATCTCCCGCTATTGCTTGTACCTTGCAATCACTACAGTAAATGCAGAGAGCTTGGACCCAGCAAGTCGCTATTGAATAGACAACCACCAAAGCGAAAGATAAAAAAATAAAAAAACTACTCATAATAACAAAAGTTGCCTTGAGGTAATTTTCTAATGATCCAATCTTTCATGATGAAATTATAGACTTCATCCAATAAATGCTACCTTGAGGTAACTTTCTGACGATCCTATCTTTTTTGGGTAGATGAATAGGATTCTGTTACTAATTAAGTTTTTGCTGCTATTAACTATGAAATTTGGGGCAACAGAAATGTTACATTCTTGACAGGTGTCGAGTTTGTACAATAATAAATATCTATTCAAATAAAATACAAATTTTTGTATGAGTAGAATCGAATTTATAGGGATTGGAAAACATTTGTTTCTTCTAGAGTTCAAAGAGGAGTTTTTATAAAAATGAGAATAATTAAACAACTCAAATAAAAGGCCCAACTAATAATTTATTAAAAATGAAACAATAATAAATAAACTCTAGCTAAGAAACAATTTCAAAGATGGTTCACTCAATTGATCATCGATGCTTGATAATTTCATTTATTCACTGATAAACAAGTTATAATTGCCAAGCAAGCGACGGCAATCAACTCCTCCTTACTGTATTGATGGTTAAGGTATGATTGTTAACCACTATCCTAATCAAGAAATAACCCTAGGTATGATCTTAGAATTCAATTTTTCAATTGGCTTAACAATTAGAGAAGCCCTGTTCTAATCAAATAACACGCTACGAGGGTTATTTTAAGTCAGCCCATATGTTCCCCTAACACAAACGCAATCATGACGGTTACCACTAAATTAAAACAATTAAACAATTACAGATTTAACTGCTCTAATGGATTTTAGATTATTAAATTAATCTAAATATTAGACCCTTGATATTCAAATAACATAATAATAATGAGAAATTAAATCACAGAACATACGAATACTAGTAAATAAAAGAAATAAATATAATCAATCCGATATCACAATTTTAGATGAGCCAAATCTTTCATTGTTTCTTGACTAGAATGAAGAGTTTAG
Organism: Coffea arabica; assembly: GCF_036785885.1. Classification (NCBI taxonomy): domain Eukaryota; kingdom Viridiplantae; phylum Streptophyta; class Magnoliopsida; order Gentianales; family Rubiaceae; genus Coffea; species Coffea arabica. The sequence continues at coordinate 44,114,995 of NC_092318.1, read as the reverse complement.
TTCATTTCTATTGAAAAAATCGCACTCAAAATAGTCGAACGAATTGACATGACTATTCTCCAAAATATGACATTAAGTCCGAAAGAAAAGAAGAGAAAGATGTTCCTCTTGTTTTTTGCTAAAGGGAAAGATACCTATTACTAATACTACCCGTCTCCAGTCCGGAGAAAAGAAAAGATAAAGAAAACTAACATGCCTTTCTTTTTCGCTTCCTATTACTTGTCAACTACTACTACTTAGCGAAATCTAATTCCCCCTAGATAAGGGATTCTTTCCACAAAGTCAAGATAAATAAACTAGACTAGTGTTCTAATAGAGATAGGAGACCAATCATCCGGTGAAGAACGTGGCTTCAATTTAAGATTGGAATTCTTGTGCCAAAATTCTGAGTTTTCGAACATACAAAGTTAGATCTTGACGCACTCATACTAATTGCACAAAAATCCAGTTAAAAATCACGTTTTTAATCCTTTTTTGCTCCGAATCCCTACAACCAATACAGTTACCAAATATAAGTAGAATCTACCAATTAATGCAATATTTGGCTAAAACAAGGGAAAAATATTCATAAATTAAATAACAAAAATACAACCTATCAATTCTTTAATGATATGCTTCGTGATTCCTTAATTTTGGTTAGCTATGTTCTTAGTAGCCAAGCAGCATTTCGGGAGGCTAATCTCCAAGTTACAACTCTCCAGTCGCCAAAACTTTCTTCATTTTGGTCTTTACCTCCAATTCCCCACATCAAATTCAACTTTGATGCCTCTATATCAACAATTCACCAAGTTGTTGGTATTGGTGTGGTTATCCGTAGCTGTGATGGTTAGTTCATTGCTAGCTTATTCAAGAAAGTGCACATCCTATCCAGGGCAGAGTTGGCAGTGGCTCTTGCTACAAGGGAGGCGGTTTTGTTGGCCAAGGTATTGATGATCCCAAGGTTCATTGTTGAAGGAGACGCGTCCTCCGTTGTAAAGCAAACTAGTAGCTCCAACGAGATCCTCTCCGATTTAGGCACTGTTATAGAGGATATCCGTTTTTCCTTGTTTGACTAACACATTGTGGATGTAGTCTAGATTTCTAGAGATGCAAATAAGGTTGTGCATAATTTAGCAAATTTTGCTAGATCATCCAACCTCCTTGAATCTCTTTGGAACTCAACTAGACTTTTGTCAAACAGTTGGTGCTGGGCGATTTCCAGCAATTTAATTGCTTAATACAATTTTTTATTTTTTTAACAAAAATTAAATTTTGTACCCAAAGTTTAATTCCATCCATCTAATTTCAGTATAACTCATTTCCTCTACAATTACTATTCTAATTGCAGATATTTTGGATTCCTTAAGTTCATATTATAACAATTATCAAAGAAATGCAACAGCTTTTTCGTTGCTCATGCCGATGAGTATCAAACTATCAATTCACCATTGGATGTATAAAAAAATATATCAGCATTTAGATAATTTAAAAAATTTAAATTATTGAATGATATGACAAGAGGTTATTGAATTATAATAATGGATATGGTATCCAAAAAAGATAATAGAAAATTCCTGAAATTTATACCCCACACCTAATCCTATTGATTTACTTTCAAAAGAACCTATCTCCGGCTATTGCTTGTACCTTTCCATCACTACGGTAAATGCAGAGAGCTTGGACACTGTAATTCGCTATTGAATAGACAACCACCAAAACGAAAGATAAAAAATAAAAAAACTACTCATAATAACAAAAGTTGCCTTGAGCTAATTTTCTAATGGTCCATGTTATGGTAATCAGACTGAGCTATGTGGTATTCCAAATGTGATAACAGGAATTGATAAACAAACTTGTTAAGAACTACACAATTTGAAGAGATAAGTCGTAAAATGAACTCAGAAGACTATTATTGATGAATTGAATAAGAGTTGCAGAAAGGGCGGGAAAGTTGAGAGGATGAACAAGAGTGAAAGAATTGGGGAAAGAAACAAAAAGAGGCTCGGCCCCAATCTCTGTTGAAAATTACACAAGAATTGCCTTCCTATTACATTCATTCTATCCTATATATAGACTATCAGCTAGTAACTAACTTCAAACTTCCAATTGGCATGACCAAATGGCTGAGAATCTGTTGCAGCCATTTGAAAGTTTGTTATTGAGCTTCAGCTGTCTTCTTGTGCGTTTGTTGCAGAACCAATCTCTAGCTAAAGCGTGGTCTTGGAATCACGCCTTTGTTTGTTTCTTCTTCCTACTTCACGCCTTTCCTCCTTCTTTCTTCACGCCTTCAATTGACTTCATGACAATAGCTCCCCCTGCAATCCAATCTTGTCCTCAAGATTGGAATGCTGGAAACTTGCATTCTCTTCCGCATCCTCCTATGTTGCTTCTGCAGGAGATGTTCCCCACCATTGCACTAGCCATTGGACTGCTGCTGCATTCTTCTTCTTAACAATCCTTTGATCCAGCACTGCCAGTGGTTCTACCCTCAAATGACCTTTCTCGTTTGTGTCTGGCAATTGTAGCACTGGAACCACCTTCTGTCCTATCTTCTTTTTTAGCAGGGAAACATGAAAGACTGGGTGTATTTTTGATGAATCTGGGAGCTGGAGTTTGTAGGCCACCGTTCCTATCTTTTGAATTACTTGATAAGGCCCAAAGTACCTTACTGATAGGTTAGTGCTATTCCTCATTTCCACAGAGTGTTGCCTATAGGGTTGCAGCCTAAGATACACCCAATCTCCAACCTCAAATTCTTTCTCAAATCTTTTTCTATCTGCATATACCTTCATTCTGTTTTTGGCTTCCTCCAAATTTTTCTTAAGCAGTCCCTCTATTCTCTCTCTTTCCTGTAGGTGATTTGCCACCGTGGCCACCTTAGAGTGTGAATATGCACTTAAGGCTAGCTGGGTGGCTTCATTCCATACAAACCTTCAAAGGGGCTCATCTGTATGGCAGTGTGATAAGTGGTATTGTACCACCATTCTGCCATTGATAGTCATGCATTCCACCTCTTAGGCTCCTGATGTGTCATGCATCGTAGATACATTTCAAGCACCTGATTCACCCTCTCAGTTTGTCCATCTGTCTGAGGGTGATAGGCAGTGCTTAGACATAGTTCAGTCCCCATCAGTGAGAATAATTTTGTCCAAAATTGATTAGTAAACACCTTATCCCTGTCTGACAACATGCTCAGTGGCATTCCATGTAGTCTGCAAACTTGGTTCAAGAAGGCTTTGGCTACTGTTGGAGCATCAAAAGGATGAGTGAGGCTGGTGAAGTGAGCATACTTAGTGAATCTGTCCACGGTGACCATGATAGTATCTTTTCTTTCTGAAGTAGGCAACCCTTCAATGAAGTCCATGGTAACATGGCTCCAGGAGTACTGTGGTGTAGGCAGTGGTTGGAGGAGACCAGGATAAGCAACATGCTCATCCTTGCATCTTTTACAGGTGTCACAATGCAGTACTGCATCCTTGACTTCCTTATACATCCCTGACCAGTGAAAAAACTGCTTGGCTCTCAAATAGCTGGCTTGTACACCAGAGTGGCCCCCTAGTTGTGAGTCATGAATGGCAGTGATGATTTTCTTCCTGATTTCTCCTTCTTTCCCCACCACCACTCTTCCCTTGTATCTGACTATCCCATCCTGATAGGAGTAGTTTTGTAGGGAATGTGGTGTGAAGATCAGACTCTTGATCATCTCTTGAGCTTCTTCATCCCCTTGATAGCTTTCCTCCACCTCTTTAACCCACTCAGGGATGGCACATGTCATTTCTGCAAAATCCCCTTCTTCCTTACTGATTCTCCTCGACAGTGCATCTGCAACAACATTCTCCCTACCTTTTTTTGTATTGGATTTCATAGTTTAACCCTAGTAGCTTAGTGAGCCACTTCTGCTGGAGTGGAGTAGTGACTCTTTATTCTAGCAAATACTTGAGACTCTGGTGATCTGTCTTGATTATGAAGTGATGGCCTTTCAAGTAATGTCTCCACTTGGTAATTGCAGTAACTAGTGCCAATAGCTCCTTCTTATATATGGACAGCCCCAAGTTCTTTGTCCCTAAACTCTGACTCAAGTAAGCAATAGGCCTCCTTTCCTGCATAAGTACAACTCCTATTCCTCCATAACAAGCATCAGTTTCTATGATGAATACCTTGTCAAAATCTGGCAAGGCTAGCACAGAGGTGCTGCACATAGCCATCTTAAGCCTCTGGAATGCCTCCTCAGCCTCCTCTGTCCATTGGAATACCCCTTTCTTCAGCAATATTGTTAGAGGTTTGGCAATGGACCCATATCCCTTTACAAATTTCCTGTAGTACCCTGTCAATCCTAGGAATCCCTTCAACTCCTTCACATTTTCAGGTCTTGGCCAGTTCACCATCCCTTCAATCTTCTTAGGATCTGCCTGCACTCCTTCAGCAGTGATTATGTGGCCTAGGTACTCAATTTGAGTCTGTGCAAAGCAACATTTGCTCTGCTTGGCATATAGTTGGTGCTGTCTTAGTAGGGTCAATACTTCTGTCACAAGTTGGAGATGAGCTTCTAGTGTGGGGTTGTACACCAAGATGTCATCAAAGAACACTATCACATACTTTCTCAGTTGCTCCTTGAAGACTTGGTTCATTAAGCTCTGGAATGTAGCAAGAGCATTAGTTAGTCCAAATGGCATCACCTTGAATTCATACAGTCCCTGATGTGTTCTGAATGCAGTCTTATGCCTGTCCTCTATTTTGACCCTGATCTGATGGTATCCTGCCCTTAGATCAATTTTAGTAAAATACTTGGATCCATGTAGTTCGTCAATCAGCTCATCAATCAGGGGCATTGAAAATTTGTCCTTGACTGTGAGCTCATTGAGTTGTCTGTAGTCCACACAGAACTTCCAGCTTCTATCATTCTTTTTGACTAACAGGACAGGAGAGGCAAAGGAGCTGTTGCTAGGTTGTATAATCCCCATTTGTATCATCTCCCTTACTAGCCTTTCTATTTCTGACTTTTGCACATAAGGGCACTTGTAAGGTCTGATTTGAAATAGCTTGGCACCTTCTTTGAGTGGTATTCCATGGTCATGACTTCTAGGAGGAGGCAAACCCTGAGATTCAGCAAATACATCTTGGTACTGGTTCAACATCTCTTTCAAACTGGCTGGCATTTCTTCCTGTCCTTCCTGCCCCTCCTCTACTATAGTGAGGAATGCAGTAACCCCATATTCTTGCTTCCTTCTCCATTTGGCCAACTTACTCCCCTTGATGGTTGTTAGCTTCAGCTTAGTAGGTTCACCTTTCAGTTCCATTCTTTCTTTCCCTTTGGAGAACTTCATGCTTAGTTGGTTGAAGTCAAATTCAATGGGGCTATATCTGGCTAGCCAGTCTACTCCTAGTACCATGTCACAGCTCCCTAACTGCAGAGTGTTGAAGTTGTGCTGGAACTCATGTCCCTGAACTTCCCAATTCAGGGGTCTGGTAAGTTGTCTAAACTCCAGTTTTCTCTATTGGCTACTCTAACTGTCAGGGGTGCTCCTATCACTTGTAGCCGCAGGTGAGAAGTCAACCTCTCATCTAGAAAACAATGGGTACTGCCACTGTCAACCAGTAGTAGAAGCTCCCTTCCCTCAAGTGTTCCTCTCAGTTTGAAAGTGCTGTGTCCATTTCCCCCAGACAATGTGTGAATTGAAACCTCTATCCTCTCATTGTAGATCCCTCCCTCAATATAGTCACAGAACTCCTCTCCTTCATCCGTTCCCCCAATAGTTACTTCAATCAGCTCAGTTGGCTCCTCTTCCAAGATATACTGGATTTGTGCTTGTTTGCAGATGTGGCTTAAAGTATATGGTTCTGCACATTTGTAGCATAGCCCCCTCTCCCTCCTGTAGTTGAACTCTGAGGGGGAAATTTTCCTGAATTGGTCTGTTGTGGTTCCCCCTGTCTTGTGTCCCTTGTTGTCACTGTCCCTGGGTCCCTTAGAGCCTTCATAGTGCCCTTTGTTCCTCATCTGTATTACAGGATTTGGCCTATTGTTCCTCATGGAATTGTAGTTGAATGGAACTCTGAGGGGTAATGTCCTTTGTGCTTTCCTTATAACCTCCAAGTTCTTCTCCTGCAGCTTAGCAGCCTCTATAGTGTCTGCTAAAGTATGAGGTTTAGCCATTCTCACCATGTTTACAATCTCACTCTTCAAGCCACTCAGAAAACAAGATTTATAATAGGAATCAGGTTGATTAGGTAGTAAAGGCATTACCAGGGACTTCAGCAGTTCAAATTTCTCCAGGTAATCAGTCACACTCCCCGTCCGTGTCAGCTTGTTGAACTCCTCTATGGTCTCCTCTGGTGTTCCCCCTCCAAATCTCTCACACACTGCCATGGACAGCTCCTCCCATGGAACTTCATTCCTCCCGTGGTACATTCCATGGAACCATATGTCTGCCTTCCTTCTGAGGTGTAATTGAGCCAGATCTGATTTTAGCTCCTCTTCTACTCCTTGGATCTGGAAGTACTTGTTGGCCCTCCTGATCCATTCCCTAGGATTCTCTCCATCAAACACAGGGAAGTCAAGTTTTAGCAACATGTTCCCTCCTCTTTCTTTTACTTTCTCAGGCTTTTTGCTGACCAAATCCAGTTTCTGATACCCTTCTAAGCTGCTCTCTTTTTCTCATTTTTCCTTGTCAGTTAATTTGGCCATCATCTGTGCCATCATATTCATCATGCTCTCATACTTCTGATCCAAGTTTTTAATAGTTTTTTCAGTACTCTCCTGCCTGTGTTCCATGGCTCTCATGGCTTGCTCAAGTCCATCATTCTTGTTGGCGAACGTTCTCATGACACTCCCTAGCTCAGTCAAGTCCTTTCTCATCATTTTCTCCTGTGTTTTAGTCATCCAAATGGCTCGTAACTAGCTCTGATACCACTGTTATGGTAATCAGACTGAGCTATGTGGTATTCCAAATGTGATAACAGGAATTGATAAACAAACTTGTTAAGAACTACACAATTTGAAGAGATAAGTCGTAAAATGAACTCAGAAGACTATTATTGATGAATTGAATAAGAGTTGCAGAAAGGGCGGGAAAGTTAAGAGGATGAACAAGAGTGAAGAAATTGGGGAAAGAAACAGAAAGAGGCTCGGCCCCAATCTCTGTTGAAAATTACACAAGAATTGCCTTCCTATTACATTCATTCTATCTTATATATAGACTATCAGCTAGTAACTAACTTCAAACTTCCAATTGGCGTGACCAAGTGGCTGAGAATCTGTTGCAGCCATTTGAAAGTTTGTTATTGAGCTTCAGCTGTCTTCTTGTGCGTTTGTTGCAGAACCAATCTCTAGCTAAAGCGTGGTCTTGGAATCACGCCTTTGTTTGTTTCTTCTTCCTACTTCACGCTTTTCCTCTTTCTGTCTTCACGCCTTCAATTGACTTAATAATAGTCTAATCTTTCATGATGAAATTATAGACTTCATTCAATAAATACTACCTTGAGGTAACTTGTCTGACGATCCTATCCTTTTTCAGCACAGCGTAAAATATGACATAAGTCACCATCTTTCCTCAAAGGCTATATACTGATTTTGTTTGTGATTTTAGCCGAGATATGCTAGTCCTGTTATAATGAAGGTAAGAACTCCACAGCTATTATAGTCAAAGGTAAGAGATTCCACAGCTATTTACGTGACAAATCATATCTATATATATATATAATAATGTCGTATTTTCATTCTTATCCCTTCATAGTTTCTCTTTCCTACGTGGCTTAACGAGACGGCAAGTAGTTTCCTACTTGACTTGCTCCTTTTTTGTTTAAATATATATCAATTCTTATTTCCTATAAGAATTCTTAATATTATATGATTTTTATTTCCTATCCAAAAAAGGAACTGGAAAAAATAAAAGAGACATAAATATCTCTATTAGATATATCTCCAAATTCACGCCAATAATTTGTGTACTACATAGGGAACCGAAGTAAATAAGAATTGTTATCACTACAAGAAGTAGAAAAGTAACTAATTTCAAAAGAAACCATTAATAACAGAAGTCAATATCTGATATTGGAAATATGATTCTTAATAAATTTTATTATTAAGTGCGTTATCAAGACATAGTGCATAGTACGAAATTTATGGAAAAGAAAAAGTTAATTGAATCCAATTAACTATATGTATTTGACCTGTACGGTCAAATATAAATTCCTATTTGAGCATGGGTTTGTATATTCTTATAAACCCGTTCGTTGTTAATCAAAACATGCAAGTTATACTCATTGCTAGATTATAGGATTCACAATACATATTTGCGCAAATGGTGGGGAGTATTTAGTGTGTAGACCCACACCATAGGAGTTCATGCACTTAAATGACTCGATAAAGTTGAGGTGGTCTTTCAAGATAGGTAAAATCTGTCTTGAGAACGCACTTTTATTTCCTATAAAAATTCTTAATATTATAGGATTCTTATTTTCTACCCAAAGTTACGTACTTTAAACAATTTAAATCAAGATAAACTTACTTTTAATGTTCTTATCAATATCTCTTTTTATTCTTATCAATTCTTATTTCTTATGGCTACCCTACATATAGCCTCTAATATATTGATTTCAAGTATCAAATTCATGGTTAGGTATTTTCAGTGCAAGCGATTGGTACATTAAAACATCGATTTTGGGTTTCCACTCCTCTTGATTATCAGGTACATCTTTTTTCAATACATTTTTTTTTAAAAAAAAGGCATGTTGATCTTCAATTGTAAAAGTTTAGTAACATATCTTGAATTTTATTTTTTTTTATTTTTATTTTCTGTTTATTTTTTATGAACACATAGGATTAGTAATATATCTTAAATTAGTAATAAATTTCTCTTATATTTCACATATTATATCTCACATAATATTTTTGCCTTTAATTTTGATAAATCATTTGGTTTGTTTGGACAGCTGATTATTTTTCCAAATATATTTACTTACATCATCATTACAATTTCCAATACACCTTTTTATCTTCCCAATTACCTTTTTATCTCACATACATCATATCACAAAAAAGTGCTATAGTAAAAATATCTCAAACAACTTACAATCCAAACAAACTAATTATCAGATTGGTGGAACCGACGACCAATACCAACCTGAAGCATCTTCTTCCCAGATCCCAATTAGTATAAGAGATGATTCTAATCAACAACATTTCAATACACTGAATCATTCATCAGAGCGTTCAACAAAAATCACAGAAGAAAGGAATTCTCATAAAAAGATTTGTATGAGAAGGTAGATTTAATATACTATTTTACTTTCTTAAATTATAATCTTTACATATTGTTATACACAACCTTGAATGCGATAAATCATTTATTTTTTATACTTAGTTATCCTGCTTTGCTATCATGCAGTGATAATGGAAAATCAATAAATGCTGATTTGCACGGACAAATCGAGGAGAATGTTCAAATAGAAGAAAAACAAAAACAAGTTTCTGAAGAGTAGAATATTATTTGATACTATTTACTGCACTTTTTATTTATTTTCAAGTTTTTGAATGTTATGGTATTGTCGAATGTTATTTTTTCCATTTTTGAATTATTATTGACTGAATTAGATGTTCAAATTTATATTATAAGAATACTTTATATTACAATGTGCATATAGTAATATACTTAAGAAAGGTTATAATAAAATATATATTAAGTTTGTATTTCATATCGACATTTTTATAAAATTGACTAAATATTTTATTATTTTTCGAAGATTCCCGTTCAACGAACGGGTACAAAACTAGTTTATAAGATAGTTGTCGGAAAGAGAACAGGACATACATCTTGCAGCTCATGACAGCATAAATCTTGCCAATTTTCATGTTGCATCAATGTTAAACATGCTTGATTCACGAATGTGTTTGGATGGTCATTATTTGGCCGATAATTATTTGTTTGCATCATAAACATAATTTTTAACGTACATTTTTTTATCTTTTTAATCACCTTTTTATCTCAAAATATCAAAATTTATTTTAAAATTTTAGATGAGCACTTAAAAAGCACACCATTTAAACAGACTCTATATTCTAATTAAGAACTGAAGTGGCAGAACCCAAGGCTAGGATTTTGGGCCAAGACTAGGAAAACTATATACTTAAGAAGGCACCCTTACATTTTATTTGAAAGTTTTAGCAGACAAATTCTATATTTTTTTTGTAAGAAAGTCTATTTTTATAAAGATATGAAAAGTTTTAAAGTTTTTAAGGGAATGTAAAACGATTCTAGAGAATAAATGATCATACTCATGCAAATATTATTTGGTATTGCAGACTTTTCAATACTTTATTCATGATTTGTTTAAAATTTTTTTTAGTAAATCCAATATACACTGACAGTGTATACATTATCACCATTGAATTCATGACATATGTGTAAAAGTTGAATTTTGAATTCAAATTTTGCATAATTATCATTCATCTAGCGTTGACAGTGATACACTGTTAATGTAGAAAAGATTAATCCAAAATGTTTATGTAATATATCTTGTTAATAGTTGTATATTTGTTTTAGTGTAAGTATTATGAAAGAATAATTCTCCAGATCCCACAGCTCCACAAACTTCAGAAATAGCTAATTCGGGAAGAATTAACGGCAAATCATCGCAGCACAAATGAAAATGCAAATTTTATGTTAATGACTAAAATGGAATGCTTGTTAGTTATGGTTTCTTAGTCTTTTTCTTTTTTGATGTTATAAAAACACCATAAAATAATCAAGAGAATATAGTCTGTAAAATGGTATTTAAAATGATAAGGACAAGCTATTAAGGAAAAGAAACCAAAGAAAAGATGAAGAAGAAGATAATGACAAGCTAGTACATCATAATCGACAAATGAACAATTACGAATATCTTACATCGTATTAATGGAGGAATCTTGTGGTGACAAAGTTATTGCATATAGTATATAGGAAAAAGCTTATACCATGTCACCAACATGTCTTCAATTTCATTCAGATCCTATACAAAAAAGAGAGGAAAGATTATGACGATCATCATCTAGAAAACCAACTGCTTTTAAAGTAGTTGACCACCACAAATGATTTAAATTTGTATGAAAGTGGGAGATTAATGATTCAAATCTTACCTTCCATCACTTTGCCACTAATATGGCCTTTCTAAATCTATATAGATGTATAGTGCATCTGTATGATTCGATCATGGTTCAATTCTTATTTTCATTGATCCAGTTGAGTCACCCTTTACGAGTATAGTAGATAGTCACGATTGACCGAATTTTTTTTTTTTTTTGTCATCTAGAATCTTTGTTGCTGACCCAAGAAGAAGGCTACATGATATACCTAGTACTTTGAATATAAGAGCAGCCTAAGACGCAGATCCAAATGGTATCAGGACAAAAGAAATTTAAAAATTTTGATGAGCTTAAATAATGAAACCCTAAAAATTATGGTAAATTATCTTTTATCCCCTCTATAGTTTGATGTTTTATCACATAGCTCCCTATACTTTAAAAGCTATATATAACTTCTCTATGATTTAAAAATTTATATATTACCTTTACCTTCCTATGATTTGGTACTTTTTTGGAGTTTTTGTAGAAAAAATATACTACAACTATTTGAATTATGTGAAAATGAAAAAAATAATTGAAAAATGTGTTTAAGACAAAAGTAAAACTTTTCTGGGAAAAAATGGCAATCCCGCTGCTGGCAATGCTTCACTCTATTAAGATAGATGCTTATATTTAATTGAAAAGAAAATGTTGAGAAAACAACTCATAACTCGTTTGGACCGTACTTGGTGTGCATAACTAAATATAAAATTAAAGTTTCCTTTTTCCGTCATGAGCAGAAGACGTCTAAAATTAAAATATAGAGCAGAAGATGTCTGTTTCTGGATCTCCACATTTCTTGTACAGATTGACATTAGTCGTAATATGATGTCTAAATGCTCTTGCAACAATAGATGGACAATCGATGTTGGCATGTAGTTTTTACAAACGAAAAAAGATGTTGAAAATTTTATATAACCTCATATGATGTCTAATCACTTTTTTAATAATGGTAATTGATAGTTGTTGATAATTAATTATTTGCTAAAACCAAGAAAGATGTTGACATGTGTTCTATATGTATATATGATTACAAAGTTTAAATACAAAAACGTCAAAAGTGCATATTTATCACTCAACCTAACAATTCCAAATGGAATGTAAGATGCATATATTGCAAGGGAAGGAGACACGTACTTCAATGAATCAATAATTTGTTGATTAGATATTTCTTTTTGTCAAAGAGTCATATTTGTCATCTATTTGGAAAGCGTATTTTGTTTCATTTTTTACACATATGAGACCATTACTTTTTTTTTTTTTTTCCAATTGAAAGATTTGAAATCAAAACCTTCTATTTATAATTTCTCTTACATTATCACCCAACCTAAACCTCCCCTACTCACATTTCTCCCCAAATTAAATTGTTTACTTGGCAAATCGATTCAATTGAACAATGAGAGACCAAAGTAGGAATCGTGTACATTTTGAGTGCACATTCTATAATTTTTAGCTTTAATTGTGTTTTGGATCCAATAATAGCTTGAATTTTAATGACATTTTTTCTTTTTGACATGACATGTACAATTAGTTATGCTTTAATGGTGTTTTGTAATAACACCTTGAATTTCAATGACATTTTTTCTTTGGAACAAGTTACTTTCTGCCGTGCACAGTTAGTTATGTTTTCTATAGGACTGAGGCGGGAGTAGTTATTAGATTAAAATTTGAATGGAAGAAATCTTAAATACTGTGCACAAAGATTTCTGGCCTTTTTCTATTTGTTTTAAATGTCTACGATACAGCGGCAACTGCTCGCCATTACAGGCAGAAAAGCTTAAAAAAGTACGAATTAGATCCTGAAATAAAGCCAAATCGATCATGTCGATGCTTCTATGAATCTACATACTGTAGATAGCTTTTTGTGTGGGTAGAAAATAAAGAGAAATCAAACGATGGTGTTAACGCCTGAATTTTAATTCCACAATGAAATACAGAAATAAAATCATGCGGATGTGGAACTGCTAGGTAGGCCTGTCAACGGGTCGGGTCTAGACCCGGATCTGGACCGGATTCGTGAAATTATTGAGGGTATGGGTAGGGATTTAATTCCGTTTCCCGGATCCGGATCCGGATCCGTTTTATCAAGCAAAAAAATGGGTCGGATACGGAATATAGTATTCCGACCCGTATTAGACCCGGATCCGGATATAAATGAATTAATAATTTAAAAAATATATAGTTATCAATATAATTTGATTAGGGTGATGTATTTTAATAAAATTAATTTGATTTCTTTTCTTATTTGATTTTTTCTTTGCATTAATTAGAAATTAGTTTACAAATATTTTTTTTCTCATTTTTATTAGAAATTATAAATTTTGGTAAATTTGTTCGGGTAGACTCGGATTCGGATTCGGGACCCGCCGGATCCGGATTCGGAACATAGAATAAAAGACCCGTCGGGTAAACGGGTCGGATCCGGATCCGGCATAGTAATTCGGATCAGGGTCCGAAATAATGAATTCCGGTCCGGACCCGGCCCGTTGACAGCCCTACTGCTAGGATTTGTCAGGGATAGAACCAAGGCAATGTTGACCAAACAAGATGAATTTTTTTTTTTTTTTTGCAAAAGAAAATTTGGATTGTTTCGATTTCAATCATTACCATTGGTATGTTTTTCAAAAATATAAGTTATTTATAAAGTTATTTACAAATTATCATTAATACAATTCTAATATCCATTATGAGATTTAGACATACAACCTTTATAAAAGAAACTAGGAGGGGATCACCGCGCACTACACGCGGTGTGAGTTTGCAAGGTTAGTGTACCCAGAACTGAGGTTGCAAGGTTAATATACCCAGAGCCCTCAATGGCTGCATTTTCCAATTAAAAATCATTTTTATATAATTTTCTGTGTGTGGTTGATAATTGAAGCATTTTGTCGACATTTCAGTTGTGATTAATTTAGGTGTAAACCAAAACAGATAAGAGTTAAAAAATAATAATAATAATAATAAAGTTGAAGAGTATAATAACACATATAATTGAGGTAGGCTCTCCCAATGCACTATGCATGCCATTAATTGTGAAAAAGAAATAAGTCACAATTTAAGATACATTCATCGAAAAGTGCTCTCTTGCAGCTATATCTAGAAAAATGCCTCTAGTCTTTACTTGATCAGCGTCTCGAGCAGTCAGCCAATTCTCTTGGAACTATGCAATAGTGCTGAAAAATTAAAAAGAACTATCACAAAATTTGATATCTATACTATAGTAAGTGATTCTGGAAGTAAATAATGACTATTTGCTAAAGATAGTAGAGAGAAGGGAAAGTATCCAGCATTCATGACAAAACTTCATTAGCTTCCAAGTTTCCACCATCTAAACATCATTCAAATCCTATCAAAAAAGAATCATATTTGAATTTAACAACCACGACTAGAATGACAATCTAGTTAAACCACTGATAATGCGCCAGCAGTTTTTGCCATGCTTCGTTGCAAAATTTCAAGAAGCTACTAAAGTACCAACGAAAAAAATAAAGCCATCAAGAGCACATTCCATACTCCTAAGTTTGAGCTATCATTATATTTGAACAAGGACCTCTTGCCACTCAAACTTTTTCTCAAACATTAATCCTCGACGAATAAATAAAGAATCGAAAGCAAATAAACAGCATATCCATTTTGAGCAACCATCATATATTTGAATAATACGTCTTGCCAGCCAATTTTTCCTCAAAACATGAATGGTAGATAAATAAATAAAGAATAGAAAGGCAAAAAATAGCTTATACATTTTGGCCTATAAATCATGGAGATACCTATCATTCATGCCACCTTTTTACCAACACAACATGAATGAAAAATAGAACATCAAGCTAAACCAAAAGGAAAAGTGCAGAAAATTTCAAATAGTGGAAGCTAAAAGTTGAAAATACGTGCATATTATCATTTCATCATTCAAATCAGAGAAACAGAGAAACAGAGAAAGGTGAACTGCATAACAAAAATTCTTTCACTTTTATCTATTTAGCAAAAAATGTTAAACACAAAGAAAAGCGTGCTTTCACTGTGAATTTTGATAATATTATCTATCCCAGATGTAAATAGTCAAGTCCATAAATTGTTAATTAGGCATATAACAAAAAAACTGTTGATAATTTTTAATTCGAGCATGTTACCTCATGTAGTTCACTTTGAACCCATCTCGAGTAAAGTTCATTAATTTCAGTGCTTCTAGAAAATTGCCATCACTAATCGTTTAAGCTTCATAGTCGTGCAGCTCAATCAAGCTATAAAAGAATTAAACCAAACAAATTAGTCGAGTAAATATAGGTTTAAATGAATGAAACAAAAACTATTTCCTGTATGGATGCAGAAATATAAGAGATTTTGAACTACTAACTAAAAAGAAAAAAAAGAGAACTATAACTGTGTAGCAATGCGATTCATTTCCTAGTCAGCGGTTCACAATTTAAAGCCATTCATAAACCTTTGGAGGGTGATTAGAGAGGGTGTGCTTTTGATCCAATCAGTCTAAACCAGTTCATTCTAATATTTCATCTACATCCGCGGTTGTACGTATTCCTTGTATTTTATGTGCTTGCAGGTCAATTTTGCTTCTTCCATTACTGGTAGATGCTCAAATCTCGTTAATATCAGTGCCGGATATTATTGCTCAAGATTTACAAGGCTCTATCCTCACAATAGACCATCGAATGCAATCCTTTGAAAGTAGCATAACTGCAGCAATGCCCATCCCTATTTCTCCAATAAATAAAGTTTACAAAAAATAAAAAGCAAAATGCTTCATTTATCTAATTCTTCAGAACCCAACCGACCAAAAAAGGAAGAAACCAAATGCAGATACCTAAAAAGGTCTCAGTTAATCCCTTGTCATGACTAAACAGCTATAAAACATGCAATTTAACATTACCAAAACCCATCATTATGAACATGTTATCTTCCTATTGCCGTAAAGAGAAAAAAAATGAGGAGAAAGAATTTCTACCCAAATAACACTATGTGAGCAACACAGGGTGTTTTTCTTTCTTGTTTTTGGGTTGTGAAGTAGGAAAAAAGAAAGGCCCCGAATAGATTTTCCAAACTAACCAGTCTTTGTGTACTTAAGTAAAAAAGTATTCACTATTTTTTATAAAAAGCAACCATCAAATATCATATTTACTTCTCTATTAAGACGTACAGGCTTGCAAGACCTCTCAAATACTTAAGATATTTAGTTAGATATTTCATTCTAACTTCATATAGTTTTTGCACTTGAGCATAAAATTTCTAAAAAATTTAAAGCACATTGACAAAAGCCCATTTGGGTCACTATATAAATTGTACCAAAGCATCAAGCAATTTCTCTAGCATGATGAAAATAGTATAAAGCAAAAGGAAAAAGCTAAAACTTTGTCACAAATAAAACATCATATAATGAAAGAGCTATAACTGCAAACCAAGGTAGCACACCTGAGAATTTCTGGCATAGCTCGCTAGAGATTTTTTCAAAGGTTAAAACAACCAATAAAAACATTAGAAATTGACATGATCCGAAGATTATTATACAAATGGAAAAAAAGGAATCAGTGATCAAAACTTTAATTAAATTAAGCAGTTATTATGATAATTTAAAGTAAGGCTCAGGTCTATTGGCAAAAGTCAGGCAGAGATGAGAGTACCGCCATGGCTGCAGACCCAATTGCATTTCAAGGGGAGAATGAAAGCCAAATGCCATCAGGGTTGCCTCGCCAAGATATGGCAATCAATTTAAAACCTGAAATACATCTAAAGAAACCAAAATTATATCATCATAGCCCAATTGGAAATAAAATAAATTAGTCTATTTATAGCTTTCATTTGCTGTAATACTCCAGCCAGAAAGTTACACCCTTTTCCAAAAAAATTACCATCCATCCCTGTAATAACCTAGCAAGAAACAAAAGGAAACACAAAGAAATAGTCATATCAAAAGGAAAATTAAGAGCAAATTGCTCATGAATAGACACATTTATGCAAAAAAAAAAAAATGGAAGGATAAACCAATATACACCATTCAAGAAATGTCAAACTGAGAAATTCTTGACAACATTAGTTCAGATTACAAAAAAACTTAAAATTTGAATGGCCCTGCAAATTGTCAAAATCTTAAAACAAAAAAGTGACTATTGAACTCCCTTTGCACCTCTAAATAAGTCTTTAGAATTACTGACATGAAATTGACTTTCTCAAATCTTAGTTATGTTTGTCCTATAGAACCCATCTAAACTTTGGAATTCTAGGTTAAAGAAATGCATCAGAGAATTATTACTGGCCATAAAAATATTAGTATTAACTGCTATACATCCGTACTTATATGAAAATTAATCATGAAAAGTGTAAGAGAAAATGGTAGCATAGACATAAAATGATAGGAAATTTCACTGATGAAGAGCTATGCTTTACCTATCTTATTTTGGTTGCCTAGAGTTCAGAGGTTCAAGATCTTCCAAAAAATTCTGAGAAGAATGTCTCAAATTGGTACTTTCCATTCATAAGGAAAACATTCACAGAGCAACAAGCTTTAAAAAAGTTATGGAAAAAATGATATTCTGTAAAATGAAAAGAAAAAAGAAAGCCATGACCTCTAGTGGTAATGTCTTTCACAACCCAATAAGTCTATGATTTGGTAAAACTCATTGAGTTCTTTGTATAATACAATAGCACCAAAAATTTGAAGTGTTTTTCGCAACATGATCATAGTCTGTACAAAGAAAAAAGGGGAAAAAATCTCAAAGCTGTTTCAAAAATAAATACCGTACATATATGAGACAATTCAAAAGGTATCCACCATTCAAAAATAATGTATTAGCAGCATGCAAATAATGAAGGACCTAAGGCTAAAATTAAAGAACAACCCTATCCAATAGTGACCACCCTTCAATCCAAAAGCCGAAAAAAAGGAAAAATATAGCATTGTTAACTTGAAAATCTTAGGTTGTGTTTGGATTGCATTTTCCGTGATTTTTCATGAAAAAATTACTGTAGCGATTTGATGTATGTGAAGGAAAAAGGTAATAGGGAAATGTGATAACGGAAAACGACGTAATTTTTCTACGGAAACCGGCAATCCAAACAAGGCCTAATGATTGAACTGGTTTTAGAATGATTGAATCTTGATTTGTTCACGCCTTTAATGTAGTGATGTATGTTAATAACATAACAAAAAGTACGGAAAAAAAGATAATTTAAGAAAATGGGATCTGAATGCAAACGAATCCTAACATCTTCCTGTTATTTCAGCTGCAAAAAATTAAGTATACCTTTTCAACAAATGAAGAAACTAGAAAGACCAACAGATCATATCAAATTTTTTATTGCTACAAAGATAGAAACCATTTTAGGGACCAGTAAATCTACTATAATTTAGACTATTCGCAGAATGTTATCCCCATTAGACGATTAGAAGCCAATCTTAGCTTCTCAGAACCAAATCAACAGGAATTTTATTTTAAAAAATTGGAATTTTTGTAAACTAAAATAAATAAATGATGTTCTCGTAAAAGAAAAGGGAAAGGCAAGATTTGAAGAGGTATTGAAAACAAGTATCTAAATTAGTAGGGCTCTATCATCACTTACAGTGCTGTTGGCTGTTTGTCAAAGAAACCCCAAAAACTAAGAAGGCACCAAATATTTTCTTGTTAAGGATTCAAATACCGAAAACCTGAAAAAAAAAAACCAAATATTTTCTTGTTAAGGATTCAAATACCGAAAACCTGGAAAATTACAACCAAAACTTAATTTACCAAAATAAAAACATGAAATCTACAAACTTTTCCCACCTGCAATCACAAAAAAAAAAAAGGTCAAGTTCAGATCAGATAAGTAAAAGGAGAAAACAACATGAACAGAAAATTTAATGAAAGAAAAATCTCAAAATGTTCAGATTCAATAGCTAAAAGGATTTCAGATTTGTCTCTATCACTTGCTTATCACATGCATAGATAGAAAAAATGGTGAAAGGAAGAAGAGGTTTTTGACCAAAAAAAAAATAATAAGAGAGAAGAAGAGGAGAGGAAGACGATCAAGCAGATGCAGAAACATCTGAAGGCCTTTTATCTTGCAATGTAAAAAAAAAATAAACAACATTAGTTTGCTCCAAAAGCTACAACTAAACTCCTCATCTCGGTCAAAAAAAGGGAAAAAATTAAATGGCTAGATTATTTTGGGCAGAGGAAGAAAGAAGCTCGGAGCAAATTATTTTTTTTCTTCTCACCAAGACAGATAGAAGATAAGAAGATGAAGATGATGTTGAAAAAAAAAAGATGGAAGAATGAAGAGTGAGATGATGATCATGAAAAAGGAAAAGATCAGGGGCGTCTCGGTGATGCTGAAGAGTGAGGGACCATGGACTGAGAGGAGAGGAAAGGACTGTTCAGAATTCTGAAGCATGGAGTAGTCAATTCTTACCAAACCCACATGGGTTTCTTTAGGAAGCAAAAAAAGGAAAAAGAAAATAAAGGTGCGAAAGTGGGTTGAAGGAAACGGACAAACACAGTCGGTGGCTCACAAACGCAATTCACAACCCAATTGCAAGCAGCAGGTCACGTGAACGGCGCATGGCGGACGACAACTTTTCAGCAAATCACCAATTGACATGTCAGCAAAAACACACACCTTGGGGCAAGTTCCTAAGCACTTAGTCTACCTTAGGTTGATAATTTATTCTTATTAAATAAATGAGCCAACATGAATTTATACAATCAAGAAGAGCGAAAAAGCCCACGCGCCACAAGTGAATCTTGACTCTTGAACAAGGACAAGGATTATAATAAATAGCGCCGGCTGTCCATTGCCCCTAGCGCCATTCTCTGAGAAAATTAATTTCTAAGGTTATAAAGTCTGAAAATTTCTAATGTTGACCCATTTTTGCTCCCCTTAAACTTATGAAATTATATTTTGCCATCTATAGTGCTCCCTAGATGATTAAAAATACACAATTATCATGCATCTGCATCCACTTACGGTCAAATTTCAATATCAATCCAAGAATAAATTTTTTTTGACATTTCTAAACTCTTGACTGCTAAATTTAAGTACAATTTAAACTTGAAGCCTATTCAACAAAGACCAAAGATAATGTATGCTTAACAGAAATGTTCTTTGGTCTTAATTCCACAATAAATAAATTCCATGTTTTTTTTTCCGAAACGGAAAGAACACACACGCAGTTAAATTAGACAAACGCAGGAGTTAATCGAGAAATCGGCACGAAAGCAATCTAAGGGAGATCCACAAAGAACCACTATTCAACCAATTGATAACTGAACAAATAAATTCCATGTGTTGTGTCGGGAATTGACCCTAACTTAAAGTATTCGCTTTGCCAGCCACTGCGTATGAGTGACTGAATTTCGAGGCTCAAAAGTTTTTTATTAACTGGTCCGCACTCATGCATGATACGATGTTAATTGAGATTAAGTAAGGTCCTGTTTAATAATTTAATTCAGTATTTAAATTTAATAAATTTAAATTTTAATATATTCAAATGTGTTTGATATATAAAATAGAACATCTGAATTAATTAATTGATACTAAATTTCGCAACAAAACTTGCTACAAAAATAAATAATAGTTTATTTACTTATCACTTATTATGATATATAGTCAAATATATCATATTTTGTACTTAATAATAACGAATTCAGATTTCAGTTTTCAAATTTCAAATTTCAAATTTCAATTTTATCAAATGCACCTTAAATGATCTTGAGATTCTTGGTTCAACTTTTAAGTCCTCTCATTTCCCCTTCTCTTTTTTTTGACACAGGGGTGTCTGGGTCAAGCCTTACGGGGCCCGACTAATCCCCTGTGGCTCGGGCCCGGCGGTCCAACCCAGCCCGAATACTTTAAGTACGCGGAGGAATCCAGCGGAGCAGAGACTCGAACTTGGGATCTCAAGGGTCACCGGTGAGAGGCGCTACCGCTGGACCATTCACGCGGGCCATTTCCCCTTCTCTTCGCAAGGTTCAAACCTATTTTGTACCATAATAAGTACTAGTTCCTATCACCTGTCGACATGAGGAAAGATTTGACGGGAAGAAATATGAAGTAATCATGATTGTGTTGTTACCCACAAATGTTGCCCAATGGGCTGCTCAATTGGGCTCCTCAATTGGGCTGTTTCACTAGATAACACGTCAAATTAATTGGTGGGCTTGGAAAAAATCGTATAGATACTACTACTACAAATGATGGTCAATGGGCTTGTGAATTTGGACTACTTGGTTTTGGACTTATTTTGTGGACTAGAAATTTAGAATGAGTCGTGAAGCCCTTTCTTTAAGATGATTTTGACGGCACCGCTTGCACGGAACAAGGGAGAAAACCAAAAGGTAAAAACGATCGAGGCCCTTCAAATTTCAGCACATTTTATGTTCCATTACAATTTCTTTCATTAGTAAAACCTAAAAGGTATTGCCACGACATTTGAAGGGAGGATTAGGATTGAGACAATCAACCCTACTAAAAAATCTAACTTGGCCAAACTTA
The DNA here is from genome assembly GCF_036785885.1 of Coffea arabica. Lineage (NCBI taxonomy): Eukaryota > Viridiplantae > Streptophyta > Magnoliopsida > Gentianales > Rubiaceae > Coffea > Coffea arabica. The sequence continues at coordinate 44,093,436 of NC_092318.1, read as the reverse complement.
ATTGGCAGTTGATGAAAGACACACATTGCCCTTGGGTTCAAATTCTTTCAGATCTCTACGTACATAGAAACCAACCTTTAAAGGAATTCCCTTTTAGCTTCATCAAGTCCAAAGGTTCCATAAACCTCAGAAATATCATAGTCGGAAACAACATTTTCAACCAAGGGTTGGGTTAGAACATAGGTGATGGTAAATCGATTAAGGTTTGGTCTAAAAAATGGTTATCAGCCAACACCCTTAGATCCTTAATTGAAGGACCACTACTACCAGAGGAAGATCGGTTACTGTTAGCTGATTTCTTTGACAGTAATGGTAATTGGAACTTCAATAAAATTTCCTTTTAACTTCCCCTCTCCATCCTAGATTTGATAAAATCCATTCTTAGACCCTACCACTCTAAACAAACAGACAACCTCACATGGAGGATTTCTCCAGATGGGGAATTTCATCTCAAATCAGCTGATGAGATAGCTTGTAGGCTATATGTCAAGGCCCAAGAAAATAATCAAACACCCCACCCTCCAAACCAATCTTTTGCTTCGATTTGGACTACTCACACGTCTCATCAAACCAAACTTTTCCTCTGGTTAACTTCACAAGACAGACTTGCTACAAGACATCTCCTTCACAACAGAAACATCATTCCTGACAATATCTGTCCTTTCTGCCCAGGGCAGGTAGAGGATACTAATCATGTCTTGCGTAAATGTGTCCACACCCAATTTGTTTGGATGGAACTCAATCCTATCTATTACCTATCTACTATACACATTCCTTTTCATATCTGGCTTAGAGAAAGATGTAAAATTTCCACACCCTCTCCTTACTACAAAATTCCTTGGGGCACTCTCTTTTCCTTTACTTGCTGGACCATTTGGAAATCTAGGAATAAGAAGATTTTTGAGCCCAACACACCACAACCTCCACCAATCAAAACCAGCATTAAGTTGGCTATTGAATTCTACTCCCTTGGACCAAATTCTAACCATCCCCCTCGCAGAAAATCCCAAATTCTTATCAGATGGATTCCCCCAATCCTTCATTGGTTCAAGCTTAACACAGACGGATCAGCTTCAGGAAATCCAGGTCCTGCTGGATCTGGAGGTTTAATCAGAGACGCCTTTGGAGGCTGGATTAAAGGGTACTACAAAAATTTAGGCTTTTCAACCAACATGCTGGCGGAGTGTTGGGGTATCCGGGATGGACTAGAACTAGCCCTTTCCTTAAATATTTCTCAACTAGAAGTTGAAGTTGACTGTGAAACTATTGTTACTTTGTTAAAATCTGCTACCAATCCTAATCATCATTTGAACTCTATCATTTTGGACCGCAGATTCCTCCTTTCACAGCTGCGGCATGTTAAGATATCCCACATATATCGGGAGGCGAACAGATGCGCAGACACACTCGCAAGAATGGGAGGATTACAATCCAACTTTGTAACTTTTGCTAATTGTCCTCAAGAACTTGCTTTTGTCTATGATGAGGACTTGAAAGGGATCTGTTTTCCTTGCACTATCTCTTTTGCACTGTAATAGATAGGGTGAAACTCTATTTTATTAATGTTTAATCCCTATTTCTACCAAAAAAAAATAAAGTTGTTAGACCTATAATCTCGATATTTGCAACAAGCACGCTCTCATCTTAAATTGTTAATTTTTTTTGTTCAATACATGCAAATTATTTAGTAAGTGGTTTTTATACAAAAATCACTTGTTTTGCAATTTAGTAACTTTAATTTTGGATACTTTGATACTTATGCATTTCCGTATCTTTCATTATCTGTCGATGGGCATTAGCTCCACCACATTAATTTCGTTTGGTCACATAGCCGAATAATAGTAGGACCTTAATTTTGCTGATCGAAGGGCGGTCGAGAAAGGATTAAATCCAGGATCAATTGTGGTGGAGTCTTAGCATTTGAAATGAGATTAATAGTTGTCTAATTGGATTCTAATTCTCAATTGTGCTTGCCAAGATTATTATTTCATAGTAGATAACGATTAATGGTCTCAATCTGATGATGTTTGCAATGCATGGTTGAGCACTATTTTGACCAATTGATTTACATCAAGGATATGGTAAAATAATGGATTCTACAAGATAATGCATGAACCAGTTCCTAACTTAGTTTCGCTAGCTCATCCCACAAGGGCCACAACCTAACTACACTAATAGGTGCCTCGGATGATGTTGGACCAAGAAGTATTGATAAATTGGCTAGACTAAATAATTGTAGACTTTGAATGATTGGACTTTTATACCTTAAATTATTGTATTATGATTTTGTTGAATTATCACAGCTTAGTTAATGTTCTAAGATATGATTTGCAAAGGATGTAATCATAAATGGGGATTAGGCCCTAAATTGGATTTACTTCGTCTATCTAGGAAAGCATAGTGTGAAAATTTACTTCACATTTTTTGTCTTTTTTTTTTTGGTTATGAATTTTTGGAAGGGAAGGAATGGAAAGAAAGAAATAGGGATGATATAGAATTCATGAGGATACAATTTTCGTTTGAAATCATAATAAGAAGAACAATGACCCTTCTCCACATGCTGAACTTGCATATGATCATGCAAAATTAAGCAAGCCTCTGACATTTGAAGCTGGCTAGAAATAGTGCCATAGAAACTTTTGGAATATATCTTTAGCCTACCAAAGCAATTCTAGAGAGGGTTCTTGCTGACATTCTAACAAAATAGTTCTAGCATTAAAATTTGAACTGTGAGAATAGCTCCTTTAAAGTTTTATTCATAAATGTTAAGTCAATATTCCTTTAAAGCTATTTTAACAAATCGAATAGCTTCTTACATGATGAAAGCAATAATTACAGTAATAGACATGTTGTTTTTTTTTTTTAACAAAAACCATAATCCATTAAGCTACGATAAGAACGAATCAACGTATTTCAACTACAACCAACTGTTTGTTTGTTATAGTTTATAAAATTGTGTTTTATGTGTTGGCAGTACATATGCCATCACAACAATCTGTAAAGTTAATCTTCTTATACCAGGTGCATTTGGTTTTGCCGTAGTATCTGCACAAAGACTAAGGTTCTAACTTCCGCCCCCAGCCGTTACTCAAATCTACATATAATAATCACATCGTTTGACTCATACATGTTGCCATGTTTCTACTAAGTGCTCCTCATGTATTCCATCAGAGCTTGCAGATCCCTTCAAATGGGAATGTATATATAGTCATAAACAACAAAAGATATATACTACAAGCCAATTTTTGCATACATAATTCTCAATTTTCTCCAAAATTCAGCAATCTAAGATATTAGGATTGAGGTCTTAGAATTGAGCAAACATGAAATTGTGCTTGTATTTTGTTTTTGCCCTGTGTTTACTTGCTCATGTATTCATAGTAGTCTCAGCTAACCCTTTGATGCTACCAACTTTAAAAGCTACCAAATTACACAAGACTAAACCACGGAAAATCCCAAAAGTCATATCTCCTGCAGATATCTTGTCCACCACTTACTATATTAAGTCTTGTCCAAACCTTGAGGGCATCATCCAGCAAAAGGTGAATGATTGGATCAAGAAGGATTACACGATTGCAGCAAGCATCATCCGCTTACATTTCCACGACTGTGCTATTCGGGTACTTTCACTAATCTTATTTTTCCTCTTCTCATCAACGTTAATCATGTTTACTTGCTGGAGAAATGTGTATGTCACTCTGAGATTTCAAGTAAGATGATTTACTTTTCTTGATTAAAATTCTCCGAATAATATCTATATTTTTTTTGAGATTTATTTACTTCATACAAAAAACTTTGTTTTATGTACCTTTAACACCTTAAATACATGGATTTACATGTATAATACCATTGTGCGTTAAATGAAAATGACAACTTGGTTATTGTCTATATTTTCCTCGACCTCACTTTTAATAGTAGATTAACGACACATTATTTTAAACTTTTCTTTACCAAAAGAAGAATGACATTTCTCATACTACCATCTCTACGGAAATTTAGATATGACTTAAAGTAGTAAATTCTAGTTTGTTATAGGCATGTCTATTCCGCCCTATAAATATAAAACATAGATAAAAAAAATCTTTCAGAGAGTATTAATTTTTCTTTATTAGAAAATACTACTTTTAGGCTTTTAGCACTCAAACTTTTGAAAACATTGCATTCTTTAATCTTCTTAAGTGCAAACTTTTCTTCTCAAAGAGCCAATTTTCTGCATCTGATTATGATCACCAATGTGGCCTCAAAGATATATAGAGTTAACCGTCATACTACTTTGCATTGCAGGGATGCGATGCTTCAATCTTGCTGAACCATGCAGGGAGTGAAAGAGCAGCCCAGGCAAGCAAGACACTAAGAGGATTCGAATTAATCAACGAGATCAAAGCCGAAGTTGAGAGGAGGTGCCCAAGAACCGTCTCCTGTGCAGACATTCTCACAGCAGCAGCAAGAGATGCAACAGTCATTGCAGGAGGTCCTTTCTGGGAAGTGCCATTTGGTCGAAAAGATGGTCGAATTTCGCTCGCAAAAGAGGCAAACATGGTTCCGAATGGGCATGAAAATGTTACCACCCTAATTGATTTCTTCCAAAAAAGAGGCCTAAATATTGTTGATTTAGTCACTCTTTCGGGATCACACACTATTGGAAGAAGCACCTGCTTTTCGATCCAGCAAAGGCTCGATAACTTCAGAGGAACTGGGAAGCCTGATTCCTCAATGGATGTTGGATATCTGAATTTCTTGAAGAAACAATGTAGTCGTGACACGAACTTTGTCAATCTTGATGCGACAACTCCAAGAACTTTTGATGAAGTTTACTACAAAAATGTGCAAACAAAGAAGGGATTATTACAAACTGATCAGCTACTTTACTCGGATGCAAGAACTGCACCTCTTGTGGCGGCATTGGCATCTCAACCGCAACTCTTCATTAGCCAATTTTCAGTCTCCATGGTGAATCTTGGGAATGTCCAAGTTCTTACGGGTACTAAGAATGGTGAAATAAGGCATAATTGCAACTATGTCAATCCTTGATTAGATGAAGCAATGGGTATAATCTGCATTCGTGGTTTTCTTTCGTCTGATTTTACGCCTTTGTCTCAAACTTGAATTAGTTTATTTTTATCAACGGTATTTGATGTTGCCCAAATTGCTTTTTTATTCATTTACCTAATGTAATAGTTCCATCTTGGACCTTTCACCTTTTAATTTGGTCAATACAATCTCTTCTGCGCTTAAACTTGACTGATTGGCGCACTAATTGTTTATCATCGTTTTTAAGGGAAGATCTTAATTAGTCCAAATGGGTGCTTGTGAATTCTACGGCTCGTACTTATCTATATTCTGTATATGGATGGATTGATCTACACATAGTTATAAAACCCAGTCCTGTCCGATGGTCAAACCGATCAACTCGGTAATCGGCCATAGAACTGAGTTGAGTTCCTAATTAAACCACTTAGATAACAAATTTTTTGACTAATCAACGATCGGACAATTCAATCGATGAATCAGAAAAAAATTGTCGATTGAATCATTGGTTGAACCATTAACTTAAAAATTTTACTATTTTTATAATTTAAAATATATTATTATATTATATAATATAACTATTGCACAACTCAATTCGCGGTTAAACTGATGATCCGATAACTCGATCACCTCTTCGAATTGAGTTTCGGTTCGAGTTTAATAATTATCATCTACAAGTAGACCATTTCATTGTCAAGTAGACTATATGCTCATTTGATTGCTTGTTCGATCATGAAAGTAATTGGATAATTATCTCTGTATCATCAAACCAGTTTTATCTGTAGAATGTTGAATGAATACAATAAGAAGTTTGGGAAAATCGTCCAAAACGTCCCTCACATTTTGTAAAATGACTTTTTTCGTCCCTCACTTTTAAAAGTGTAATTTTATGTCCCTTACATATTCATATCGGTCAAATTTAGTCCCTAACTAGGTTTCCGATCATTTTTTGGCCGGAATCCATCATATGCAAGGCACGTGATCATTTTTGAAGGGTAAATTTGTTAAATTATATTTTACATAATCTGATCTATTGTCCTCCACATTTGATAAGATAAATTTTTTCGTCCCTCACATTTTATAAAATGATTTTTTTATCCCTTACATTTCACAAAATGAATTTTTTCATCCCTCACATTTCAAAAAATGAAATTTTCATTTCTCACTAATTATGTGTGTGAATACATTTTTTTTAAACACATGTATATGTCTATTTGATTTTGCTTAATAATAATAGCATAAACACATGTATGTAATTGGGTCTAACTTGTGGGCTATCTTCTCTTTTTGTATGATTATGACTAATATTTACTAATAGAACCTTAATTTGCATATTCTTATTGTATTTTGACCGAAAATAGCTTTATTGGCCAACTTGACAATGAATGCAAGATTTTTTACTAGCTAATACCAGATGAAATCAAATGATCACGTATAATATATGGTATTCGTATTGTTAAGTGAAATCAAATAGATACATACATATATTTATGCTATTCGTATTATTAAGCAAAATCAAATAGACATATACATGTGTTTAAACAAAATGTATTCACACACACATTTTTTTTTTTTAGGGTTTCCCTCACACACATAATTAGTGAGGGATGGAAATATTCATTTTTTGAAATGTGAGGGATGGAGAAATTCATTTTGTGAAATGTGAGGGATGAAAAAAGCATTTTATAAAATGTGAGGGACGAAAAAATTTGTTTTATAAAATGTGGAGGACTATAGATTAGATTATGTAAAATATAATTTGACAAATTTACCCTTAAAAAATGATCATGTGCCTTGCACGTGATGGATTCCAGCCAAAAAATGATCGGAAACTTAGTTAGGGACTAAATTTGACCGATGTGAATATGTAAGGGACATAAAATTACACTTTTAAAAGTGAGGGACGAAAAAAGTCATTTTACAAAATGTGAGGGACGTTTTGGACGATTTTCCCAAGAAGTTTTTATATGCTGAAAAAATGTTTTAAAAAAAATCTGCTGTTGTATCCATCCTGTTTCAGCATGCAGAATTCACGTGGTTAATAAATGCCGAGAATGCGCATACATCTAACTAATAGACACGTCAGGATGTTGCTTCTAAACATTATTCTCCTAATTTTGGACGTAAATGAACGGCAAGATAGAGATGGCTATAGCATCCACGTTGATTAATTCGTTTGTTTCCAAGTTATTATTGAAAATTGACTAATGGATTTATGATTACACTTTAGAAATTTATTTGGCTACTTTAGTCGCCACAAAATTGACGGAATACAATTTATAATAACCATTTCATGATTATATAGGGCCATGAAACTTAGATTGAAAATGTTATTAAAAAAATTGGTAAATTGCCTTTGCCCCCCTCCCCCTTTGATTTGGTGCTTTTACACATAAACCTCCTTATCATTTAAAAACCTATACATAACTTGTTAGAATTTGGATTAAAGTGTAACCGTTAGTTTTCTGTTAAAACTAGAGATCAATAGTAGAAAGTCAAACTCAATCTAATAAATTGATAAACTCACCCTTTCACTACTTTTCTTTTTTTTTTTTCTTTTCTTTCTCTCTCTTTTTTTTTTTTTTGGGAAGAGAAGAGATGATTTTGAAAATCTATTCTTTGGCCTACAAAATTTTAATTTTTTCCAAATACAAAAGATATGGAAGGGAAATAAATAAATAAATAAGAAACAAAATAGATGGAAGGGAAACATAAAACAAATAAATAAGAAACAAAAATACCAGATCTTTTTTGTCTATAAATATCATTATAGGTTTTTAGCCAAATCTTTAATGGTATTTCTAGTTCTTATTTAGCTATTTTTTGTTTTAATTTGTTTTTTAGGGAAAACAAGAAGTAATAAAAAGATAAATTTGCTAATTTATTAGTTTGACTTTGAGTTTTTTACTATTGACCGTTAGTTTTAATAAAAAAATTAATGGTGATACTTTAACCCAAATTATGAGGAAGTTATATATAATTTTTTAAATCATAAGGGGTTATATGATAAAGCACCAAACTATAAAGGGATAAAAGGTAATTTATTCTTAGAAAAATAAGCATTACAAACAGCCATTGCACGTTTCAAGTAAAGACAGACCCGTACCAATCATCCTATGGCTGAAGCCATATTCGATTTTCACTTTGCTTCATCGAACAAGTAGTGTTCCATACGAAAGAAATATCTTCCAAAGAAATCATTATCTTGAACAAAATCAAAACGTTGTTGCTGCTATGAATAGAAAGCCACCAAAAAGAGGCTAGACCACAATGTAATTCCACCTCTCTTTAGGCCACTATTGTTCACTTTGCTTTATCCAGCAAGTGTTTCACAAACTTATTCATGGATGAAACAGCAGAAAATAGCCACTCAATTGATATACCTCTCCTGGATGGAGCGAATGAATCCAATGAATTGAAGCCTGAAGGACATCTTTCCACTTTAGGCTGTACATCCTTTTGGAAAACATGCTTCCATGGAGTCAATTCTTTATCAGGTGTTGGGATACTCTCAGTCCCATATGCACTATCATCAGGTGGATGGTTAAGCTTATTCCTTCTCCTCATCATTGCATGCTCAACCCTCTACACTGGCTTCTTGATTCAAAGATGTATGGATTTGGAAACCACCATAAGGACATTTCCTGATATGGGGCAACGGGCATTTGGGGCAAAAGGAAGAACACTTGTATCAATCATAATGAATGCTGAACTTTATTTGGTGGCTACTGGTTTCTTGATTATTGAAGGAGATAATTTGTCAAACTTATTTCCAGATGTTGGGTTTGCAATAGGTGGTTTTAATATTGGTGCAAGACAAAGTTTTGTTATCATGGTTGGACTTATAATTCTTCCCACGGTTTGGTTGAATAATATGAACATTCTTTCATATGTATCAGCTAGTGGAGTTGTGGCTTCAGTTGTACTTCTTTGCTCAATTTTGTGGACTGGTGCATTTGATGGGATTGGATTTCATGAAAAGGGAAGGTTGGTAGGTTGGAGTGGAATCCCAACAGCTGCTAGTCTTTATGCCTTTTGCTATTGCTCTCATCCTGTTTTTCCAACCTTGTATACTTCCATGAGAAATCGGAGACACTTCCCAAAGGTACTGATGAATTCTCTTAATTGATACTCTCACCTCATTTCAATTGCTCTTTTTGAATATTTAAAAGAGTAATACTGTGATACTTTGTGATTTTTGATATATGCAACACAAAAAAAAAGGAAGTGATATTTGCACTCCAGAATTAGCCTCTTGCACCTCTTGGAAGCATATTATTTAGTGAGTGAATTGAAATGCAAGGGACTAAAATGGGAGTGCAAATATCAATTTCAAAAAAAGGTTAAAAAACTTTTTCAAAGAAAATTCTGAAGGAAACTTTCCAATAATTTTAAGTTGATGACATTGTGCTCTTAAATTTTTTTTTTATTCCAAACTTCTATTGATTCGAGTATTCACTAGAACTGAATATGGACTGTTTTAACTCTAAAAACAAATGGTTACACTTGAGTAACAGGTGCAGTTTTTTAGAAGTTAAGAACTCAAGTTTATCCAAGTCTAGTACTTTGTTTATATAAGTGGCATTAGGGGAGGGTTTGGTTGGACGGTAAAGTGGGAGGGATTGTAAGTAAGAGGTTATTGGCTCAAAACCTCCCACCTAAAAAAAAGAGATGTAAGTGGCATTATTCCTTTAACTCATTTTATTCTCTAAATATTTTCCTTGAACCTGATTTTTTTTTTTTCTTTTTTACAGGTTTTGCTTCTTTGCTTTTTCTTCTGCACCCTTACCTATGCATTAATGGCAATTTTGGGGTACCTAATGTTTGGTTCAAAAGTTCATTCTCAAATAACCTTAGACCTTTCAACCAATAAAATTAGCTCAAAAGTAGCCATATACACCACACTCGTCAATCCCATAGCCAAATATGCATTGATGGTTACACCAATTGTGGATGCTATTGAAAATAGACTCCTCTCTGGTCACAAGAAAAGATCAGACAGCCTACTCATCAGAACCTGCCTCGTCTTCAGCACTGTCATTATCGCTGTGGCCATTCCATTTTTTGGACAGCTAATGTCACTCGTGGGAGCATTTCTGAGCATCACAGCTTCTGTCATACTACCATCCTTGTGCTTCCTGAAGATTTCTGGCACCCACCAGAGATTTAATTTGGAGTTATTGATCATAACTGGAATTGTTTTGATGGGTACAGCAATTATGATTACTGGAACTTACACATCTTTGTTGGAGTTAATAATCAACTTTGCAATATAAATTTGCATTGACACAAAATATTCTATTCTTGTTTAGTACTGCTTTGCTAAGTGAAACATCAACACCAGATTCCAAAACGAATGGCATGATTTTTAGGATTTTATAAAGCGGAGTATGCTTTTCTTTATCTTTCTCATTTAATTCTCTTAGTCGTTATCGTATATTAAATCTTTTTTTCGTACGTAATTTCGACCAGGGTACCATCAATTTGCCAATTCGCAATATTGGGCCTCTGACAATTTGCCCAGGAAATGTGTCTGTAAACATTTTAGTATCTGAAGTTCTATGGCAATACTATGTTGGCCCAATTATTTAGCAGTTTCATGATAATTAGTTACGAGGAGACAACTGTCTGCTTTCTTTGGGCTCAGAATTGGGCCATGGCCACAAGGGCTTGAACCAGTATGTTGTCAGACGTCTATCGTGTTCAAGTTCCTCTGTACCTAAGTCCTCAAACCGGTAATTCATGACAGGGGTGTGAATTCTTGATCTTCCTTTTCAGTCTCAACGTGCAAAGATTTTTCATGTAAAATAACTGAATTGCAAACTTTTTAGCTGCAATTTCTACTCTTCATTTTGTATGACCAAACATATGCCATTTTTCTAGAATGTAGAATGGAAAATCCATCAAAGGAAACTTTCTGCAGATTATGAACTTTCTAATGAATTTCTTAGACTTCAGAAATCAATAGTCAAAGACATAGTGTATACACAACCTTTCAATACTTTCATAATTAGTTGGTATGGTTGGCATGAATGTGATATGGTATCTATTAATAAAATGGATGGTTAATATGGTTAGCAATAATAATATGTGATATGGTATTTAATACTTTAATAATTGAATTAATCTTTCATACATTGATAATGTGTACACTGTCAGCATTGAATGGATGATAACTATACAAAAATTAAATTTGAAAATCAACTTTTGCATATATGTTATAGATCTAACGGTGATAGTGAATACACTCTCAATATATGTAAGATTTGCTCTTAATAATTAGTTATTTTGGTTAATATAAGTTGGGTAGTTAGTTGTTTTAATAGTTGATTAGTGTGATGTTTATTTGTAATGGAGGAAGGCATAATTGGCATTGACATTGAGGAGATTTTTTTCATTACTTAAGAATGAAAAACAAGAGGACCAAAATTTCACTACCCTTCCTTACATCCCTACTAATTTTCCTAAAAGACAAACAATTCTTTTTTTTTTTCCTCTTCTTTTTAGTGTAAGTGAGAGGTCTCGAATTCAAAATCATTCACTTATATCTCTTTCGCCGTACCATCCAATCTATTCCTCTTCCACTAGCAATTCTAGAAACCAATATTAAGTACTAATGACTGGCAGAATAGACAAATTGAGGACAATATAGTAAACTCATGCCAGCACATCACCTGTCATTGGCAAATGCGAGCTTTATCTTAAAAGCTTTAGAGCATAAGTACATGTGAAACTCCAGAAATAGACAAATGTTATGAAACAACTAAAAGTGTGGATGTCCCTTTGTATTTCCAAGAGAATTAATTCATGATTTATGACTACATTATGTATAGAAGTTACAATCCATAAATCTATTCATGTAGTGGAGAAACCATTTCATAAGTTTTTTCATATTCTTGTAGTAGTAGGTGTTTAATAGGATTGATGTACCTTTAATCTTGTAGTACCTATATATAGAGGTACATTGACACCCTTTTGTGATGACTTTTGTATTTTGTTGGAATATCAGAATATCATTCTCTATTTCTCTAATATCTCCATTCATATTATAGTAGTTTATTAGTTTTACAACACGTTATTAGCACAATCTTCTACTTTTGAGCAAAAGGTGAAAAACGGAGTCTCTACTTTGAACAAAAGTGAAACACAAGATTTTGCCGAAATTTTGCCCGTATTTCTTCAAGTGACTTCTAAGGTAAATTTCTAACTCAAAAACTTATTTTAATTTCTTATAGCTAATCTTACAAAACAAGAGTTCGTATCTCTTGATATTTCTGGAAAAAATTATTTATCATGGGTATTGGATGTTGAAATTCATCTTGAGGCAATGGGTCTTGGTAACACTATTGTTGAAAAAAATGAATCTTCAAACCAAGATTGTGCCAAAGCTATGATTTTTCTTCGTCATTATTTAGATGAAAGATTAAAAATAGAGTATCTTACTGTTAAAGATCCTCTTGTCCTTTGGCAAGATTTGAAAGAAAGATTCGACCACATGAAATTGGTCGTTCTTCCAAAAGGCCGATATAATTGGCATCACTTACGGCTGCAAGATTTTAAATTTGTCAACGAATATAATTCAGCCATGTTCAGAATCACTTCTCAATTATCATTATGTGGCGAAAAAGTCACTGATGAAAATATGTTAGAGAAGATATTTTCTACTTTTCATGTCTCTAACATGCTCCTGCAGCAGCAATACCGAGAGAAGGGATTTAAAAAATATTCTGAACTTATCGCATGTCTTCTCTTGGCTGAACAAAATCATGAATTAATCCTCTTGGGAATACAAAGGGACATCCACATTTTTAGTTGTTTCATAACACTCCCCCTTGGATGTTCATTACACAAAGAATATGTCTCGTTAAAACCTTACTAGGGAAAAATCCATCGGGACAAAAACCCTAGTGAAAGAAAAAGAGTACACTATTTCTGTGTATTAATTTCTCTCCCTGATGCAAACATCATTTGAGATCTTTTAATCGTCGCATTCCAATATTCGCGCACTTATGTGCAGAAGATCTTAAGTTTATTATAGTATGGATGGAGAAATTAGAGAAAGAAGTAGAGAAGTAGAAAATAATATTCTGATATTCAAACAAAATACAAAAGTTCTCACAAATGATGTCAATGTACCTTTATATATAGTTACTACAAGATTAAAGGTACATTAATTCTATTAAACTCCCACTACTACAAGAATATGACGAAACCTATGAAACGATTTCTTCGATACATGAATAGATTTATGGATTGTAATTTCTATACATAATGTAGTCATAAATCATGAATTAATTCTCTTGAAAATACAAAGGGACATCCACACTTTTAATTGTTTTATAACACTCCCTCTTGGATGTCCATTATACAAAGAATATGCCTCGTTAAAACCTTATTAGGGAAAAATTTATCGGAACAAAAACCCTAGTGAAGGAAAAAGAGTACACTATTTCTGTGTATTAATTTCTCTCCCTGATGCAAACATCATTTGAGATCTTTTAATCATCGCATTCCAATATTATTCACCAATTTCTCGAATATTGCAATCGGCAATGCCTTAGTAAATAAATATGTCAAATTATTATCTGATCGAATTTGTTGCACGTCAATTTCACCATTCTTTTGCAAATCATGAGTAAAAAAGAATTTTGGTGAAATATGTTTCGTCCTATCTCCTTTAATATATTTTTCTTTCAATTGAGTTATACAAGTTGCATAATCTTCATTTAATATAGTTGGAGGATTTTCTTTTTCGCGGGATAATCCACAACTCTTCCGGATATAGTGGGTCATTGATCTTAACCAAACACATTCTCGACTGGCCTCTTGAATTGCTATCATTTCAGCATGATTCGATGAAATGGTAGCTAGCGATTGTTTTGTAGATCGCCAAGAAATAGCTGTACCTCCATATATAAATAGATAACCAGTCTGAGATCTTGTTTTATACGAATCAGATAAATACCCAGCATCAGCATAACCAACCAATTCAGGTTTGGATTTATTTGAATAAAATAAATCAAGATCAATTGTTCCTTAGAGATAGCGAAAAATATGTTTAATACTATTCCAATGTCATTTTGTGAGCGAGGAACTAAATCTTGCTAATAAATATACTACAAATGATATATCAGGTCTTGTATAATTAGCAAGATTTATTAGTGCACCAATTGCACTAAGATATGTGATAAAGCAATTATTGAGCACGTTTTACACTACTATTCTGTCCTAATTTTGGCATCTCATGGTGCTAAGAATTGATATTTTGCTCATATTTGATATTTGTGTAAAGTGTAGGTGGTTGGCGTGAAAAGTGCTCCCAAAGGAAGGCAAATTTTCAAAAGACTCTCTATCTCATGGCGTGCCCATGCCAAAAACTCTAGAAGGATACCCAAAAGCCGGACCCTCAAGCTTGGTAACAGCAGGAGAACCAATTAAGGACCCACGACCACGTAGACCAGATGCGTGGGATTAAAACCCATAGACAAGTCCTGCTCCTAATTGCTTTGGCTGGCGGCGGCTACAAAAGGCAAAAGAAAGCCAGATTCACGTATTAGGAATTAGATAGCTTTAGTTTTCTTTTTCCCTAGTCGTCAGACGTTGTAGACTCTTCTCTTGCTTTTTGGCTTTCACGTTTTTGACTCTTTTGCTTTGGCTTTAGCTCTGTACAATTTTCGTTGGCTTTTGCGTTGTACTTCGGCTTCAGTACAAACATTAACGCAGAGACAAGGAAGACGTTTTCTTTTCTTTCTTTCGTCATTACTCCATCGTTCCAATTTCGCTGATGACTGTGCGGATGAAATCAACCAATCCACGCAAAATTGATACGATGAGGAGCGGCTAGGTTTCTCCTCTACCCAAAGGTTAACGCGGTCCATAACATCTGTGAGATCTAATCAAACTTTAATTACTTTTTCAAATTTGTTGCTATTCGTGTGTTTCCTGAGTTAATTGTTCATGGGTATTTTATTAATTGAATATCAACGGTCGGGTATTTAATTTAATTTAATAGCCTACTGTTTCATTAACTAAATTGAATCCGTAATTGTTCGTTTATTTGATAATTAGTGACAACAACCATAATTGGCTTTATGTTGAGGAAGCGCAGGATCTAATTTAAATAAACCCTCTTAGTGTGTTTATTGATTAGGGTTGGGTTTTTCTAGCTTTAATGCAATTGGATAATTAAATTTCTATGGTCGTACCCAGGGTTATTTTTTGGTTAGAGAAGCAGTCAACGGTCGTACCTTGGCTGTCGAAAAGGTAAGGAAAAATTGGCTATCAGAGCTTGTTGATAGCTATAATCAACCTAATGATAAATGGATGAAATATCTTTATATTGATGAGCATTTAATTGAACCGTGCCTGAGCAGTTGATCTTTTGGGTAGAACTTTTATTAATTGCTATTTTTAGTAAATTGTGCTTTGTGAGTTAGTTTTGAATTTTATTTATTTTATTTTTATTTTTATTTTCCTCCCATCAAAAACCCCCCATACTCTGAACTTTAGAAGAAACGAATTATTTCCAATCCCTGTGGATTCGACCCTATTCACCGCTATATACAAAATTTGTAATTTTCTTGAGTAGGTATTTATTATTGCACAGGTTCGACACCTGTCAATTTTTGGTGCCGTTGCCGGGGACTGGTGCCTGATTAATTTGTTTCTTTTTGAATTCATCTTGTTTTCATTTTTTTTATTTTTCTCTTATTATTATTATTTATATATATATATATATATATATATAGTTTATGGCTGCTAACATTCCGTATTTTGACGATAGACTGGATTTTATTTCTACAAGGGGTTATGAGACTCATGCTTTTTCTAATGATCAATGGGTTGCTGCAAATTGTGGAACTTATTTTGCCTCAGATCATTCAATCGACATATGCCATACATTTCAAGATGGTCTAAGTGCTCCAATCGATATTTTTGGAGATTTTTCACCTCAATATCAAACGTGGTATGACCCTTATTCAAACGGGTATGAGCAAGGATGGTGGGATGATTCCAATTTTAATTATCAACAAAGGCCAATAGATTTTCAACAGCTAGAGTCTCAAGAACTGTCATCCATGTCAGGTATGTCTTTTGAAAAAATAGTTGAATTAATAGCTACTAACACATATCAAATTCAACAGGAGGTACATCAACTTTAACAGGAGACACAAAGGATGAGTAAAGAAATGAAAGAAGGAAGGCGTGAATGAGCATCTAAAATGAGCAAATTGATTTCTCCAGTTTATGAAGAATTGCCCTCACCGACTATTATCGACCATGAGGAAGATGAGAGTGCAATTATCCTGACAAATGACATGGTACTGCGAGAATCTCAAGAAGAAGGATCTAAAGATGCAGTTGAAAAGAAAGTTGAAGTACAAGACATGAGACCCCAATATCAAATTGTTCAAATGAATGAATCTAGTAAACAATCTCCAAATACGGTGACATCTCCTCCATTCCTTAATCAATATTTTTCTAACTCTTATTCTTCAATTCCTATTAGTGAAATTGATTTTATTATACCAGTAGATTTTAAATTTCATGACATGAATAAATTAAGAGTTGCAATGGCAAAATATCTCGAACCAATAAGTGCTCGTGATGGAGGAGTGAGTGAAGATTTAAGGTCATCACTTGTTTGTTTGGCGCCATCTACTAATCCATGGAAGACCGTAAATCGTGGACTCAAGAATTACTCTATTTACGAGGGCTATCAGGATTACATAGAAGATGAAGCACTGAAACGAGTTACACGATTTTATTCTCCGTGAATAAACATGACGATGTCTAGCCAAAGACATTAAAGAACGGCGCTGCTTGGGAGGCAACCCAATGCTTCTTTTGTTTTAGTTTTCTTATATTTTTGAAATTTTTGTTAAGTGTTAGTGTCATTTAGTGGATTGTTGTTTTGTGGCAGGAAGCTGGCAGTTAGACATGCCCAGTTTAATTGGTCATGCCTAAGAAATGAAGTTTTGGAATTGATGGTCAGAAGATTATAGCTTCCAAGGCGTGTCCACGGCTTCCGACATTTGCGCCAACGACAGTCAAATATTGACCAGGATCCTCTCTAATCCCACTTTCTATTTTTCTTTTTTCTTGTCTTGTATGGTCTTCTCAATTTCCATTGTCCCAGCTTCTACTTTTCAATTTTCTTTGTTTTGTCTTAGTCCAAGGTTTCCCCCTTGGCCACCGCCGCTAGAAACTCTCTCTCTCTCTCCTCCTCGCGCCATTCATCGCACGTCGCTGCCCTCCCCACCGTCACTATCTCTCTCATCAGACAGCTTTCTTTGCTCACATTGGATTCCAGCCACCTCACCCTCATCCGCCTTAGTGTCTCGCTGCTCCCTCTCGGTGGTCAGAGAAGTTTCTCTCCTTTTCTCCTTATACTTCATTCATCTTTTCTACATTGAGGATAATGTAGGTATTAGGTGTGGGGGGGATGGCTTCCATTATTTCTTTTTGCTTGAAAAAAAAATGAAAAAAAAGAAGAGAAAAATGAAAAAAAAGGGTGTAGTTAGTTGACTTTCTTTCTATTTCTACGTTTGTTAACTGTTAGAGCATGTTGCTATGATAGATTGCACAATCATGGTGCACGGGTATGTGGTCATATATGCTAGCTATGTATTTTGATTTTCCTTGACAATATCGTTGAATGTTGAATATGCTGGACTTGACCCATTCTTGAAACTTTTGGGAGCTTTTGAGCCATGCATGAGCACATCATTCTTATTTGCTCTATTTTTGTTTGATTGAGTGGGTATCACATATGATATTGGCATTCTAGAACTTGCTATTTTGTACACGTCGAGACCACATTTTGTTGAATTGGATGCATTTGAAATGATAAGAGCATTTAGAATTTAATCTTATTTGACTTTCTACAAACCATGCCTTCATTTTGTCTCCCAATAGTAAACCATTTTGAGCTTTTATCCCTCCTTTGTTTGTTAGCCATGTCTGATAATCTAGAACCTTTTTAGACTTTCTTGTTCACCCTTGTGTCGTTAAGGAATGTCTGAAATTCATTGTTTGTGCAAGACAAATAAATCCAGGGTCGCAAGTGTTGTTAGAGTAGAATTTGTGTGGGGCCGTTTCTGTGCATCTAGAACAAAAAGGGGAGCAATCGGCAAAAAAAAAAGGTGAGCAGAAGACTCTGTCTTCCAGGGCGTGCCCATGCCTTGCTAGACGTCCTTTCCAAAATAAAAAAAAAAGAGAAGAAGAAAAAAAAAGGGGGAGAAATTGTCAATAAGAACAGAAAACTCTAGCTCACAAGGCATGCCCACGCCTTGCGAGTCGCTTGCTTGCAAAAAAAAAAAAAAAAGTTTCGACACTGGCACAGTGGGAATAGCAAATGGAAATGCCTTGCTTATGAAATTTCCCAGGTAAAGTGTTGTGGTTATCTAGTGGATGTTGGACATTCTCTTGACACATTACACCCTATCCTTACCTTTTTGTCCCACATTTTACCTAAGCCCCATTATAACCCTCTTAAAGTCCCTTTGATTTGTGTATTTAGTTCACCTTTGAGTGATGGAGATGTGATAAATGTGCAAACCTATGGTAATGCCATTCCCTAATATTGATTTGAGCGTCCTAGTATTCATACATTTTCGTGAAGGTGACGAGTATTACTGTTTATATTCTTCGAATTACCACCTGTCCAGTATGTTCTAATTCTGGCGACATTTTCAGGGATCTGAGACGCTTGTGTTAGTGTAGAGTACTGCATGCCCTCTGCTATCTTGGTTGTACTTCTGAGTTTGGAATGCTTGAGGACAAGCATTGTTTAGGTGTGGGGGGATTTGATAAAACAATTATTGAGCACGTTTTACACTACTATTCTGTCCTAATTTTGGCATCTCAGGGTGCTAAGAATTGATATTTTGCTCATATTTGATATTTGTATAAAGTGTAGGTGGTTAGTGTGAAAAGTGCTCTCGCGAGACAAATTTTCAGAAGACTCTCTATCTCATAGCGTGCCCATGCCAGAAACTCTAGAAGGATACCCAAAAGCCGGACCCTTAAGCTTGGTAACAGCAGGAGAACCAATTAAGGACCCAGGACCACGTAGACCAGATGCGTGGGATTAAAACCCATAGATAAGTCCTGCTCCTAATTGCTTTGGCTGGCGGCGGCTACAAAAGGCAAAAGAAAGCCAGATTCACGTATTAGGAATTAGATAGTTTTAGTTTTCTTTTTCCCTAGCCGTCAGACGTTGTAGACTCTTCTCTTGCTTTTTGGCTTTCACGTTTTTTACTCTTTTGCTTTGGCTTTGGCTCTGTACAATTTTCGTTGGCTTTTGCGTTGTACTTCGGCTTCAGTACGAACATTAACGCAGAGACAAGGAAGACGTTTTCTTTTCTTTTTTTCGTCATTACTCCATCGTTCCAATTTCGCTGATGACTGTGCGGATGAAATCAACCAACCCACGCAAAATTGATACGATAAGGAGCGGCTAGGTTTCTCCTCTACCCAAAGGTTAACGCGAAGGCGCGGTCCATAACATCTGTGAGATCTAATCAAACTTTAATTACTTTTTCCAATTTGTTGCTATTCGTGCGTTTTCTGAATTAATTGTTCATGGGTATTTTATTAATTGAATATCAACGGCCGGGTATTTAATTTAATTTAATAGCCTACTGTCTCATTAACTAAATTGAATCCGTAATTGTTCGTTTAGTTGATAGTTAGTGACAACCACCATAATTGACTTTATGTTGGGGAAGCGTAGGATCTAATTTAAATAAACCCTCTTAACGTGTTTATTGATTAGGGTTGGATTTTTCTAGCTTTAATGCAACTGGATAATTAAATTCCTATGGTCGTATTTAGGATTATTTTCTGGTTAGAGAAGCAGTCAACGGTCGTACCTTGGCTGTCGAAAAGGTAAGGAAAAATTGGCTGTCAGAGTTTGTTGATAGCTATAACCAACCTAGTGATAAATGGATGAAATATCTTTATATCGATGAGCATTTAATTGAACCGTGCCTGAGCAGTTGATCTTTTGGGTAGAACTTTTATTAATTGCTATTTTTAGTAAATTGTGCTTTGTGAGTTAGTTTTGAATTTTATTTGTTTTATTTTTATTTTTATTTTCCTCCCATCAAAAACCCCCCATACTCTGAACTCTAGAAGAAACGAATTATTTCCAATCCCTGTGGATTCGACCCTACTCACCGCTATATACAAAATTTGTAATTTTTTTGAGTAGGTATTTATTATTGTACAGGTTCGGCACCTTTCAATATGGTACTTCAGGACTAAGCATCTCTTTATTTTCTTCTCGTGGTCTAAAAAGATCCTTATTAGGATCTAATGATCTGACGACCATTGGGGTACTTAATATATGTGTTTTATCCATATAAAATCGTTTTAATACGTTCCGGGTATAAGCAGTTTGGTGGACAAAAATTCCATCTTTCAAATGTTCAATTTGTAAACCAAGGCAGAATTTTGTCTTTCCAAAATCGTTGATCTCAAATTCTTTTTTCAAATATTCAACACTATTTTGAATCTGTTCAGGAGTTTCAATCAAATTTAGATCATCAACACATACAGCAATTATTACAAAATTTGATCCATTTTTCTTGATAAAAACACATGGACATATTGAATTATTGGTATAACCTTCTTTAGTTAGACATTCATTGAGACGATTATACCATATACGTCCAGATTGTTTGAGCCCATACAAAGACCTTTGTAATTTAATAGAATAAATATATTTAGGATTTGATTTGCATGTTTCAGGCATGTTGAATCTTTCGGGGATTCTCATATAAATATTATCTTCAAGATTTCCATATAAATATACAATAATGACGTCCATTAGATGCATATCTAGTTTTTCATGTACTACAAAACTCACAAAATATCTAAATGTGATAGCATCCACTACAGGTGAATACATTTCATCATAATCAAATCTAGGCCTTTGTGAAAATTCTTGGGTTACAAGTCTTGCTTTACACCTTACAATTTTATTTTTCTCATTTCTTTCTCTCAAAAATTCCTATTTATATCCTAGTGGCTTTACACCTTCAGGTGTTTGGATTACAGGTCCAAAAACTTTTCTTTTAGTTAGTGAATCCAATTCAGATTGGATCGCATCTTTCCATTTTGGTCAATCATTTCTATGTCGACATTCATCAACCGATTTAGGCTTATGATCATCGTCCTCTGCCATAATATCAAATACTACATTATACGCAAAAATATTATCAATAATTATTTTTTTTCGGTTCCAACTTTTTCTTGAAGTGACAAAATTTATTAAATTTTCTATAATTTCATTCTCTTCAAGAATTGGCTCTTTAGGAGCGACATCTTCAGGAGGTTGAATTTTGTCACTAATTATTGATTCATCTACTCCTCTTTTCTTTTGAGAATTTTTATTTTTGGAACCAAGAGGTCTCCCACGCTTCAAATATGCTTTAGACTCATTAGCATTTGTAATTTGTCCTTCAGGGACATCGATTTAATAGAAATATTTTTATCAGAAATATGTGATTTAGTAACTCTTTTGGAGTCATTAAATGCATCCGGTAATTGATTTGTAATTTTTTGTAAATGTATAATTTTTTGAACTTCTAATTCACATTCTTTAGTACGAGAATCAAGGAAATTCAATAATATTTTTCAAGTAATTTTCTTTTTCGGTTGATTTTTATCTCCCCTAATGTCGAAAAATGTGATTCATCAAAATGACAATCTGTAAATCTCGCAATAAATAAATCACCTGTTAATGGTTCCATATACTTAATGATTGAAGGTGATTCATAACCGACATATATCCCTAATCTTCTTTGGGGGCCCAATTTACGACGCACAACCAAATAAATCGCACAACCAAATATCCGCAAATGAGAAATATTGGGTTCATAACCAAAAGTTAATTGCAAGGGAGAATACGTATGATAACTTGTCGGCCTAATTCTCACAAGTGTTGCTGCATGTAATATAGCATGTCTCTAAACAGATGAAGGAAGTTTAGACCTCATCTACAATGGTCTAGCAATTGATTGTAACCGTTTAATGAATGATTCGACTAGACTATTTTGTGTGTGAACATAAGCTACAGGATGTTTAGCAGTTATTCCAATGGACATACAATAATCGTCAAAAGCATGTGACGAATATTCACCAGCATTATCTAGATGAATTTTCTTTATTGGATAATCTGAAAATTGTGCTCGCAATTTAATTATTTGAGCAAGCAATCTCGCAAACGCCAGGTTGCCGAGTAGATAATAAACATACATGTGATCATCTAGTTGATGTATCAATTAGCACCATAAAATATCGAAATGGCCCACATGGTGGATCTACAGACCTACATATATCACCATGAATTCGTTCTAGAAATGTAGGGAATTCAATCCTAACTTTAACTTGTGATGGTCTAATAATTAATTTTTCTTGAGAACAAGCAACACAAGAGAATTCATTGGCTTTTAATACTTTTTGATTTTTCAATGAGTGGCCATGTGAATTCTCAATTATTCGTCTCATTATTATAGATCTGAGATGTCCGAGACGATTATGCCAAATCATAAAATTATTGGGATGAGTAGACTTCTGGTCTACTAGATGATGAATTTCAATTGCACTAATTTGTGCATAATATAAGCCAGAAGAAAAAGAAGATAATTTTTCTACTACGCATTTTTGTCCAGAAATGATATTCGTGGTTAATAAAAATTTACTATTTATTTCAGTCATTGTCTTGATATGATATCCATTTTCGCGAATATTTTTAAAATTCAATAAATTTCTCTGAGACTTGGGAGAGAGTAATGCAATATTTACGACAATTTTAGTCCCTTCAGGAAGAAATATAGTGGCTCTTCCGGAATTTTTAATTAATTTTGCACTACCTCTGATGGTATTAACATTTGTCTCTTCCATTTTTAAACAAGAAAAATATTTTTTATTTTTCAATATGGTGTGCGTAGTAGCACTATCAATGAGACAAATGTCATCATAACCATTATTTAATCTCAATTATTTGACATCCATTTTTTTTCCAGGAAGAAAATTTTAAACAAAAATAAATATTAATAAAGATACGAAAATAAATATTCAATGAAAAGAAAATTACATGAAAGATATAAAGTATCATAAAAATATCTAAACAATCATGGGATATTTGTTGACATCTTCAGGATGCTCAAAAAAATCAGCTACATCGAAATGTGTCATATCGGCATCATTACCATCATCATAATCATTCTTTTGATCAATAAAATTTGTCTCAACACCTTTGTCTTTCTTTTTCAATGATGCTTGATAGAGGTCAACTAGATGCTCAGCCGTACGACAGGTACGGGACCAATGACCTTCCATACCACACCGGTACCATTTTTCTTCATCTTGTTAGACGTATGGAATTAATTGAATGTATCATGATTGATAGGATGTGAAATTGTCATTGAATTTATGTTTATTTTTCTTTTTATTTTAGTCAAATATTGTATTAATTGATGAATTCTACTTATATTTGGTTAATGGTGCTAATTGTAGAAAAAATAACCAAAACATGATTAAAAGGGACAATTTCCATCTAATTTAGTGGTGGCACGTTCGGGACCTACATTCAAGTCCAGAAGATTCGGGATCTCATGCGCACGAGGCAGTTTCCAAAGAATTGTGGATTTCAAGTCCGAGGCTATGCTAGAATAATTATTGCCTTTTTCTATTTAGTAGTTGAGTACTATGAGGAAACTATTTTTTATTAGGAAAATCTGTTAGATTAGGAAAGTTCATATAGACTAGGATTCTAGACTATTAGGAAATCTTTTTAGCGTGAGTTTGACGGAAGAAAAGGGACTCTCGTATGTCTTTGTAAGGAATGAGAGATAAAAGGCAAAAAAAAAAAGGCCAGCCGACCTTGAAGAGGAAAAGAAGGCCGGATCCCGCGGGATTACTACTCAGCCATGGATCTCGCGGGATTACTACTCAACCACGGATCCCGCGGGATTACTACTCGGCTAGAGATCTCACGTGATTGCTACTTGGTGAGGGATTATTATTCGGCAGCCATTAGCTATCTTTGGGTGGCTAGAGATGTGAGGGCATTGGACTTAGTCTTTACTTTGGTCTCCTTTTGCCGACTTTGGGGAGGACAATTTGCTTTGGTTTTTGAATTTCGTTTTTTTACTTTTCTTCCGGGGATGAAATTTGGGAAGAAACGATTGGGAAGCTTCAAACAGATTTTTACATGGCTTGTTCTCCATTAATGGAGAACTAATTTTATACTTCTAGTCAAGGGGACAACTGAAGATTTGGTTCAACAATTATTGTGAGATCTAAATTATTTTAATTGCTTCCTCCATTTATTGGTATTCGTATGTTTTTTGCTTTTAATTGTTGTTATAACTATCATGTATGATTGAATAAATGCACAATATTTAATTATTCACGTAGGCTATTTGCTAATTGGTGGTAGTTAAATCTGTAATTGTTCGATTACTTTCATCCCGGTAGCAACTGGCGTAATTGGGTTTATGTCAGGAAAACATACGATCTAACTTAAACAAACCCTCGTAGCGTGTTTGTTAGTTAGGATTGAACCTTTCTAAATCTTAATGCAAACCAGAAATTAAATCCTACGGTCGTACTTAGGGTTGTTTTCGAGTTAGAGAAATAGTTAACGATCGTACCTTAACTATCGAGAAATTAAGGAAAGGCTGGTTGTTTATCGAGTGTATGACAACTATAACTAATCTATTAATAATTGTTGGAATTATATTTGAATCGATAATCAGTTGCATGAACCATTTTTGAAGTGTATCCTTGGCTAGAGTTTCCCTGATTATTTCTCCCAATTAATTATTTTGCACATTTAATTTATTTAGTTAGCAATTCATTAGCATTTAATCTTAAAACCCCCCATACTTTGAACTCTAGAAGAAACGAATTATCCCCAATCCCTGTGGATTCGATCCTACTCACCGCTATATATAAAATATATATTTTTCTTGAATAGGTAATTATTATTGCACAGGTTCGACACCTGTCAATGATGTACCCTCCAATTCCTAATTCTATTAGACTATATTTCACCAAGATTTCTGAACCCTGCAAATCAAATTAGCATCAGAACCAAGGGAAATTTATAAGCAATACATAAAACATTTGTCTACCATCCAAAAAATAGCACTCGTAAGCAATTCATAAAACATTTGTCTGCCATCGTAACAGTAGTAACAACTTTGTGTTGCGGGTTTGTGACCTTAATTAGCTCTCTACGGGAATTATGCAAATGCAGTCGTATACTTTCAAGATGAATTTGGTAGGAGATAGGAGGTCTGAATCATGTAAAAGTTTAAGCAGATATCCTCGAGGAGAAATGGGTACATAGTTTTGCATAGACAAGAAAAGGGTTTGAAGATCAAAAGTCTATTAAATTAGGGTTTAGCAAATCAATTCAACTAAAGCAAACCTTTTAAGGTAGAAAGCATGTGCCTATCAGCTATGTTCGAAGGAAAGAAGTACAATGTTTAACAGAGTGTGATCATACAACCAAATGGAACAGAAGAAGAGGTCTCTAACAACAATGTAATAATGTACAAAGATTTCAGGTTTCAGAAGCCAATTGATGTCTATTAAGACTATAATGAAATATACCCAACTTGTAACTTAAGAAAGATATAGAACCACCATCTGTTGGTAATGAACTGCTACAGATTAACCACAATATCACCAAAGCATACTACGTATATTGGATCAGAGCTAATAAAACCAAAGTCCAAGAAACTTTTATATACTCATTATCAATTGTCCTCAATCCATAAAGATTATATTGGAAAAAAATAACGAAACATAGAATGCAGTCCACAAAGCAATGTCAACACGCAACGTTCAAAAAATCTCTGCACATTAACAATGGCAAATTGCTTACTTAGTTTTGTAGAATGAGCTTCTGCTGGAACATCCCAAGTGAATGATGCAAAAAATGCTTCAATGTCAGCTTCAGGGAATTGTGATTTAAGATAACGTAAAATGGATAGCTTGCTCTGGAATAGTAGTTTTCTAGTAGGCTTCTTTTGGAGCCTCTAAGGAGCATACAAGAACCGATCATTGTAGAATCCTACAGCCCTAACTCTGGTTCCAACTCTCCAACCCCAGATATCACCAACATTTGGCCAATCAACTGGAGCATATGGCAAACCTTTGCCTGACGCTCCAAGTGGAACTGGACTAGCAAGAACTTCTGATTTTCTTTTCAAGGGTCTACAGTCATGACCTGCCTTAGAAACATCAGTCTTCATGTTTCCTCACCTTGCAAAAATTGAGCTTAATGGAATTCAGTATCTCTGGAGCACAATTAATAACGGGATAGAATTAAGAAAAGTAAGCAGGTACAAAAATGACTAGATCTTATTCCACATCTATTCTAGCTAATAAAAGTTCAACAAGTCTCCTTTTGGCTGCATTTTCAATTTTCAAGCTCTTGCATTAGAATATGTCATGTTCCGTAGCACAATGTTTTTTCCAATGGATTCATGAGCTCAACTATGAGTCAGTCATGTTAATTGATTGATAGTTATACTTGTAAATCAAATATTTTACGGGAAGAAACACATGAATTTAATGCCAAATATCCACATTTCTTGCATAAGTTTCAAATTCTAACTGAATTAAAAAATTTAGCTAACAAGCCTACTGTAGAGCATAACCGAAAAGCTAAACATTCTGTCCTAAACCAAGTGATACTTGTACGCTATACTATACCATACATCCCACCACTCATAATACTCAAATGGACAAAGATTCTAATAAGCATGCAACTACCTACATGTATTAGGAGCCACTCCCAATAGATGGAATACAAAGATTATACTGATCACTAAGTGATACTTGCACGCCTTTGTACAAAGTAGAGTCCCTACACCAATTATCAAGAAACATGTTTTTGTCCTAAGATGGTGCAAAAACTAAACACTTGAGTCAAAGTGGATGCAAAAGGGGCTTGTTACAACATATTTGCAGAATGACAAGTGAAAACTCCAGATCCGATCATCTTTGATCGCTGAAGTAGCAAATCAAATGGATCGACTTAAGCATAAAAAACAAAACCCAAAAAAAAGGTAACTAGAAAAAAAGCTAAAATAGAGATGAGAATGTTGACTCTTGCACTAGATGAAAAATATTACCCCAAATACAACTGATTTTTTTCATTAACAACATGCATCTATAATTTCTTGTAAAACAATCCCACCACTCAAAAGAAACTACTTAAATATGCAATACCATTCAGAAGATTTTAAATCTGTCAACGAATATAATTCAGCCATGTTCAGAATCACTTCTCAATTATCATTATGTGGCGAAAAAGTTACTGATGAAGATACGTTAGAGAAGACATTTTCTACTTTTCATATCTCTGACATGCTCTTGCAGCAGCAATATCGAGAGAAGGGATTTAAAAAATATTCTGAACTTATCGCATGTCTTCTCTTGGCTGAATAAAATAATAAATTATTGCTGAAAAATCATGAGTCCCGACCAACTGGTGCAAGTCCATTCCCTGAAACAAATGCGACTCAATTTCAAAATTCTGGTCGAGGTCGTGAACGTGGCCGTAGAGATGGCGGTGGAGGAGGGCGTGGCCGTGGATGCGATCTTAGTAGATTTGTGCCTCGTGAAAATTATAACCGTGGCAAACAACAAAATATTTCCCAAAAGAGGGAAAATAACTACGATCAGAAAAATAGAGAAAAGAAAGTTTATGAAGAAAAATGCTACCGGTGTGGTATGGAAGGTCATTGGTCCCGTACCTGTCGTATGGCTGAGCATCTAGTTGACCTCTATCAAGCATCATTGAAAAAGAAAGACAAAGGTGTTGAGACAAATTTCATTGATCAAAAGAATGATTATGATGATGGTGATGATGCTGATATGACACATCTTGATGTAGCTAATTTGTTTGACCATCCTGAAGATGTCAACAAATATCTCATGATTGTTTAGATATTTTATGATACTTTATATCTTTCATGTAATTTTCTTTCCATTGAATATTTATTTTTGCATCTTTATTAATATTTATTTTTGTTTGAAATTTTCTTCCTGAAGAAGAAATGGATGTCAAATATTTGGGATTAAATAATGGTGATGATGACATTTGTCTCATTGATAGTGCTACTACGCACACCATATTGAAAAATAAAAAATATTTTTCTTGTTTAAAAATGGGAGAGACAAATGTTAATACCATCAGTGGTAATGCAAAATTAATTGAAGGTTTCGGAAGAGCCAGTCTATTTCTCTCTGAAGGGAATAAAATTGTCGTAAATAATGCACTACTCTCTTCCAAGTTTAGGAGAAACTTATTGAGTTTTAAAGATATCCGTGAAAATAGATATCATATCGAGACAATGACTGAGACAAATGGTGAATTTTTATTAATCACGAGTATCATTTCTGGGCAAAAATACGTAGTAGAAAAATTATCTTCTTTTTTTCTAGCTTATATTATGCACAAATTAGTACAATTGAAATTCATCACCTAGTAGACCAGAAGTCTACTCATCCCAATGATTTTATGGTTTGGCATGATCGTCTCGGACATCCCGAATCTATAATGATGAGACGAATAATTGAGAATTCACATGGTCACTCATTAAAAAATCAAAAAGTATTAAAAGCCAATGGATTCTCTTGTGTTGCTTGTTCTCAAGGAAAATTAATTATTAGACTATCACAAGTTAAAATTGAGACTGAATCCCCTACATTTCTACAACGAATTCATGGTGATATATGTGGGCCTGTAGATCTACCATGTGGACCATTTCGATATTTTATGGTGCTAATTGATGCATCAATTAGATGGTCACATGTATGTTTATTATTTACTCGCAACCTGGCGTTTGCGAGATTGCTTGCTCAAATAATTAAATTACGAGTACAATTTCCAGATTATCCAATAAAGAAAATTCGTCTAGATAATGCTGGTGAATATTCGTCACATGCTTTTGACGATTATTGTATGTCCATTGGAATAACTGTTGAACATCCTGTAGCTTATGTTCACACACAAAATGGTCTAGCCGAATCATTCATTAAACGGTTACAATTAATTGCTAGACCATTGTTGATGAGGTCTAAACTTCTTTCATCTGCTTGGGGACATGCTATATTACATGCAGCAACACTTGTGAGAATTAGGCAGACAAGTTATCATACTTATTCTTCCCTACAATTAACTTTTGGTTATGAGCCTAATATTTCTCATTTACGGATATTTGGTTGTGCGGTTTATGTTCCAATTGCACCGCCCCAACGTCGTAAATTGGGCCTCCAAAGAAGATTAGGGATATATGTCGGCTATGAATCACCTTCAATCATTAAGTATATGGAACCATTAACAGGTGATTTATTTACTGTGAGATTTGCAAATTGTCATTTTGATGAATCATATTTTTCGACATTAAGGGGAGATAAAAATCAACCGAAAAAGGAAATTACTTGGAAAATATCATAGAAACCGTGTTATAGGTTTCTTCATATTCTTGTAGTAGTAGGTGTTTAATAGGATTGATGCACCTTTAATCTTGTAGTACCTATATATAGAGGTACATTGACACCCTTTTGTGATGACTTTTGTATTTTGTTAGAATATTAGAATATTATTCTTTATTTCTCTAATATCTCCATTCATACTATAGTAGTTTATTAGTTTTACAATAACAAACTACTTATGGTGCACAATATGGGATCAAATGTACTATTCATAACCTCACCTAACAGTGGCAAAGTTAGGACCCAAGATTATGGGGGCAATTAGTTTGATGTACAATACAACACAATTAAGGTAAAAAAAATATTGTTAACATTTTAATAATCAGTATGATAGTTGCGTGAATTTTGTTACAATTATATAGCGTTTTACAATAATAACAACTAGATGACAATTTTTTTTTGTATAATAGACAAAATAATCTTTACATTTTTATGTACAAAAATGTTAAAATTTCTTTTCTATCTAAATTTTCAACTAGTACTTGGCATCGTTTCAAACATGTCATCATTTATAAACTGAGTAATAATTATAGATTTCATAAATTTAGGGGGCAAAATAACGAAATGTAGGAACGTGTAAAATTTTTAAGGGGTGCAATTATAAGAAAAAAATTGAAAATTGAAAATTTTTCCATACCTATTTTCAAAATACTTTAAAGTTGAGAGGGGCAATTACCCATTCTCACTTGAATGTGGCTCCGCTACTGTCAGCTAACACTTCTATTCTTTTAGGATTGCACTAGCGAATTCTTACTAATTACCTTCTTGTTCAACTCTATTACATAAAAATGGGGTGGTAATGGGGCGGGGATCCTTCCCCTACACCCCGCCCCATTGTCAAATAACTTCTCCCGCCCCTTGCCCCCCACCCCCCGCCCGGCCGCGGGGGAAGAAATCAACTTATCATAAATGTTATTTACAATAATACAATTGTAAATAATGTTAAATAAGATTAAAAAGCTATCAAGATGGAAATAAAGCAAAACAAATCAAGTTACATTCAGTGCGGAGGAAGGGAACCGATCTAAATAAAAAGGGGTTAGGAGCAAAACAGGTTGGAATTGGATAGTTTAGTCTTTTGGGGGGGGGGGCGTTAGAAATAAATCAACAATAGTCCAAGAAATTTCTTCAGTTGTTGCGGCAGCCATTAACACTGACTAGCGTTGTACTTGTAAGTAAGGGTGCAACTTTAGAAAATTTAGGATTGTATTATATATATAACTATACATATATATATATATTATTGTATGTGGGGGATGGGGCGGGTGTATGTTTCCCCACCCCCTGCCCCGTTTTAAGGCGGGGGGAAATATTTTGCCCCCACCCCCGCTCCTGCCCCGCCCCGCCCCACCCCATTTTTACCCCCACGGGCACCCACACCCATTGCCATCCGATCCAAATAAAAAGGGGTTAGGAGCAAAACAGGTTGGAATTGGATAGCTTAGTCTTTTGGGGGGGGGGGCGTTAGAAACAAATCAACAATAGTCCAAGAAATTTCTTCAGTTGTTGCGGCGGCCATTAACACTGACTAGCGTTGTACTTGTAAGTAAGGGTGCAACTTTAGAAAATTTAGGATTGTATTATATATATATAAATATACATATATATATATATATATATATATATATATATATTATTGTATGTGGGGGATGGGGCGGGTGTATGTTTCCCCACCCCTGCCCCGTTTTAAGGCGGGGGGAAATATTTTACCCCCGCCCCCGCCCCGCCCTGCCCCACCCCATTTCTACCCCCACGGGCACCCGCACCCATTGCCATCCTTACATAAAATCCCCACGCCAAAAGTATGTTTCCGGTTATATTATAGTAGTATATATGCTCATGTTTCAATTTAATCTCACTAGAGAATGTTAATTTAAATAGTGCCCATTTGGCTGCTAGTATTTTAAGTAGTGGCCATTTTACCACAAAATTCGTACAAGCATTATCAACACTTCTCATTTCTCTCAAATCCAACTGCTTTCTTGGTTCATTCAAAGCTCCTTGTTCCTACCTTTCCTACTCACCTCCATTAAATTTGTACAGAACCCAATAGTCTCCAAAGAGAATGGGCAGCATTGATGCAAATAATGAAGCTTCTTATGCAACTTCACCAGTTGCACCATTCAGGCCACTTGATCCTGAAGAATTCAGGAAACAAGCCCATCTCATGGTTGATTTCATAGCTGACTATTACAAAAATATCGAAAACTATCCTGTTCTCAGCCAAGTTGAGCCTGGATATCTCCGAACCCGGCCGCCAGAAACCGCCCCGTATCTCCCCGAGCCATTTGAAACTATTCTAGAAGACGTTCAAAAGGTTATAATCCCTGGAATGACTAACTGGTTAAGCCCTAACTTCTTTGCATATTTTCCTGTAACATGTAGCTCTGCCGCTTTTCTGGGAGAAATGTTGTGCACTGGCTTTAACTCTGTACCGGTCAACTGGCTTGCATCCCCGGCGGCCACCGAGCTCGAAATGGTTGTCATGGATTGGTTGGCTAACATGCTTAAGCTCCCTAAATCCTTCATGTTTTCAGGCACCGGAGGCGGCGTTCTCCAAGGAAACACCAGTGAGGCTGTTCTTTTCACCCTCGTCGCCGCACGTGACCGCGCTCTTGAGACAATTGGCCTCGAAAACGTTGGCAAGCTCGTCGTTTATGGATCTGATCAAACACACAGTTTTTTCATCAAGACTAGCAAGCTAGCTGGCATTTTCCCATGCAATATAAGAATAATCCCAACTACTGTTGAAGACAAATTTTCTTTGTCCCCCAAGGCATTAAGGAAGCAAATTGAAGCCGACATCGCAGATGGCCTGGTCCCGCTTTTCCTCTGTGCTACTGTGGGGACTACTTCCACCACTGCCATTGATCCAGTGGGTCAGCTAGCTGAAGCTGCAAATGAATTCGACATGTGGATTCATGTTGAGGCAGCTTATGCTGGTAGTGCATGCATATGTCCCGAGTTTAGGCAATACTTGGATGGGATTGAGAGAGTTGACTCATTGAGTTCAACCCTCATAAGTGGCTTCTTTGTTATTTGGACTGCTGCTGTTTGTGGGTCAAGAAACCTGAGTTGATGGTGAAGTCACTAAGAACCAACCCGGAGTACTTGAGAAACGAAAGAAGCGAATTCGACGCAGTCATTGATTACAAAGACTGGCAAATTGGTACATCCAGACGCTTTAGAGCCTTAAATTGTGGTTTGTCCTGCGTAGTTATGGAGTTGCAAACCTGCAAAGCCACATTCAATCCGATGTACAAATGGCCAAAATGTTTGAAGGGTTTGTGAAATCCGATCCAAGGTTTGAAATAATTGTGCCGCCTGCATTTTCACTTGTATGTTTCCGGCTTAACCCCTTGAGAGGGTCCAATGCAACATACACTCAGCTCTTGAACGAGAAGCGTCTTGAGCTGGTAAACTCAACGGGCTAAGTGTACATGACTCATACTAAGATTGGAGGATTATACATGCTGAGATTTGCTGTTGGGAGCACCCTGACAGAGGATCGTCACGTTCGAGCTGCTTGGGAATTGATTAAAGAATGCGCCAATGCTTTACTTAAAGACAATCTTTAGGGAGATGGTTATATGTGCTGCTGTTGAATCGAAGTGATTATTTGGAAGCCTATGCTAAATTGTTCTTGATTCCTAACTTAATTGATAAGGATATTGGTTAAGTGACTGTGAGCTTCTCAAGCCCTCACTTTTTTTCATTCATCTTTGTAAAGCTTGGTTCTCTCCATGAATCAAAAAAGTTTTTAAACAAAAAATGGCTATACTTTTTTTTGGTTTGATCATAATAAATTACTTTGGTGGAGTTCAATCATCTCGAATAATTACGCAATTTATAGTACTGCAATTGAAACATTGAAAAATGCATATTACTTGCTGAGAAAAAAAGTTAAGTTCTCGTCTAATTGTCAGCAATCCCTTAATTTTCTTGGCAACTAATGCAAATAACATTACAAATTTTATTGGTCCGGTGGTTTTTTCTAGATTTGTAACAGGGTATACTTCCCATCCACCTAAATCTTTTTACACCAAAAAATAAAGGATTAACCTTTCTTTGTACATCCGAACTTATATCACTCTTTACTTTACACTTTAAATCTTAAATTTGGACATTTTAAATCCTAAACTCTGAATGTTTTGATATTTTGTACTATAAACTCTCAAGTTTATCCTAATTAAGTCTAATTGATAACAATGTTGGCAAAATTAAGAAATAAACGATCATGCAAATCAATGATAATATGTTGAAATTGATCAAAAATAGCAAAGGGATCATAACTAAAACAAATTGGACAAAAATGTGTTCCATTTAATAACTAGTATTGTTAGCAAAATTAGCAAAATAAAAAGATTGTCTAAATTAATGACAATGTATTATTTTATTCTTGTTGCAATCCATTTGTATCCTTTTGACCATTTTAAGCATATTGAAATTTGGGACAGAGTGGGAGGGATGAATTGAGTGGAGGAAAAAGTATAAACGAGAGGTCTCAGGTTTGAAACCTTCCATTATTAAAAAAAGCATATTTTCATTGATTTTTATGATTGGATTTAAATGAAACAAATTTGAGAATTTAGGATATAAAGTGTCTAAAATTTAGAGTTTAGGATGCAAAGTATCCACAATTAAAATTCAAGGTACAAAGTGAAAAAATTGATACAAGTATGAGGGTGCAAAGTGGAGTTCACCCAAAAACAAATTAAGGAATACTCTTCTCGTTTTTTTGCTTTGTCAAAGGGCAAAAACATTAGAACAATCCAAGAACATATCCCATTAAACAAAACCGACAAAATCTATTTTCACGATTTCTGTTAACACAAAAAATACGTAGCGGAAGTAAATATATCATCTAATTTGATGATAGAAAATTCTCGAAACAAATAGTGAAAAGAACCTTACGACCAGAAAAATAGGAAAGGAGCGAGACTAATATATTAACTCAATTTCATTCAAGGTCTGCTCAATTGCAAACAATCGGTTACAAAGCATTATATAGGATACAAAAGTAACTCCTGACAGAATTTTACTATCATCAACCTAAAACCTATTTTAAATTTTATTTCCTATACTAGCTTTGATACCAATTCTAATCTAGTTACCGAATAATAAATCAACTTCTAAAACAACTAAAATTCTAAATATATTCGGTTTTTTTTTATGTCAACAATTCCGAGTTGCGGATGGCATTCACAGTTGGCCTCTTATTGCTGCGGATGTTCTCTGCCAGCAAATTTTTGCTTAGCACTCTGCAATTTCGCAATAAATTTAGCTCTCTATACTTTTTTATTTTTTCCAACATTCTCGTTATATCGTATTCTTTTAACATTGTTTCTGGAAAGTGGGGAGAAAAAGCAAATAGCAGGATGGGACACTGATAATTGATCTGTATTTCAAAATTATTGACGTATTTTGCAGTTTTGTTTAGGTAGATATAAATGTTTCCCTGGATCAATGAAAGCTTCAAAAAAAAAAAGAAAGAAAGAAAAGAGCAAATATCACTGTTCATCCTTAAAAAAAATAGTAGTATTGTTTATTGATAAGCAGAGAATGTTCACAAGCATTTACATATTGCAAATCAAGTGCTTGTCAGCACAAAGCTAGACTGTACAGAAGTAACTCGACTAAACATTAGTGAAGATTTTTTTTAGAAAAGTTTTTTCTAGGAGGGCGGGTGAGTACTGAAGAAGCAGGAAGGAAGGGAGTAAGAGAATTTGAACTCATAATCTTTAGAGACTTTAATGAAAATAACTTGTGCAAAATCCCAATTTAATCTCAGTAGTCACTTACCTTTACTCTTGGGCACACACCTCCAAGGAACAACATAACTGATTTCCTTCATCACTTTATCAACAATCACCTCAGCAGTAGTTAGTGTCACCTGTGATTAAAAGATCCTGTAGTCCCAAGAGTGAGCTTCAGTACCAGAGAATTAGATGAGTTGATATGGAAGGTGATGAGATAACCAAGCTCCTCATGTCATGTATAAATCCCTCTATGTATCAACTGCAGAGTTGAACGCCCCTTGATCAAACACAAGTAGCATAGTCACATTGTAAGAATAGATGGTCACCCACTTGAACAGTGTATCTTTTGTGAGCAGTCTGTTCCTACATTGCATCCACAGGAGGAAAGAGTGCTTGGGAATATGCTTATTGAACCATACAAGGTAGTGCCAACTGCCAACCAACTTCAATAGAAGATTGGACAGAGAAAGCACCAGAACTGTGAACAGGCTATCTGATCACAGAAACTTCACTTGAGGTGTCCAGATACTTAGAAGAAAGGAAGATGTAATATAAAATTTTCTACAGCATCAGTTCTTCTTCTTCCAATTAGGAGTTTCCATTGTCCATCCTGAGGATAGTTGATAGAAGAGACCTTGGCCTACAAAGAGCTAGGAAACTGTTTGACAATATGTAAGCCATAATGCTGTTGTTACGGATCCTTGGGTGTCAATGGTCAAACCAAAGATAAGTGTTTTCACCATTGCCAATCACAGAAAAAAAATATATGGTACACTGCTAGTGCACAAAGTTGAAACAACATCCTCCAAAACCAAGAATTATCGCTGGGAATAGACAAATGCATGTTTCATCCATGTTTTTGGCAATGCATTACAAATTTACAACGTACCATGCATGAACAAACTAACTATGATGCTATGTGGCAAAATTTGTTTAAAAATGGAATTATTTTGTTTTCTACCACAAAAAAGTGAGGAAAAGCAGTAATGATCGAGTATAACAAAAGTTATAGTTTAATTTTGGGTCTGTAAAAAGAAAATATGCAATATTTTACCCCAAAATGACATTAAATTAACTGCTTAGCTCTTCAAGACTCAATGGAATTAAACAAAAAAATTGTACTTTGCCTAACATATGACTCCAAACTTTTTCCTTGTAGTTTAATTAGCCTCTGATCAATCATTCAAATGTACAAGGGATATAGAAGAGCTCAATTTCTTTGTGGATAAACACCGACCAAAAATTAGTCAAACTAGAAAATATTAAGAAGCTTGGTACATGCCTAAGTCTAATGCTCTGAATATTTAAAGGGACATTATTCCTTTAATGCATATTTTAGTTACTAATTATTTTCCTTAAACCTGATTTTATTTATTTTTTCTTTTTTTGTTTCAGGTTTTATTTCTTTGCTTTTTCTTCTACACCCTTACCTACGCTTTAATGTCAACGTTCACTCTCAAATAACCTTAAACCTTCCAACCAATAAGATTAGCTCAAAAGTAGCCATATACACCACATTGGTCAATCCAATAGCCAAATATGCATTGATGATTATGCCAATTGAGAGTGCTACTGAGAATCTGCTTATTCTTTAGCACAATCATTGTTGCTATAGCCATAACGTTTCTTGGATATCTAATGTCGCTCGTGGGAGTGTCTTCGATCGTTACAGCTTCTGGCATAATACCATGCTTGTGCTTCTTGAAGATTTCAGCGATTTAAAGTAGACATATTAATCATAACTGGATTATTCTGATGGGCACAGCAATTATGATAACTGGAACCTGCACGTCTTTACTGGAGATACTAAGAAATAAAGGAAGCTAGATTTAGGGATAGTAACGGGTGGTTTTGGTAACCCTTCCCACTGTCAAATAACTCCCTCCCCCTCGGGGCCTAGCCCTCTCTGCAGGTGCCCAATGCCCATGGGAGAAAGAAAATATCCCAATCCTATCGGATGCCATTGAGCTGATTTTTTTTTTTGGAAGATAAGAACACAAGGTACAAATTAGGTGCACTAAGAACAAACAACACAAATCTATACAAGTATTCTGTGGACAATTCCAAAATCTGTCAACTTCTAGTTTGAACACCATATTCCCTCTTGATGTACTCAAGATGAGTCAATACAGATAGATGTATGAACTAGGGAGCAAGTAGACCCATGGAAGGCTACGCTGGAAGATCACCACCGGAGCTGCTTCAGCAAACTTAACTCTCAACTTGCCATAATAGAAAACAGTGTGGTAGCAGTCCATGAATGACGAGTGTGCTATAACAAATATTACTGCTATTACAACTAGATTCATTTAGATTATTAATTGTGTATAATTTTTTTTTTGAAAATATTAAGAGAATTTCATTAATAGTAAGAATTCTTTACAGTAACGAAGCTCGATGTGCTGTACAATTATTAGATATGTATAATTATTAGTTATATAGATTACATATATAATTGATGTGGGGATGAGATTAGGGATGGGACCGAAGTATGCACCTTTTCCTCCCCAGCTCCCCACCGTTTAAGGCAAGGAGAGAAAAATCATCCCGCCCCCGCCTCATTATCTATCTTATAAGGGTACTCGATTTTACCAAGGCCAATATAGGGCTTTTAGACAATTTGCCTAATACATGTATATCTGTAACGTGTCAGTGTCTTAAAGTCTACTGTAAACAAAGTTAGCCCATCTAATTAAACGTTAGATCATAGATGTGATTTGTACCCTGGAGCCCTACTGTCTCCTTTTCGTTGGGCTCATAACGGGTTGTGTTGCTTTAAAGGTGATAAAAACAAGTCAATCCATTATCATTATCATTATCAAATCGTTTTGGTTACAGGAGAAGTTAATAGATAGAGAAAACACGGACAGGGTCAACGCCACGCCGGTCGAAACCTGTAACTTTTACACATCTATCATTTATCATTTTCATGTGTATATTATTTAGCACCAGAAACTGGCTTTTCAATTGTTTTACTAATCGAAACTACCCGATATGTATAAACACCCTTTCAAGCTCAACAATTGCTGCTTACCCTGAATAGTCGTATAATTTTTTTTCTTGTTGGACTACAACCTGGGGGGAGGAGGGGCTAGGTGGTAAATGCTTGTGGTAACTGTTTATTTTTCTACAAAAATAGTGCTGAAATAGGCAATCAGGCAGATAAATATACCCCTGTCAAAAAATTCATTGACCCCATGTAGATTATCTTTCTTTGGGATCAGATGCACCATGGTAACTGTACAACATATCTACAGAGTTGCACCATTACTTATGCTCTTGAACTTGTTCAAAATATTCACCTTTATGAGGTAGAGGGATAGGCACGGCTTCTAAGATGTTGCCAAATTCATCAAAGCTTATCCCTCTAGGTGTAACTATTATTCCATCATTGTCACTTGAGTCTACCCAAACTTCTCCGGCATTAGTCCCTTTTGCATAACCTGGGCCCTTGATTTCCTATGAGGCTTCAGAAGTTGGACCCTTCATTGAAACTGTAGCTTCATTGATTGAGGGATCATACTTGATTAATCATTGGGTAAAATACCAATGATTAATTTCCTATGGCTTGTCAAATATTCAAATTAAATCTCTCGGCTTTGGAAACCTACACTATAACTCTTTATAGTTTCAACTAAATTAAAAATTGGATGGAAAGTATCTAATCTAATGATTGTACGTGAAATGTCAATATTGCTTCTGCTACACATGTAACACTTTTCATTCAATTTTCAATTTTATCAAAACAGCAAAGAGTTATAATATAGTTTTCTAAATCAGAGGAAATTAAATTGAACATGCAGCAAATTACAAGGAGTTCATTTATAAAGGACAATATTGACATTTTACGTACAACCATTAGATTGTATGCTTTTTGTCCAATTTTCAATTTAGTTGAAACCATAAGGAGCTATAATATAGGTTTCCGAACTAAAAGGAGTTTAATTGAATATTTGGTAAATCACAGGGAGTTTTTTGGTATTTTATCCTTAATCATTTACTCTTAGGATATCTTGATCACTCTTGACATGAAAATGAGTAAAAGTTTTAAGTACCTTACAAAAAAGTAATAAATTATTTGTTTTGTCTTGTGCACTTTAATTTGGTTCCAACTATAGTTCTTGTTTGGTAGTTATCTAATACAAATCTCAATAAACTGTGATTTCCTTGTGTGCAATTATAAGGAAAATTGAACTTTTCATGTTAGCATCCCTCCCTCGTATGTGAGACTTGTCAAAGAAAAAGGAGAAAAAACACAATTTGAAAACATACGAGACTATATTGGTTGATACAGAAATAGTGGGAGGGCCAAACTCGAAGTTTGACCTAATTAGTCCACATTATAGGGCACGAAATCAAAAGTTGAGAGCAATCTTTTGTTGCATATAACCATATTAATTACGATGAAATATGGGAACAAAGAATCCCTAGTCATGTATAAATTATTTTTGAACCCCTGGTCATTTATATACGTATTTCTTTTGTCAAATGTCAACATTCTATACAAAAAAAAAAAAAATCAATATTCTATACCTACATCAAAGTCATTGAGAACAAGCGGAGAATAAATTACCTCTGGATCAAACAGGTGTACTAAGTATCAAAATTTTCCTGCCAGCATCAAAATGCCATGAATTCCTGACTTTTCAGATCTAACCCCTTAGATCTAAAAAGTCAAGAATTCATGATGTTTTGATGGTGGTAAGGGAATTTGATAATCAGTTAAATCTGAAAAGTTAGAAATTCATGACGTTTTGATCCCGATAGGGGAATTTGATCTCCAACCAACATCCCAAGAGCGACTTAGAGGCTCTACTGTTGGTCACTGGACTAATGGTCATGTACTCTCCCACAGCGGGGTTTTAGCAGAGGTTCAATATTATTTCTCATACACTTCTCTATTTCTTAAAAGAACCCCCAAAAAAATTGAAATAAGGAAATATGCGTGGTTTTCTGCAGAATTTTAATGTAGGCAAGATTGGTATAAAATTAGTTAGTCTTACTAGAATGGAGGGGAAAAGCGTTGCTAGAAACCCCGTTGCATGATCCTATATACTTGAACACTCTACTCTACCATCTATAACAGCATCTTAAAGTTCGGGGGATGAATCAAAAGCCAAGCATTAGGAATTGGGATCAAGATCTTCGAGATACTACAGCAATGTGGTTGCTACTTTTCTATTCCCCCATTTCTTCTTCTTCTTCTTCTCTCTTCTGTTTTTCCGACAACAATAAGATAGAAAGATAAGATTTTGAACCTAGATTTCTCGAAAGTCTAAATCACAACAAAGTCGAAGTTTAACTCGCCATGCAGAGAAGTCAAAATAGTCAAAAGTAGTGGAGTTTAGTTTAGTCAAAATTGCCATGTTTTTCGAACAGCAGACAATTTCAATGGAAACAAATTTAGATTTCTTGCTTCTCCTGCAACTTTTCTTTCACATTTTTAGACATAAAATCTTGCACATTTAAGTGTCCACGACTTGCCGTCATCGAGGTCATACTCACCATAACACTGATTGCAACACACGTGAACGCCAGGTGTTGGCCACGAGACTTTTTTGACTCTTTTAGATTTTGACATTTTAGCACCAGATCTACGAATATTTGGGAAGTGCTCTAGGTTGTTAACACGTGGCATTGTAGCAATGTTTTGACAACCCAACTGGGCCGATTCGATGCACCTCTTCGGTTCACTAGTAAAGTCAGAAAGTCGATTGAAGTAGTCCATCTCGATCAAGAATTTAATTAAACCGGTAAAAAATTGGACTTTTGACCTAGTTTATGCTAACTTTTCTCTTTTTTTTTTTATTTCAAAGTCATTCAAATCACTTAATAATTAAAATAATTAAAGAAAAAAATTTTGAACTGGATTGAACAAATTGAACCGATTTACTTAATGGTGTGATTTAAAATATTGCATTATAGCCTTCATTAAGTGAACAACACCAAGCACCACTAAAGAATAGGTATAAATACTCATCCCCTAATTGATTTGCTCACTAAATACTACTATATCTCTTCTCGTTAGGGCAAGAGAATGAAAGGAAATCAGAGGAACCTAATATAACAGAAAAGAAAGAAGGGTAGAGAAAATCAAAATTTATTCATCTTGTTTGGATTACAAAATGAAAGGAGAGGAAACTATCACACATTAGTTACGTTTTTGTTCATAATTTAAAAGTTTAACTTTTTATAAACACATAATCTTGGTGCCTTTGTCCTCCATTTTTTGTTCAATTTTGGATAGAAAACAAATTGATAAAAAATAACTAGACCTGATCCATTTCTTTCCCTTTCTCTCCTTTCGTTTTTTCTCGTAAAAAATCAATCCAAACATTAAAAAGAAAAAAATCTCATCCTTACATTGTTTTTCCTTTCTTTTCCTTCCTATTCCCTTAAAACTAACACTGTTTAGGACAGTTGCTAACTTGAGCATCAGAGCCTACCTCCGGAGATAAAATGCCCCGTCTCACTCGTCGGTCTTAATATTTTCTAGCTAGATAGCTCACACAATCAATAAAGTACCATCAAGTAGACTGCCCACCTCAGCATCAACCAATCTTGGCTTTTACACTGATCGTATAAAAACTTAGTTGTCTAGTTTGGCCCCACCCTCACATGCTTTACGTGAGACCAACAATCAGTCATTAGATTTAAGGGATAATTCCAGAAACCCTCCATGAAGGTTTTGACAATTTTACTGGCCTCCTCCGAAATTTATAAAATTATACAAACCTTCTCTATCTGCTCATGGAATTACACAAATATTTTCTCCTAGATCTGTGTAATTTTTAAAATTCTAGGGGAGGCTAGTGAAATTATCACAAATCTCAGGGGAGATTTTTGAAATTATCTCAAGATTCAAAGACAAAAATGGTAATGTTGAAACAATTACTATAACACTTTTTGTGATATGATATATGCAACATAAAAATGTGATTAGAAAAATAAAAAATTGATTGAAATTTATGAAGTAAATTATTTTATTTAAAATCATTTCAATCCAAACAAAATGAGTATCTTTCAAAAACTTTGTCAAAGTGTTGTAGTTGGGAATTTAGTAGTTTGTCGGGTGTATTTAACTAAAAGTATAGTCTAGAGATGTGATCATTAATTCAACAACGAGATCCTTGCCTTTGGGACTTTATGATTGATCCTAAGAGCTATTTTTGCACTCCTAATAAATAAGTCTTGCACCTTTCCGGGTCGTTGAAATTAAATGAGATCTCATTAGCTCTCAAGTTTATTTGTTTGAAAGTGGGGGTAAACTTGAGGGTTCAAGAAATTGGTCCAACAAATTAAATGTTGAGTATTAAAAAGAGAGTTATATGAAAAAGTCTACAAAAAAAAAAAAAAAAATTTGGCCTTTCAAATGCATACACGTCAAATTATAAAGGTACACGTTATTTTTGGACCGCGAAATCCAAGAGGAGAAAAGAAAAGAATATCTGCCCAATTTCGGAAAAATTAGTTGTGCAATTTCTGTTAGTTACCTGGTTACCAAATTGTCCCCTTTAATCAGCGTAGTATTAGTTTACAAGATGTAATTACTGCATTATTTTGCTTGAAGGATGTGGGATTGCTGTCCTTCTATGTATGGCAAGTATCAGTCGGTCACAAGGTATTTATTTTAATTTTTCAGTCAAAATGAAGTTAATTTACAAAAAATCGTCATAAAATATAGGTATATTTTAGGGGTACTAACGTGTGTCTACTGAATAATAAAAAGCATAAAAATATTTTCAAAAGGCAAATATGATATTAAATGTCAATCGGAGACGGAAAACTCAAGAAACATTAATGCATATATAAACGGAAGAAAGATATGTAGTTTGTTTTATTAAGTCAAGTTACAATAGTGACACGGGGAGATCTTCTACAAGCAATATTTGTTTGGATTGTGAATTATTAGAGATATTTTTACTGTAGCATTTTTTGTGATGTGATGTATGTGAGATAAAAAGGTAATTGGGAAGATAAAAAGGTGTGTTGGAAATTGTAATGATATGCTACCTGCTGTCCCTATTTTTATCAACGATTAATCTTTCTTGCGTTAAGAGCATCAGTATTCTTTTACACTAGCACATTTAGATGCAAATCATGCCATACGTGCAAAATATTTCAAATTTGAGTAGAGATTATGCTAGGGGTGGCAATTTTGGACACGACCTGAAAACACGACCCGAACCTAACACGAAATTAATGGGTTTGGGTTTAGATTTTGAGGATTCGGGTCAGAATCGGGTCAGACCCGATAAACCCGAAAAAAATCGGGTCAAAATCAGGTCAAAATCGGGTTGACCTGTTAACCCGTTTCTAAAATAAAAATTAAAAAATTATCTAAACACTAAATAGGCTTACACAGTTACACTTACACATACACATTCACTTAGAGTCTTCAGTTGGCCGGCCCTAAATCAGTAAATCCTCAC
This sequence comes from Coffea arabica, assembly GCF_036785885.1. NCBI lineage: Eukaryota > Viridiplantae > Streptophyta > Magnoliopsida > Gentianales > Rubiaceae > Coffea > Coffea arabica. The sequence continues at coordinate 44,049,686 of NC_092318.1, read as the reverse complement.
CCCAAAAGCCGAAATCTTTCTTCCTCACCTAACCCTAAATTTTTCTTCCCCTTTTCTTCTAAACGGCAAAACTAGAAAGGCGGCCGCCTTGCCCTTCACTTCACCAGTTCACGTCACGGTCTTCATCTGTCAAACGGCGGTTAGAAGCAACTAGCAAGCAACGGATTTTCTTCTCTAAGGTGCAGTTTTACAGCAATTTTTTTTCCCCTAAATCGATTTCTTTCTTGTGGTGTAATATCGCCCTTTGCTTCAGCTTTCTTTTGGTATAACCATGTATGAAGATGATACGGTAAAACAAAACTTTCTGGATTAAAAAAGGTTGGCAGAGATGTTTCTATTATAAGTTCAAATATTATACAAAAAGGTTGGTTTTCACTACTAATGTAAATTTCTGTCGGTGGTGAGGTGAAACTTTTAAGAAGGATTTGGTGGTGATGGATCGATTTCTAAATTCTTCCTCCAAATCTGGAGGTTAACAGGGCAACAAACATATTGAAGTATAAATGGCTGATGGGTCCGTTTGATGTCCGTTTGATGTTTGGTTCCCTTTTTCTTCTCTTCTCTTTGAACTGTCTCTGATTTCGAATTTTAATGTCCCTAATATTCGATCTGGGTTTTTGCATGGTAATTGTGATCAAACAACATTGGAGGGCTTAATGGTAGTGTTATAGAGGCAGTGGCGGTTCAGTGTTATGATGTAGAGGCAGCCATGATCTGAGGAGTGCTTTTGATGTTTTTAATTTGGGATCGTCGACGGAAAATGGATATATTAAACTTGGGGGTCCAAATTTTGGTTTAAAACTCATGGCATACCAAAATTTTGGTTTACAACTCATGGGCAAATGGCGAATTTAGTACTCAAACCTTTTTTTTAATAAAATCAATTTATACCTTTAATTTTTATTTTGGCCAATCTAATTCTCAAACTTTAATTTTGTATCTCTGCTTTGATCCTTTTAAAGTGGCGCTGCCAAATTTTATCGTGACAAAAACCATTAACTAATCAAGGAAATTATAGAAACTACAAGCCAGGTTCCAATTAAAAAAAGAAGAAAATAAAAACTTTCCAACAAACAAGGCAGAAAACAGATTTTCCATTAAGCTTGGGACGAAAACATAAATCGTCATTGTTTCCCCAAGATAGCAATAACATCAGACACCACTACTTCTTAAGTTTATTCTGCACATGACACTCACTTGCACTTGATTTAGTTTGTTATTGTTTCCCTCGTTCCCCCTCTTGTACTAAGCATTTTTAATATGAAAGCACTATTATTTGTTTAATTACTGAATATTTGTTTTAACCAAAAATCATAACTACTGAATTGCATAATTCTTGATGATTAACAGATGGATACAAGTATGACATATCCAAATTCAATCAGTATTGAAGAAGATGGTGATACAGGGAGTAGTGATAGCATCGAGGAAACAGGCCACACAAATCATCAATCTCAATGCCCTGACACTAGTGCAATTGGGAAAAAGAAATTACCTCCAAAAGCTACAATCAATATGCCTGGCAAGAAGAGGAGATTAAGTTCAGAAGTTTGGGATTACTTCGACATTATTCCCAAAAAGGATCCAAACGATGAGTTGAAGTGCAGATGCAAGAAATGTGGGAATGAATATTCTGCTAAGAGTAAAAGTGGGACAGGTAATTTGCATCGACATGTAAAGAGGTGTGTAAAAATGACAACAAAGGACATTGGACAGTATCTAATCACTTCTGACAAAGGTGCTCTTGCCACACGAAATACACAATTTAGTCAAGATAAATTTAGAGAATTACTTGTGCATGCCATAGTAAGACACGAGCTGCCATTTTCATTTGTGGAGCATGAGGGAATTAAAAATGTCCTTACATATTTGGAGCCTCAAATTAAACATATCACTAGGAACACAGCCAAGTCGGACGTTAAAAAATTGCATGCAAAGGAAGTTAATAGACTTGGTAGTGAATTGCGGGGATGTCCTAGTCGAATATGTTTAACTTCTGATGCATGGACATCTATTGTTACTGATGGATACTTGAGTTTGACTGCACACTTCATTGATAGCAATTGGCTGCTACAGAAAAAAATTCTGAATTTTTCTTATATGCCTCCTCCCCATAATGGTGTTGCATTAGCTGAAAAAATTTACAGTTTGGCTAGTAGTTGGGGTATTGAAAGGAAGTTGTTTGCCATCACATTAGACAATGCTTCTGCAAATGATTCTTGTGTTGCAATACTTAAGAATCAGCTTAAGTTGAAAAATTCTTTAATTTGTGATGGTATGTTGTTTCATGTGAGATGTTGTGCACATATTCTCAACTTGATTGTGCAAGATGGTTTGAAAGAAATTGATAAATCTGTGGAGTTAATAAGAGAATGTGTCAAGTATGTCAAGGGTTCTCAAACAAGGAAGTTAAGGTTCACCGAATGTGTAACACAGACTTCTCTTGATTCCAAAAAAGCCTTAGTTCAAGATGTTCCTACTAGGTGGAACTCCACATATAGAATGCTTTCCAGTGCACTTTATTATCGCCTTGCATTTTGTCACTTACAATTAAGTGATTCAAATTTTCGGAGCTGTCCATCTCTTGAAGAATGGGGAAGAGTTGAAAAAATTTGTAGTTTTCTTCAAGTTTTTTATGAGGCAACTAATGCTTTTTCGGGGTCCAAGTATCCAACTAGTAACTTGTACTTTCCTCAAGTTTTTAAGATTCAATTGAAGCTGTCTGAGGAGTGCAATAGTTCAGATGATTTTATGAAGAGGATTGCTTCCCAAATGTTTGTGAAGTTTAACAAATATTGGTCTGAGTTCAATCTCTTGTTGGCAATTGCTGTGGTATTTGATCCCCAGTATAAATTTCAGTTTATTGAATTTTGTTATAATAAGCTATATGGTCCGGGGTCTAATGAATTAGTCAAGGTCAGGAGTGCACTTTTTGATGTCTATAATGAGTATGTGAAGATTTCCAACACACCTGGTGCATCATCTTCATGCTCTCGAGGCAGCAATGAAGTTTATTCTCCTCATGGAGCCAAGGAACAAGAAGACAACCAATCATTTGATATTTTAGAGGTATGAAAATTAAACTTTCGTGACTTCATTGCGTTCTAAAATTATGATTATTATGATGATTTTTAACTATTTTGTTTTATTATCATATCTAATATATCTCTGTTTGTAACTTATGTAGGAATTTGATCAATTTGACACCTTTGAATTTGCCTGTAGTGCACAAAAAAGTCAATTGGAATTGTATTTAGATGAGCCAAGAGCTAAACGATCCTCACATATTATTGTTCTTGATTATTGGAAAGCACAACAATTTCGATTTCCAGATTTGAGTAAATTGGCAAGGGACATTCTATGTGTTCCAGTATCAACCGTTGCTTCTGAATCTGCATTTAGTCTTGGTGGTAGAATTTTGGATCAATTTCGTAGTTCACTTTCACCCCAAATTGTTGAGGCTTTAGTTTGCACTAAGGACTGGTTATTTGGAGATAAAAGTGAAGGTAAATACAGTTTTTTTATACATATTTTAGTTTTCTGGTTTTGTTACTTATATATTTTTTTTCATTCTTATAATGTAGGATCTCTAAATATGAATTTGGAGGATTTAACTCAAAATATCATGTCTCTAAATATCAACAAGGATGAGGTTGATGCAACAATAATTGAGGATTCAAATTCTAATGTTGTTAATCTCTAATCCATGATACTTAGTTGCTATGAATGTGCTTGCCGTGATCAAAGCAGTCCGGCTGCAGTTGGAGGTTGCTTGGAGGATGCACAAGTTTGGCATCATTATGAATGCTGCTGTTGTTAATGATGAGGGCCGAAGCATTGGTTGGCCTTGGAGCACCACTTTGTTGTGATTAAGACTCTAAACTTATATTTGGTGTAATGTATTGACTCTAAACTTATATTTGGTTGGCAGTATTTTGTTTGATTTGTGTGAAGTTGGAGTTATTAGATTTGGATGGATGATGTATTACACTATTTCTACTCTTATGGTGTCTTATCTTATGGTCATATGGGCTCTTGGTATAGATATTGATGTCTCTCATTCATTTAGGATGAATTTTGAATCTGGGATGCACCAGCGGACCAGCCACCCAGAATTTGCAGAAATAGTCTGATAACAAGCATTAGAAGAAAATGGCTTTGATATCAAGCAGTTGAAACTCAACTGTGTAGTTGTTTTTCGACAGTCTCTCTTAAATGGCTTGCATGATACTTCTGTTAAGAGTGTCTTCTATTTGATGAGTTATTGCAGCGTGTGTGAAATGGCTTGGAGCTGCTTAGATTTCGATTGTGCATTTCTTGGTGGTAATTAAATTTGTATACTATGCATTTTATTTATCAAGAATGATAATCATATTTTTAATAGGATTAAATCAAGAAATTCAAATTAATTTTCGGGTTGGCGGGTTGACCCGCCAACCCGCCAACCTGAAATTATCAGGTTCGGGTCAGGTGTTCTGACCTGTTTCGGGTTGGCGGGTCAGGTTCGGGTCAGCGGGTTTCCTGTTATACCCGGGTCTCAACCCGACCCGCCAACCCGATTTGGACCCGATTGCCACCCCTAGATTATGCATCCAATCTTTCTAGCGTAAAAATAAATAAATAAAATAAACTAACACTGTCATGTAGGAAAAATAAATTCTTTTATTATTCTTAACTGATTTCAGCCATAAGAATAATTCTATCCGACTCGGGTCTTCAAAGCAAAAATTGATATAAAATCTAAAAGGTAAATATACAAGTAGAGCAAAATGCATAGGTGTGATTGGTGCAAATCAGATCCTCAGTGCCACTTAACCAATAGCAACTCAGGGTCTGTTTGATAACATAAAAAAGTGTTGAATCTGAATTTTTTCAGACATTCAGATGTTTTGAGTGTTTAATAAATGAAAATTCATTTGCTAAACTTGTTAAGTAGTGCCGAACCTGTGTGTATTTTTTCAGCACAAGAATCCTAACCGAATGCTTAATTCTGATAAGAATCAATAGAATTACTTCAACTACCTTATCTTATCTACCAAATCTACCCTTGTTTATTAATTATGTTCAAAATTCTTATATAAATAAACAACCTAATATTCTCTATCTAATGATTTTCTATTTCTCTTTTCTCCCTTTTGAATGACTTTCACTTCTTCTCGGTACTCCTCATATAATATAATTCATCTTTTATATTAATTTGATTTAAAAATAAATATTATCGTTTTCATACCTTACATTTTTAGCTAATTAAATCATAGGTTCTATTTCTTTTTTGGATGAAAAGATATAAGGGCAAAATTGTCAAATTTAACTTATTAAGCATTCAGTTATAAATGTTTATCAAATAGTATAAATAGGTTTAGCATTAAAATTCAGACATTCATATATTTCTTTTTAGTACTTAAAATTCAGCAAATTAATTATTTCAGTATTCAGATTTTAGAATTAAGATTCGGTTTTGTCAAACGGAACCTCAGTGTCACTCCCCTGAAGCTTGAAATCATTTGCCACGTCAGCTTGGATTTGCTTATGTAATGTCTCGGGGGATAAGTAGAAAATCACTTGTATGACCTTATGATACCCTGGTCCATCCTGTTAGAGCATCCACAATGCTATTACACCTTGTGAAGTGTAATCCACATACCACATCAGCATTCCACTTTCTCCTCTTTTATTACACTTTCATTCACAATGGATTACACTCCATAAGGTGTAATAGCATGGGTCTACAATTAAATCAAATATTTATTTTAATAATGCATAACTCATATCCCATAAATAAATAAAGTAATTTTTAAAAATAATTTTGTTATTTTTAAAAAAATAAAGTACTAACTTTCATTAAATTTTTTACATTTTGAATTTTTTATTTTCTAAAAATGATATTGGAATACCAGAAAATGGGTAATTTGAAAAATTTTGGGGGTTTTGATTTTGTGAGGATGATGAATTTTCTATATTTGGAGCATTTAACATATTTGTAAAACTACTAAAATTTTCATCCATAATCACAAAAAATGAATTAAATGAGTGAGAGAGTAAAAGTGTGTGAGAGAGTAAAAGAAATAATAGAGTAAAATAGTGGGATATGTTTTAAAAAAAGTGTTGTGTGTTTATATAGAAGGATAAAATCTAACCATTGGATATAACCGTTGGAAAGCTAAAATGTGTTGTGTGCTGGCAAATTTACCGTTGAAGCAAAAATTGTATGTAACCGTTGGTGGCTAGAATTATTTTACATTTAATCATGGATCCCACCTTCTAATGGATTACACGCATGCCCTCTATTGCACCCACGCTGCTGTTGCTCTTAAGGAAACCACGTTAAAGTGAAGTTTCCTGTACTTCCCCTAATTTTTTTGGTGGTAGAAGTACTTCCCCCTCATTGATCTATCTGTTTGTGTGCTTGCACATGTGTATGCACGACTACTTTTTTTTTTCTCTCTTTTTGGTAGGAAAAGAGTGAAATTTAAGAAGTCAGAAAGAAAAAGATGGAATTTGAATCCAAGACTTCGAATTCTTAAATTTCAATCTTAATTATCAGATCAAGGCCTTCTCGACCACATTAGTCCATGTACATGTTACACTTATTTTTGAGTATTTAATATGATGAATGTTTACAAAATGTTCACATTGAACATGTAAAATAAACATGTTTTCTTAATCATCATTTTTCTTTTTTTAGTTGCTTTGATTTTTCACATATATCAATTAATCAAAAATAGTTGAACACCATTGTTGCAAAAAAAAAAAAAATTGCAAATAATCTTTTATCCAAACACAACCTAATATTCTGGCTACAGAAAAAAGCTGACCAGTGAATCATGTTCTATCTCTTAGCAGATACATGATACATCAACTCAAAATTCTACTCATATTGCACGAGGGAAATTGATCAATTGCATAAAATCTCCACACCGACTATATGTTTCCAGTCATATTATAGTAGTACTTAGGCCCATGTTTCAATAATATCTCAGTAAGGACAATTACTGGAAATACTGTCCATTTTTGCTGCTAGGGCTATAAATAGTGACCAGTTTACTGCAAAATTTGCACATTCATTATCAACACTTCTTCACATTTCTCTAAAATACAACTATGTTCTTGGTTTATAAAAAGCTTCTTGTTCCTATGGTTTCCTCCTTCACCTAGTCACCTCCATTAAATTTGCCCAAAACCAATTAGTCTCCAAGAGAATGGGCAGTATTGATGCAAATAACGGTGCTGCTTTTGCAACTTCACCAGTTGCACCATTCAAGCCACTTGATCCTGAAGAATTCAGAAAACAAGCCCATCGCATGGTTGACTTCATAGCTGACTATTACAAAAATATCGAAAACTATCCTGTTCTCAGCCAAGTTGAGCCTGGATATCTCCGAACCCGGCTGCCAGAAACCGCCCCGTATCTCCCTGAGCCATTTGAAACCATTTTAGAAGATATTCAAAAGACTATAATCCCTGGATTGACTAACTGGTTAAGCCCTAACTTTTTTGCATATTTTCCTGCTACAGTTAGCTCTGCCGCTTTTCTGGGAGAAATGCTGTGCACTGGCTTTAACTCTGTAGGGTTCAACTGGCTTGCATCCCCGGCCGCCACTGAGCTCGAAATGGTTGTCATGGATTGGTTGGCTAACATGCTAAAGCTCCCCAAGTCCTTCATGTTTTCCGGCACTGGTGGTGGTGTTTTGCAGGGAACCACCAGTGAGGCTGTTCTTTGCACCCTCATCGCCGCCCGTGACCGCGCTCTTGAGACAATTGGCATTGACAACGTTGGCAAGCTCGTCGTTTACGGATCTGATCAAACACACAGCTTTTTCATCAAGACTTGCAAGTTAGCTGGTATCTTCCCATCCAATATAAGAATAATCCCTACTACTGCTGAAGACAACTTTTCTTTATCCCCCGAGGCTTTACATAAGCAAATCCAAGCTGACGTGGCAGATGGTCTGGTCCCACTTTTCCTATGTGTAACTGTGGGGACCACTTCCACCACCGCCGTTGACCCAGTGAGTCAGCTAGCTGAAGTTGCAAATGATTTCAATTTGTGGATTCATGTTGATGCTGCTTATGCAGGTAGCGCATGCATATGTCCCGAGTTCAGGCAACACTTGGATGGGATTGAACGAGTTGACTCACTGAGTTTGAGCCCTCATAAGTGGCTACTGTGTTTTTTGGATTGCTGTTGCTTGTGGGTCAAGAAACCTGAGCTGATGGTGAAGGCATTGAACACCAACCCGGAGTACTTGAGAAACAAAAGGAGTGAGTCCGACGCAGTTGTTGATTACAAAGATTGGCAAATTGGCACGGGCAAACGCTTCAGAGCGTTACGATTGTGGCTTATTATGCGTAGTTATGGAGTTGCAAATCTCCAGAGCCACATCCGATCCGATGTCCAAATGGCTAAAATGTTCGAAGGGTTTGTGAAATCCGACCCGAGGTTTGAAATAGTTGTACCGCGTGCATTTTCACTTGTATGTTTCCGGCTTAATCCTTTGAGAATGTCACATGCAACGTACGTAGAGCTCTTAAATATGAAGCTACTCGACCTGGTTAACTCAACGGGCCGAGTTTACATGACTCACACTAAGGTTGGTGGTGTATATATGCTGAGATTTGCTGTGGGAGCCACACTGACAGAAGATCGCCACGTGTATGCTGCCTGGGAGTTGATTAAAGAATGTGCTGACGCTTTACTCGATGGAAATCTTTAGACCAATAATTGTGTCTCCTCCTTTCGGAATCGATAAGATTGTTCAAAGGGCACAATAAATTTGTTTGGTTTGATCACAGTTAGGTACTTAGGTGGAGTTCAATCCTCTGAAAAGATTATGCAATTTATTGGTATCGCAATTGAAACTCATTGAATGGGACAGATTTCTTCCACCAGAGCCTTAATTAGTTAGATAAAGTAATTGATTGAACAAGTAATAATTCCATGGAGATATGTATGCAAAAATTTCACATCAAATCAAGTATGTTCGATCTTTGTCAATAAGGGTTTTCTCAGCCGATAAGAATGGCCGTGAATTTTGGGTACTTCTTTAGACAAAAACTAAGTCTGGCTAGCAATTTCTTTTTGGTAACTTATGTACAAATGACATTGGAAATTTCTATTGGCCCGGTTTCTATAGATTTTGGGGTATGTTAACTTCTAGCATTCCCCTAATTCTTTAAAGGGTTTTTTAACGAGTGCCCTAATATATATTATTTATCTAACTTATCATATATATACACATACTAATAGTTAGTATTATTTTCCTTTGCATTTATTTACTTTTTCTATTTAATCTTGTCTATTCTTTCTTGTATTTTATTTACTTTTTTTAATTAATCTTATATTTTTAAAAATATAACACTTTTTTTTGTCAAATAAAAAATATAACACTTGAAAGATATCTTAATGAGTGCCTTATGAGCATCCGTTAGATAAACCAATCTTTAAATTTTTAGAAGGAGAATTAAGAATTTTAATTTTCATATACCTTTTGGTTGCATAAAAAAGGAAATACAATAGAAACATCCAGCAGTGCAATTAATTAAAGAAAGGAAAATCGTTCAAAATGTTTCACACATTTTGTAAAATAACTTTTTTCGTCCATCACTTTTAAAAGTGTAATTTTACGTCCATTATAAATTTGCATTAGTTAAATTTAGTCCCTATTTAGGTTTCCAAAATGTCTCTCTCTCTCTCACTTTTATGTATATATATGTGTAACATATATATATATATATATATATGCATAGATACATCTATATATATACACACCTATATCTATGTCTATGTATCGATATGAGCAATAGTTTACTGGCCATTGAGATTTTTATCCATATATATATATATATATATGTCTATATATGTATGTATATATACATACACACACTAGTTACGATGTTTATTATGTGGCTAAATTTGTTAAATGAGACTATATGTGCTGTGAAAGAAAGGAGGTATTCTAATAAATATCGTGTAAAATAGAAATGATAGTCTATTTATGGCTTTGTAGAAAGTAAATGTCTAAAAATTTCTTGTTGATTACCTTTCAAATTTCTCTTTATCCGTCCCAGATGGTATTCAGTTAACGTCTTCGCTATTGCTTGAAACTTAAAAAGGCAAGGACCAGCACTTGGGCTGGAGGAAGGCCTTTTTCTAGTATTCGAAAGAGCGTTTTTTCATTTATCAAAACAAGGTCTTTAATACTCATAAACTGGAAAGAACTCTTGAAATAATGAGAAGTTATATTGGTCCAACGCTCATAGATTAGAATTCTCCTGCAATTCGACCATTTGCATGGGTAGGTTATCAAATGTCGATAAGTAAAACTCTTGTATGATCACAGGACGTTGATGTTGTTAGGGTCAGTATATTGCGTGTGTGTGAAATTACAAGGAATTAAAATTCGGCCACTAAATTTTATGTGCTTCAAGAATAATATGACGCTATACTAAAGTCCTATTTGGATTGCAAATTTTTATTTTTCTATTAAAAAAAGCACTATAGCAATGTGGTATATATATGAGCTAAAAAACTTTTAGGGAAATGTGTCGATAAATTTTTTTTTTCAAAAACAATCCAAACAAAGCCTAAAACTTCAATGATAAAGTTAGAAATCTGCAAGTGTACTTTCTTAGTTAACTGAAATTTGAAGGGCTCCTGTTCATTTTATGTATAGCTCAAGTTTTCTGTTTAAGAAAGAGTCCATCCACAAAAAGTAATTAGAAATCATGACATTTCTAAATAACAGGTACAAAGAATTCTTAAAATCAACAAAAGTGGACTATTTTTTAATTTATTTCTATGGTTAAACCGTGCGTCACTTAGTATAAGATTTTCTTAAGAAAAATGAACATTATTTTGGATAGGTTATTTTTTTTAAAAAAAAAAGAAGAAAGAAATCAAGTATGACATTCCATTAATGAAATGGTAAGAGAGACAAGAGAACATTAGACAACCTCACAAGGGTTCGCCGACGGAGTTGATCGCATATCAATGTCGCCGTTAATACAAAATGGCGACATAAATCTACTTTCTTTTGAATTTGTAAAACAAATTAAGGAGTGACATTTGTACAAGATAACGCTCCGTTTGAGCATTAAATACTTGAAGGTGTTGCAGTGTCGTGAACTATCAAGCCCCTAGAGACCAGTGGAAAAAATTGCCAGAGATAGAAAGACTGAAAAGTACTTATTGTAAATCATGCAATCGAGTCAACTGCCCTTAATGTACAAGAATTTGATTGATGGTAAATCAAGCCGCCAGAGACTAGTGGAAAAAATTGCCACAGATAGAAAGACTGAAAACTACTTATTGTCAATGATGAAATAGAGTCAACTATCCTTAATGTACAAGAATTTGATTGTTGGTAAATCAAGCATAGGCTGCAAATGAATTGAATCAGCTCGCGAGCGGCTCGAGTCAAGCTTGACTCGAGCTCGATTAATATCGAGTTCGAGTTGGCTCGAGTCGAAATCGAGTTCGAACTCGAGTTCAAAATATTAAATTCATTAGTTCACGAGTCGGCTCGCGAGTTCGAGTATATATATATAATTTTAAGTATATATATTATTTTTTTATTTTAAGTATATATATATTTTTATTTTTTTTATTTTAATAGTAAAATTACATATATATCCTTAATATTTTATTATTATTAAGAAAAAATATTATTTTATTTATTTTTTTAAAAATAAAATAATTATTTTTTTTTTCGAGTTCGAGTTCGAGCTTTAAATTGTCAGCTCGTCGAACTCGAACTCGAGTTTAAGTTCAATAAAATTAAATCAAGACTCGACTCGATTCGACTCATTTGCAACCCTAATCAAGCCCCAGAGATGAGTGGAAAAAATTGCCAGAGATTTGAGTGTCAATGACACAAAATAGTCTTTTCCTTTTTTTTTTTCTGGAAGGAAGATGATGCAAAAGAGTCCACTACACTTATTGTTGATTATTGGATATTTTTTAGTGGGAGACTCCAAACCTTATAAAAGGAAGAAAGTAGAGGATTTTTAAGAGTCCACCAGAACTTCACAGTCGCATCATCTTGGGGAAAATTGTTTTTCATTTTTGACATAGATGGAGTATGAAATATTTTGAAGTACTGAGTATTTTAGTCTCTCTTTGTAATGCAAGTCTAACCATGTCAGTTAAGACATCAATTTTACAAATAAAATGAAGTACATAAAAAGGAGAACGAAAATGTATCGAGTGAAGTAAATAGTTAAGACCCAGAAGAGGGGAAGGAAAAAAAAGGGACCCAGACGGTGTCACCACTTTACCAGAAAATTTTTTATTTTATTTTCATCTCTTTCCCCTTGTTGTATCACTTTCTCTTAGAGTTTAAAACGCTACAGGCTCACAAAAAATAAGACTGTCAATGTAGCTTGCAGTAAAAAAAAATAAAAATGTACTAGTAGAGTTGATACATGTTTGAACTACGAGAGAATTCCAAAGTAGAAGCAATAAGTGCAAAAAATGGAAAACTCTATCCTAGCTGGAACATTGGTTTATTAGATAAATTTTAAACAGTTAATTCCACATTGCACCTTCAAACCAATGTTTTTAAACTCAGACTAGAGAGTAAACCGAAAAACCTTTTGATTCACAATTCGATCGATTCAACTGGTTCGACCCCGATTCAAAAGTTTAATAATTTTTTATTCATTTTAGTACTAAAAATTTTGAATAAAACTAAAATATTTATTTTAAAAAATAAAAAATTAATAAAAATAGGTTGAATCTTACGATTTTTACCGGTTCAACCGGTTTTGACTGGTTCAATTAATTCTTTGATTTTTTAATTGAACCGAACCGGAGGCATGGCCAATTTGAATCGCCAACCGACTAGTCTGGTCCGATTTTCAAAACATGACTTCAAACTTGTATCACTCTTTTACTTTGCGCTCTAAATTTTAATTTTAAATATTTTACATTCTAAACTCTCAATTTTAAACGTTTTGTATCCTAAATTCTTGAATTGGTCCCATTTAAATTCAATCAATGGCAATATTAATACACACTAACTCAACCCTCAAAAATCCAAAGACTCGCCTCAAATCACTACTAAAGTCCTACCACCTTTTTACAGGAGGATTATGGCGGTGGAGATTAATCTACCAAACAAAGCATTATATCCTAGCCCAAGTCGGTTAGATGATGAACCCATACATTGCTAGAACTTCGAGGAATGCTAGGGGACTCTGGATGGAGAGTCGGTGCTCGTCAACACATAATTAAGCCAAAAAATTGGCACCGAACATTAGGCCCGTTCCTTTCAGCTGTTACCCACCGTGTTAGCTGAAGAAATTAGACGCTCTGGTTAGGGGTAGGCACGGTTCGGTAACCATTTCGTGAGAGATTCGGTTGATCCGACTCTTATTTTATTGGTCAACTATTTTCTAACCTTAATCTGCCTCGTGTATCAACGAGTACTCAATGATCGGGAACATGTTAAAAGAGGATCAGATTGGTAGGTATCCATTAGCCCCTCTCATTACTTAATTTTTTTAACAAATAATTTATACTAATTTATTTTTATATTTTCCATATTCATCTAAGATTCAATATAGATTTTATACAAAAAAAGTCTCATGCCGAGAAACAAACATGCAAAGATAATACAAGAAAAAAATCCAAATCTAATGAAAATTGTTATAAGCCCTTTTTATACATATTCTACATTAATTTCGTGGCCTCTACAAATAAATCTTTATAAACAATTATAGATGCTCAAATTTTTGGGGTATAATTTGCTCAATAAAATTATTTAGTTAGTTCTAAAGATAATATTTTGTAGATGTGTATAAAAATAATATGTATGTGTGCGTGTGTATGTGACGGGTTGGGTACCCACGAGTTTTTAATTCTCCGACCTTAATCCGCCTGACATATAAGTGAATACCTGATTCTCTTTTAAGTCGGTTAAACAATACAAATTGAGTACCCCATTTTTCAAAACAAATCGGATCGGATTTTGGATCAGCGTATACTTTTGTCCACTCCTACTCTTTGGCAACGACCTAATAAACCTCCTGACACTAATTTCGGGCCTAACTATCTGTTTCTTCTCTTCTTCATATTAATTGGACGGGGCCATTCACTTGAATTTGGCTATTTTCAAGCCACAACGCCCAGGAAACAACATGGTTTTAAGGCCCAGATTGGAACACATAGACAGTACATACTTTGTGTGCGTGTCTTAAATAGTTTTAAATGTATAATTCTGGAGGTTTAAACAAAAGATTTAGAAGGGCAAGCCGAAAAACTTAAGGGATGAAAAAGAATATAGATGCAGAGTAGAGCAAAATTCCTGAAGATGGAAAACTAGAATTTCTTCCTCATATATCCATAAAAACACCAAGAGTAAAAATTGGAATCTGTCCTTCTGGTCTGAAAAAAAAATTATTCCAAGAATACTCTTGTTGGCATGATATTGCCTAAACTTAGAATCAGGGGCGAAACCTTTCTTCTGTCTCCAATTTAACTAATTAGATTTCCATAAAAATTCACCAGGTAGAGAGGACAGCGCATAAGCCTGTAAGGTATTAACTAGTGAGCTTCTAACAAGAGCTCAATTTTCTAGCAATGTTTTTTAACTCGGACTGATGATTGAACCAGCTGATTGCTCAGTTTTCGATTTTATTGGTTCAATTGACCGAATCACTGATTCTTTCATTTTATTTTATTTTTTAAATATAAATATGAAATAATAGGGAACTAAATAGAAAATACCAAGAAAAATTCCAAAATCTGTCCGAACTTCCCCAGGAAGTTCAGTTCAGCCATTCGACAACAAAAAGGAAAAGAACCCATGACCATAATTTCAAAAAAAAAAAATCATAAAATTCATGAATAATTGTATCCAGTATTCCGAAAAAGAATAAAAAGGTTTTACAACCAACACCAAGAAAGGAGAAAAAAAAAAGGAAAAAAAGAACTCAATTTGAAGGTCTGGAAGATGGCTTCTAAACTTTATCATCAAAAATAAATGAGCAAGAAATTGATTTTATCGATCCGTTCTCATTGTTGTCCTTACTACTTGCGCTATTAAGCCCACTGGACAGCAAAGTTGATTGGCTGATTGTCAAATTTTATGGACATCTTCATCATCTTCAATACAAGATAAAGAAATTGAAGGAGGGAAACAAAAAACAAAAGTGGGCTGCAAAGAAGGTATATGGTAGAAAAATGAAGTATGGGGATGGGATGAAGAAACCAATGGCGGGAAAAAGAAAAGAAAATTAAAGTGTAAGGAGATTAGGATTTTTCAAGTGCAAAGTTGACTTGGGCATTTTGTTGGTTTAGCCCAACAACTTAGATGAGAGACTCAGTCGTTGTAGTGAACGATTTGGGGCTTAAGTTTGTCCACAGAAAAGGCTATTGAGCTTCAGTGAGCCCAATATCTCACATAATTGGGAAAACCAAAGACAAAACCCAAGGCTACACAAGTAGGGGTGCGGATGAGTCAACCCGCTCGCGAGTAACTTGTGAACGACTTGATTAAAAACTTGACTTGAACTCGAGATCGAGCTACACTTTTGGTATAACGAGTCGAGTTCGAACATCAGTAATAACTACTTAAGTACTCGACGAGTTTAATCGAGTATTTATATTATTTATATATTATATATTTAAATTATGGAATGACTATTATAGATTTGTATTTTAATAAATTTAAAGGAAATAATATTCAATAAAAAAGTGATGAATGGAACAATGGTAATTTGACAAATCTAAAATGTTAAAAATTAATAATAAGAAAAGAAAATTCACTCAACTTGAGCTCAAAACTCAAGGTCGAACTCGAGTAGCTTAAATGTGATGAGGCTTCCAGTTTACTCGAGATCAAACGAGTCGAATTCGAGCTTAATTTTCATTATGTCGAGTCGAGTTCGAATTCAAATTTATATACTTGTTCGAGCTCAAGTAACATTGATAATGATCGAGTTCGAGCTTGAGTATGGTGCTACTCGAGTTCAACTCGGTTTGATAGCATTCCTAGCTACAAGTCAAGAATAATAAAATCAGACTTGACTTGTTTAACCGATTCTATCCAATTTCAACTGGCTTTTTTTATATACAATTGGATCGATGCTACGACGGATTCGCAGTTGACCCAATCAAATCGATTGGTCGAGTCCAGTTCCAAAAACACTGCTTTCTAATGGCAAATGAATTGCCAACAAGAATTCTTGATTTGAAGAAGTGAAGCAAGT
Source organism: Coffea arabica (assembly GCF_036785885.1). Lineage (NCBI taxonomy): Eukaryota > Viridiplantae > Streptophyta > Magnoliopsida > Gentianales > Rubiaceae > Coffea > Coffea arabica. Next base: position 44,033,474 of record NC_092318.1, on the reverse strand, counting down.
CAAGGTCATGCAAAAGCCTTAATGCTAGTTTTCTTGATTTGAAGGGAAAGATTTAGCTTTCAGCTGATGTTATTAATGGGATTTATTTGTGTCTTTGGAGTCGTTCCATGTGATCCTTTCTGATATCCAATTTGAGTTGAACCAAACACTAGCCGTCTAAAATAAAGATTTACCTTATTTGGAATGTCATTTTTCTTCAAAAAATTTCTACGTTTTTTGTGAACAAATTTTTTTTTATCATATATACATCAAATTGCTATAGTAATTTTTTTTAATTTTTTTACAAAAACTCTAAAAAATTATTATCCAAATGGGCTAGGCTTTCTGATTTTTAATGTAAATGATTTTTTTGTATCGATTAATATCAATTAGGACAACTTTTCTCCAACGAGCGGTCCAGCAAAAAGTGACCCTTTTTTCAAGAAAAGATGCGCAAGAACTGGTTGAATTTGAGTTAGCATACAAGCCAACGGTACATTATATCTTGGCAATTAGTAACTCCGACAAAATAATCCTTTAGTGTTTGACAAAAGGATTAGTTGTTTGGTTTTCTCCGTTTGGATTAGCTGTTTTTTGGGATGTTTTTGAAAAACTTTGCTGTAACAGAGTTTTTAGAGTATATTTTGGAATATTTTTAGAAAATATTTTGAAATATTTAAGAGTAGAAGAGTTTCTAGAATATATTTAAAATTTTAAAAAAATTTAAACTAATTTTTAGATTACCTTTTAAAGTACTTTTAAAAATTTTTATTGTATTTGAAAAATTAGTTTTTGAAAAACACTCCAAAAACAGGGGAGCTTTAAACATTTCCTATTCCCCCGCCCCCCCTCCCTCTTTCCTATCTCGCCAATTTTTACAGGGGAAATTATTTCTTCAAAAAGCATTGCTTTAGATTATTGATAGTTAGGAGTTAGGACCCCTCGAAAGGTCTTTGCATTAGATGTTTAGAAATGTATTGCACTGAAGAACTCTTTTTACTCCGTCAAGAGTGGTTCTCCTTTCTTGTCCTCCCATTTATTCAACCTTCTCTGAGCAATCTCCACCTGCATTCCAGTTAATATAACAGCTTTGATTAACCAAAACTACTGTGGCTTTACCATCCATACCTGAGTGCAATTGAATGCAATTTCAATAGCTACTGTCCCTCTTTGATTGGGTAAAGAGTGGAATCTAAAGTTTGCTTGAAACTTTGTCAAGATTTGGACTCTTAACGATTATCGAAACTTTAGAGGGCTGCTTTAAAGTTGAGATATTTAACAAGAAACTAGAAGAATCACCTCTCTGTTCCAGTCTGTCTGATAAGTGGACCATATCAAGATGATAGTTTGCATCAATGTGGGCGCAAATCATGCCAGTCCAGATACCCTGAATGCCACGGAAATCTCAAGTCAGATTAAATACTGATGGTAGCCAAGATGAATCATACTCAATTTGTTGTTACTTGGATAAAATGTATTTTTTGGTTGTGGAATTCAGACAAAATTCTGGATCATGCTTGCAGGTGTTTCATAGGATGACCATGTGGAAATGATTTTTCCGGTTAGGGGAGGAAATTAAAGAAAATTGTGTGATGCATTGTAGAATCCAGAGACTGAATCTTGTTACCTTGGCACCCAGATTGAAGTAGAATCCCAGCAATGCACCAAGAGGGATCCCAACAATGTAATAGCAGTACACATTCACACATGCAACAAATGATTGCCAACCACACCCCACAGCAACACCTACAAGAAGCACGTTTGACACCAAGCTTTTACTTTGGAGTAGGAAATGGCACAAACATAATTTTCACTTCTTGTTTCCTTTCTACTTTGGGCAAAATTTTATATACCGAGATAACATTATTTGGAGATGCTATCCAGTAAACTAATGAATCCAGAAAGAAATCTGTTGTAGGACTATTAGAAATGCTTACCAGACAAAACTGGTTGAATCCCATTCAGAACCAGTGCGAGTGAGAGCAACGGACACATATCAGAGACAGCATCAGAAACAACTTGACCACCTGTGAACAGATAGCTAATCTGATGGCGCGATGCGAGAATAACAAGGGCAATGATGAGTGTGATAACAAATGACAAGCTTGTGACGATCGTAACGGAAAATGCAGCTGCCTTGGGCCGTGCAGCACCGAGCTCGTTGCCCACTCTCACGCTGTTCACAAATTTGCAGCAGGAGAAGTTGTTACAAACGCAAATTCAAGAGAGCCCCGGGAAGTCAGATGCATCAGATGAACTGAAGAAAGAAAGAGGATAATACATAACAGGGCTAACCTTGCTGCTGCATTGAATCCTATAGAGACCGTAAATACCCAACCCAAGATTGTCATGCTGCAAATGAATGCAAGATATTAGACAATCTGATGCGCTCTATGACTACCAATGTAGAATACTAAGAAAAGGTTCTACATCAAAGCTAGTAAATTATAGAAACTAGAGAACTGAACATGATTAAAGATCCAACTCGGAAACGTTCCTTCAGGAGAACTATTCTAATGCCTAAAAGTTGCATAGCTTAAGTAGGAAAGATTCTAGGAGGGTTTTTCTCCTTACCAAATAGAGAGGGCATCCAAAGAAACCTCAGGATTCGGAAGCATTCCTGATAAGAGAACAAGAATCTGGAAATACCAAGCTTCCAAACACAACATCACACCAGAGGCAACAGACAACTTAAAGAAGCTCCAAAGCCCGTGGAAGGCCTGAAAGCTGAATCCACGCCAGGTTTCTCTAGTCCTTTTGCTATACAAAATGTAGATAAACTGCCCGATCACGATTATCCACCAAGACAAGCTCAACACCAATGATGCACCTAAGAGTCCAAGTCCAAGCTGGTAAATTGCAACCCAGCTCAGAATGGCATGCAAAACAACCGTACCAGCTGAAATGAAAGCACTGGGAGCCACAATGCTCTGAGCCTGGAGAAACTTCTGAATAGGGAAGTTCACAGCATAGGCAAAAATTTGAGGGATAAGGCCATAGGTGAACACGGCTGCTGCACTGGCAATTTTTTCTGATTCACCGAGTAATAGGAGGATAGGTTTGCAGAATATGTAGACAAACATGATGAAAACCGCTGTTATTGAAAGGAGAATAGTTGATCTTTGAAGATAAATTCCAAGCATATCCAGTTTTTGTGCCCCAAATGCTTGTCCACATAAAGTTTCCACTGCACTGCCCATGCCAAGCTGTTCATAAAACGTCAAATTCATTTCCTCACCAATCTCGAGTTTGTCAACTTTCAAGAATTCCAATTTGAAACTCCAATTGAACAAGTACCAGCCAACAATTCAGCACCATGCTATGAAAGATTACTTAACATCTAATATATTTCTTATCCAATTATTTGAACAATTTATGAGCAATCCATTACACTCATGAGGATTTAATATAAAACTAAATCTTTTCTTTGTCATCATGCCTGGCACTTCGGGAAATATAAATCTGAGTACTCGGACCAACTTTTTATCTTTATTTACTAAAGGACAAATGGGAAGAAGACAACACAATGGTAATGAAGTGAAACTACATAACTAAATAGTTAAATATCAACTGTATCACATGAATTATATCTTTTTTCTGAAAAGCTTCAGCATGCATGATGCAATAGCCTTGCTGCCTAAAGTCTATGGTACAAAGAGCAAGATTAAAAAAAAAAAAAAAAAGGAACTGTGCTTTTGGAAACTTCTTTTGGTATTAATGGAAATTTATGTTCGCATTTGGGCAACAGGAAACAAAATTTAAATTCTCCTCTAAATCATGAATGGGGCAATCTCTTCAAAAACATAATAATGAGGAGACATTTTAATTAATAGGCAACTTGATTTGGAATACAAATCAAGAAAACGACTGAGGCCCATCCTTGTTGAAAAATAAAGAACAAAATAAGTACTTGTTTATGCCTAATGGAAACTTCTTGTCTGAAGAAGACCATACACTGCCCAAAAGTCATAATAGTTGAGGCCAGGTCGCTTTCATAAAAAAGGCATTGACAAATGGGCAAAACAAGGAAAAAAAAAAGGTCAATAGGACAAAAACAATAGACAGTAGTACAAAGAAAGTTAAATGTACGGAACAAACACTATATTGAGAAACTACTACAATAACTATACCCACAAAAATCCAACATTTTGATGGTTTTAGTAAAGTCGTATATAATAAGAAACTTGAAAAAATTGTCCATTTCAGATGTGGCCTGTCGTTTGAACAAACTGGTTTTTTAGTGTTAAAATGACTCTCCACTTGCAGAAGTCAGATTAACATGCATTCTTTGTCCAAAAACTTGCGTTAGAATTGCGCAATCCTAGTCATTTGTTAATTGCTTTGAAGTCCATTCAATCATTATAGTAAACCAAATCACAAAAGATTATGTATATTAACCAAAAGTTTAAAAAACCAAAATGATAGTGTATACTTCATAATTGTAATGTGAACAAATAAATCAATGTTACAAAGTTTGTGTAAATAATTTACAATAGTCAGCAGAGTCTGAAAAAACAAGAGAAAGAAGAAGAGGAGAAACAAACAACACAGTTGACATTAAACTTGTTGCCTTCCAACCTACAAATCGGTTATTGGTAGATGCCATCCATGTTTTCATTTGAATAAACTGTCCTCTTTTTTCTTTTCTTTCTTTTTTTTCTCTTTCAAACTGGAAGACTAAAGGGATGATTACTCCCAAAACTAATGAAAGATTAAAGATGTTGAAAGAAATTCCTTGGTTCTAAACCTTGTAGCAACAAAACTTGACCACATTTAATACCATTCCAAAATCAGTCTAAATTTCAACTTACCTCAAAGCCAAGATCTCTCTTCGGGAAGATGAAAAATAGATAAAGAATTACTCAACGGTTGACGTTTGCAGATAATGTTTGCAATAGAGTTTCTTGTCAAAGGAGGATAAGAAAAAGAAAGTAGTTCCTGATCCATCACAAAAAAGGAAAAAAAGAGAAATAATAATAATAACAAAATAAAAGAAAAACCCCACTAGTTGATCTAGTATATGAATGAAATTGTTCTTTAGAAAGATTCAAAATGTGGCACTAGTTCAATAAGAGACTTTTACATGCCAAAGTTTCACTATCACGGTATTGTCACTAGCTGGAAAACTAAGGGGAGTTAAAAAAAGGTACTGTAAAGAAGAAAACCCCTTAAATTGATTAACCAAAAAGATCAAGAAAAGGTGGAAAGTCAAAGGTCCACCTTTTAATTATCAGCCATGATTTCATCCATTCTCTTCCTTTAATTTATTTTACAAAAGTGAAAAATGCACTACATATGCTCAAATCTCACAACCCTGTAACACCAAATCATTTATCTACAATTCTTTTCACAAAATCAATATGCACCATAAAGTTACTAAAATAGAGGGATCATGCACATAAATCATGATCCACCTTTTCCAAGCCTATGTAAAACTTTTTTGTAGTATGAATATGTGGCAGTGTACGAGAGATCAGAGAAAGTTTTTACCATGACACCGTAAGCAAAAGTCTGGATACCATTATTCCCAAGATTAGCAGCAGCAAGTTCAAGATTTCCAAGATGACCAGAGAAAATCTGTGTAAAAACAGACATAAAATAGTTAACCATATAAACAGCTGCAGCAGGAGCGGCCAACCGGACCAAAAGCTTCAGTTCAATCCATGTCGCAGTGACAACTCGCTTAGCAATCGGAACATCAGTGTTATTCAACACCCTTTCTAGTTGAACATTTAATTCATTTTGGCTTTCTTCTTCTAGTGTTTTCGCCTTTGGGTTCAAGGTTGGTGTCTCTGCTGCATTATTGTTGTGGTTGTTCTCGAGTGGAGGAAGAAGTAAAGGTTGGTTTAGGCCATTGTGGTTGGAACCCATGTTGGAGATTTGGTTACCGTGCACCACCGTGTACGGTGGTGGTGGTGGAACAACTAGCTGGGTGGGTTGGCTTTTGGTTTTTTGGGGAGGTGAAGTTATGGGAGAGACGGGAGGGGACTAGATGTTATATAGGACTTCTCAGTGGTCTATTGCATGAAAAACCACTAAAAAAATAAGTAATAAATTATGGCAAAGTTGTGAATCTCTATGCATTCCTTCCTCCAGAAAAAAAAAAAAAAAAAATCATCTCTATGCATTCCTTATACTTTGGACCCATGGAAACCGTTGGTACAAATTATTGTGATAGATAACTCAAGTGAGATTTCTGTGGCCAATTCGCAGATATGAACTAGTCCTGTTCAAACTTATTATTACCTCGTCATGTTTCGCCTTTTTCAATATTTCAAAATTCGAGTCACACCACAATTCTTTTATCTAACATTTCACTTTTACCCTTTATAAGAGGTGATTTAAAAATTTTGTGGGACTCAAAAAAGTATTCTTATGTGAAGAAGGAAGTACCATAAAAAAACAAAGGAAGTGTTGCGTTAGTGGCACCACAATTATATTTGTGATGCAGTTTGTCATGTGGATCTTACAGCCAAGGAAAAGGTTTGAATGACATGGGATCCAAAAATCATTTATTAATATAATACTAAGGCATAATGAGTTTTTTATATAACTTTGGCCACCAACAGTATTTTAAAACTCTATTTGGATGTAGGTCAAAGAATCAAATCTCCTTGCCTACGTTCAAAAATTCAAGTTTCCTGGTGGTTCAGTCCCCTCTAAATTGTCCTTGGGTTTCTTCAAGTGCCCCTCCCCTCCCTTAGTATAAAGTAGCGTAGGTCTATCATGTCAAACAAAAAAAAAATTAATGATTTTTTTATATGGATGAATTGGCAAGGGTGGAAAAATTCTATTGAATTTCAACTCTTACTAAAAAGTTAGAATTTCAATAAACGTCCATTATTTCAGGACAGAGGGAATATTATTTTCAAAATATCTTTTTCTATTTTGCATCCACATATTAAATCCATTGAAAATAAAAGAGAAAAAAGATGCATTTGTCGTAAAATTTTTGAAATTTATATCCATCACTTGAATGGTATCCACCTTTGATAAACAAATGTGAATTTTGCAGGAAAAATGATACCCGACCCATCGTTATTTTTGGTCTTTAAGGGCACAAAATAAGAGACTATATTAAAATAATATATCTTGCCTTGGCTGCTATCTTATATATTGAGCATTGCTGGATTTCACACGTAAATATGACTACTATAACAGTATACTAGTAGTGTAATCTTTTTAAAACATTTCTTCTTCTTCATTTTTTGTTTTTTAACCCTCTCACCTCTCCCACACTTCTCATCCTGCCCCAACCGTTAAGTACAAGATTCAAACCTAAACTTAAGAGTAAAAAGGACTCCAAAATTTCTTTATTTCTTCTCTTGTTTTCTAGTTACATGAAAATACTTTCATTTTTTGAGAGTTTCATATTGTATGAAGTGCCTAAGCATAAAAGAAATGCTGCAACTCGTGTTGGGAAAGATTAATTTAGAGATACATGAAGTTTTGTAAGAGAATCAAAATGTTACTACTCTCTCTCTCTCTCTCTCTCTTGTTTCTCAAAAATGCAATTTATTGTCTAAAAGGTATAATAATAAAATAGTTTCAAGACTTCAATATTGTGGCTTAGGTACAAAATTATATTTCTTTTCCACTTTTTAATTAATTTTGATTTTACAAATTTTCTGGGCTGAATTAATATGGTATATCTACTCAAATTTGGTGATTTTTTTTTGGTGTCTTTAAGTAAGACAGCATATAAGGCACGATTATGCCTCAAGCAGTTGAGAAGACGGGTGGTCTTCCGAAGTTGGTTTCATAGTTTAATAAGTCCCATAATCTATATATAGTAGGTTTTCACTCAATTTATGATTATATGATCCGTACAAGCATGAAAGTTTACTACGTAAGAATACTAATCAAAATAGCAAGAATACTTTTTCCAGAGCTGCTATAATATCCACCACTTACAAAAGTTTTTGACATATTTTTATATTACTTTTATTTAATTAAAGGACTAAAGCACTCTTTATTATTCACAATTAGTTGGGTTAATAATTTTTTTTGAAATAAAAGTGACATTGCTTGCAGGAAGAAAGGTCTGAAAAGATAAAATGAAATAGGAAGAGACCTATGTGAAGGAGATGGCAATAATTTTTTTTCTTTTCTTTTTTTGCAGAGATAGTAATAGAAGAATATATTGTGCTGAATGGCAGATGGTGGTTGAAAGATGAGAGCAATTTTGGAAAAAGGATGGATTATCAGTGAAAGTTGTTTTAACGTTTTAATGAAATAAAATATAATAAAAGTGTCTTAGAAGCTTATAAAGGTGTGGCAACACCATTTTTCTTTTTCTTTTTTTTTTTGATAAATCACTATATGGATTCACTAACCTGAGTTTGGGCTGCTAAATTTGCTTTAATATATATTAGGATATTCGACATCTAGAATCAATTTTAGATTGAAGATTTGGGGTTAAGCATTCAAACATAGAAGTGCTAAATTCCAAGCATCTTGTTTTCAAATTTTATTTTATCAGGTTTAGCATTTTTTTTTTGTTTTTTGTTCCAAGATCAATATTAAGTCCTATCAACATTCTACTTAATTTGTTTTCGATGGCAAGTACTTGTAATGCCTTTCTTGTAATAGAACCATAAAGGCAAAAAAGGTATTTCTCTTTTTAGCCTGGATGATTTACATTATCTTTTGGTATATTGAAATTGACGTTTACTTTTTAATAAATATTTTACTTTGATTGAGCTGTAATTTATTTAAATCCATTATTAACATAGGAGTTTTATTGTCAGATTATTATCCTTTATCACAAGATCAGCTTAAACAAGTATATTATTTGCATATACGTCTGTGCTTATAGATGGATTTGGAGCACAATCAATGGCTTATGCAAAAAATTTAAAACCTAGATCAATTCTATGGCATATTAACATTGGAGGAAAAACCACATTTCCACACAGAATATAGTGAAAAAAAATGTGATTGTTTTTTTACTTTAATCTTGTGTACAATGGTGTAAATTAGGTTTTTGGGGGAGGTGAATTTATGGGGGAATTGGGAGAAAACTTGATGCTATATAGGACTTCTCAATGGATGGTTGCACGAAAGAACCAAAATTTTAATAAGAAATAAAGTAAGGTAATGATGTGAATTAATTCTACGCATGTCCGTACACCATGGACCCATCAGAATTTTTGCCAGATACAAGATTACAAATAAAAGAATAACATTGGTACACATGATTGTGATGGAAAAATAATTTGTTGATTATGTGGTCAATTGGCATGTGTGAACTAGAACTGTTCAAACTTCTTTTTTTCCGGTAACAATACATTGTATAACCTATTCTATTCTAATCTAGTAGGAGGGAAGCTTAAAGAGACTTGTGTTAGGAACTAGTGGGTATACAGACCCAATTAGACCAAATGAGTGCTATGACACTACCTTTAGATTTTTTTTTTTTTTTTTTTTTGCTGCAAGTGAGGTTTGAACCCTCACCTACAGCCCAAGGAGGGACTTAAGCTCAGTGGTTTAGAACTGTTCAAACTTCTTGTCGTCTTCGATTTTTTATTTTCTATTTTGCGTCCACATATTAAGCACACCAGAAAAGATGAATTTTTCATAACATTTTAAAATTTGTACCCTTGAATGGTATCCACCTTTGTGAAAGAGATAAAGACATCTTGCCTTGGCTGCTATCTTATTTATTGAGCTTTGCTGGATTTCACATCTAAATAAATTCTAGTAGTGCAACTTTTTGAAAACTTTTTTTCCCATATTTTCTAGTTACATAAAAATTTCTTCAATTTGAAGAATTTCACATTATATGAAATGCCCAAGCATAAAAGAAATGCCACAACTTGTGTTGGAGAAGATTAAGTTAGAGACACATGAACTTTTGTAGGAGAATCAAAACGTTACCTCTCTCTGTCTCTCTCTCTTATTTTTTTTTGTTTTGTTTTTTGCAACAATAACATCTATCCTACTCCTATACTATGGGGAGGAAGTGTCTAAAGAAACTTTCATAGGGGGAAGGAAGCATTATACTTTCTCGTGATGTATTAGATGGGATTTGAACCTCCAATCTAGTGTACGGGAGAGATTTAAAGAGGCTTTTCCTAATCATTGGAATAAAGCCCATGGTTTTCTCTCTCTTATTTTCTCAAAAATGCAATTTGTTTTCCCAAAGGTTTCAACAATAAAGAAGTTCGAAGAATTTAATATTGTGGCTAGGGTACAAAATTGTTTTCTTTTGTACTTTTAAATTAATTTTGACTCTACGAATTTTCTAGACTGAAATATATCATGCTAAATTAAAATGGAATATCTACTCAAAAGATCGGTCAAACCTTTTTTTGTTCCTTTCTCATTTTTGGGAAATAAGACAGCATATAAAGCCAAGTTATGTCCTTAAATGTAATGTAGCTAGGCAGCCAGGCTTAAAACACAAGCAATTGACTAAACAAGGACAGAAAATACAAATCAAGAGTTTGTGGATCATCATGGCAGGGGTAGGCAAATGCACTTCAATTAATTACTCAGAGGTTGATTTTAAAGTTCAATGAGTATTATAATCTATAGTAGGTCTTCAGTCAAGTTATGGATTTATACAAGCTTGAAAGTTTACCAGCAATAATACTATTAGTCATGAAATTATACAAGCTTGAATTTGAAATATTATTTGAAATAATTACTGTAGTATTTTTTGTGATGTGATGTATGTGAGATAAAAAAAGTGATTGAAAATATAAAAAGGTTGGTTGGGAATGTGTTTATGATACAAGCGAAATATTATTTGGAGAAATTGGCTATCCGAACACTCCACTATTTTCTGATCGGCAATAATATGATAATATCCACAGATTTCTGAAAGTTAAGCAATATATACAAGCTTGAAAGCTTAACATCATTTGGAAAATTTTTTCCAATGATATTGTATCACTTTTTCCAAATTTGATGCATGTGAGATAACATATTATTGAAAAAAAAAGAAGAAAAGATAACAAAAGTTGTGTTTAAGAAGCAACTTTTTTTTTTTTTGGTAAAAAATGAACTATCCCAACAAACTAGTGCTATTATAATTGAAAGAAGAAAAGTCTGAAATGACAAAATGAACTGGGAGGAGACTTAAAGAAGGAAGTGGCAGAGAGATAGTAATAGAAGAATTTATTGCGATGAATGGTGGATGGTCGTTGAGGGAAAAGGCTAATTCTACCATGGAAAAGTTGTTCAAATCCTTTAATCAAATCAAAGATAATAAAATTGTCTTGGAAGATTATAAATGCTGCGATACCTTTTTTTTTTTTTTTGATAAACCACTATCATGGATTGACTAACTCGATGTTTGAGCAGCTAAATTTGCTTTTGTATATATTATTGAAGATTTGGGGTTAATCATCCAAACATAGAAGGGCTAATCATCCCGAGCTTTTGCTTTTCAAAGTTGATCAGGTTTAAAATTTCTTTTGCTCCAAGAGCAATATTAAATCACATTAACATAAACGTAGTTTTAATGGAGAAAAAAGGTTTTTTTTTTTTTCTGCGTGGATGATTTACATGATCTTTTGGTTTACTAAAAATAGCATTTACATTTGCATAAAAAATTTTAGACCAAAAGTTACATTTCTCTATATAAATTCCTTGAAGATTATTATTTACTTTGAATGAGTAAGAATCTTATTTACTTTGGTCCATTATACTCATGGAGTCTAGTTGCTCAAAAAAAAAAAAAAAAAAGAAAACAAAGGAGTCCTTTTTTCAAATGAGTGAATTAGAAGATAACCAAATACTTGAGGAGTAAATGCTGGATTATTGACCTTACTAATTAGATTAAAAAATTTCATCCTGCACATATGTCTATGCTTATTAATCATTGATTCAAAGAACTTACGATCTACATCAATTCCATGATAAACTAACTGTGGAGGAAAAAGAAAAACCACATATCCATATAAAATGCAATAAAAAACGTAATTTTGGCATTTTAATGCACAGTGGCATACTACATGTGAGGCAGCAGAGACAACTATATACTTTTTTTTTATATAAAAGAATGCCTTGTTTACAGGCACATTTCATTTTTGTTTTTTTTTTGTTGCTGCAAACAAGTTATGCGGCAACATTAGATTTAAAAAACACGTGTCAACATCTACATTTAACGGATTTTTTTTTTTTTTTGCATTGAACTAAGAAGCTTGCCGTTGGAATCCATATACAAACAGTAGTAAAACAAAAATAGAAACATTAAGAGTTACCACCATCTGAACCACCCAACTTTTTTTTGTTATAGCTTTCATTGATTCTGATAATCTTTAAGAAAGTTTGATCAGTTTTTTGCTTGACCCTCGTTATTAACCTAGAAAATTTACAAAAATTGTTAACAAAAATTTTTTGTTTGGTCGGTCCTATTTAACAAAACTGAGGAATTTTATTCAAAACTGTCTCCTTATTTTTGTTGAAATGCTTTGAATCAAATCTTTGACCTCCGTTTTAGTTTGGGTCTCGGTTTTTGGGCCTAATTTTTGGGTCCAGTCCGTTTGGTTATTTGGTTGTATATATATACCTTATATCCATTCTGTACAATACATCTGATACATTCCGAACCCTAATAAAATCTGATTTCCCCCAAATTTGTTCTTACTTGGTCTTGTTTGTTCTTCCGTTTCGTTGCATCTGTTTTAACAATTTTTGTGTTGGTAACCAAAAAAAAAAAAAAAACTAAACATTTTCCGGAACTGTCTGTATTAAATTAGCGTTAATTTGCGGCAGCAACAGCTGCAACAAGTACCAAGAATTTCGTCGATAATTTTGAATCATCAGTGGGACAAATGAAAAAAAAATTATTCTACACCGCTGATTTCTTACGTTTCCAGATTTTAAGGATCTTGGTTTGAAAGGCAACTCATTAGCTTGTTTTTAGTCAAAATGTATAATCAATCTTTAACCAAATTGAAAATACCATTGGAATTTGCTGGATTAGAATGAAAATAGAAGAATTGATTCAGTTTTTTTTGTTAAAAAGATCTTTTTATTGATATAGTAACAAGAATCCTATAGCAGGATTTACAATCCTAAAATTACACTACCACAGAAGCTATAGCATAATCCCCCAACCAATCTCAAAGGAATATACACTGATCAAAGTTCCATACCAAGCTAAACTCCTAGTCCTCCATGTTCTTATGCACCCCTCTCCAGCTCACAATCACAGCTTCAATCTCCAAGACTCCAACATCATCTTCCTCACAAATCTGATCACAACTCAATTGATTATTGCTGATTTATTTCTTTTTTTTTTTGGTTTCTTGCCTACCATATTAGTACACAGTAACAGCCAATGACTATCTCATAAGTTGACTTTTGAAAGAATACTCAGTTGAGTGTAAGCAATGCCAATACATCTCACTAGACCAGGGGCATGAACCTCTATAGACAAGATTCAGACTTTGAATTTGTCTCCACACCCTGAACGTCATAGAGAAAGCAAAAGAATAGGCGGCCACAAGTTTCTATATTACAGCAGTAAAATACACAAGAATCATTATTGACCACTCCAAATTCCTTTAGTCGGCTTCTAGTATTGAGTCAACCTCTGCAAAGCAACCACATGATAAAGGCAAATCTTGGGATAAAAGGATTGTGCCACACCACTTTGGTTTTTTTTTTTAGTGCAATATTTTTACAACTGATCCTATACTAAGGGGAGATGGGAATGGATCCAACTAACCTATTGAGAATTCGGAAGAAACTAAACTACTTCTAACGGAAAATACAGGCAAGCGTTACCACTTCAGTTCTTGACCTAATGCAAACTTAATTTGGATTAAAATTAAATGTTGGAATAGCTAGTTTGGTATGTGCGGTTAGAAAATTATTGACCGCTCGTGGTTTACCTTATCCGTGTTCTAGATGGAAGAGTATATGACTCCCCATGCTTTAGATCTGATCATCCTTGCTTTGGTCTAATTTTCATTCATTATGTTTCTATTTTTTTTTTTTTTTTTTGGAGCAGCTCATGCTATAACTTTGATAGATACGAATATATACGTGCCATTTGTTACTTGAGTTGTTACTGATAAGGGTTGGGGTACCAAGTATTCCTTTAAAATTTATGTAATAACTGGAAAAATTATTGACTATATTTTGGGAGTTCATGACAAATACCAACATTTTTCCAAAAAACAACTACAATAAGTTACAATAAAGTAATAGTTGTTGTTTAACAAGAAAACTAATATGCAAAATATTTCTTACTGTACTCATTGGTCACTCGTAAAACAAATATTTTCCTTTTTTTTGAATATATAAATAAATTGCCCAGGATAGATTATATTCAAAGGTACGACCAGACAAGATCCGCTTGTGGGGTAAACCCAGGGACTAGCCCAAAGTATATGTACCGTTTAAATTGCAAATTGCCAGAGAGTCAAATTTAGCTATAAGGGGAAAGCAAAAACTAGTTCAATGGTCTAGAAATTAATGATAGATCCTGTCCTGAATATAGGATAAGGGAGTAATTCGTCCTTTATTCTCTTTGCTTTTCTTTTTCTGTTTTACTGGTCTTCTTACAGATTAATTACTCAGTTTCCATAGACAAATCTTACAGAAGAATGTTCGTTATAATGACGATCATGTATAATTAATATGAAGGTCCAAATCTAACAAAGAAATAAGAGGGCTGCTACCAAAATGTAAAGAATCTGGCCAGGATATTGACTCAATACTTTATCAAAATACTAATTCAAAGTAGTAGTTAAAAGTTTTGAATAGATCATGGACGTTTTGGAAGTCTTTTTTTTTTTTTATAATTCAAACCCAAGCCCTATTGCAATTCTTTTTATACAAATATATATGTTAAACACTTTCATTTTGTATTTGACAAATATGTTACTAGTTGAAAATTGGTATCTAAACAATAGATGTTGCTGTGGTATGTTTATTAGTCAAAAAAGATGTGTGAAAAGGTAAGGGAAAAGACGGGGCAAGCGATTGTGGCCACAGATGATAGGAAATGTGTCTTGGATGGGCACGTGTAAAGGCATTTTATAACCTGGAACTTGAACAGCCGTTGGGTGTTGAAATTGAGTGGAAGGGCCATATGAAAAGTTGGGGGGATTTGAAAGCATAAATGAGAAAGGTGGAGTACCTAAAATAATCAACTGCCAAAGGTAGAGAGTCACGAGCGAAACTAAGGGCATTGAAAAAGGCGCCAAGCTTGACGGAGAAGCTAAACACTGTGCGCATATAAAATAAACAGGAATTACTGCGAAAAGCATATTCGTTATGGAGTTGGCGGCTGAAATAAATGCTTCAAAAATATATATTTGTATATATCCTAGCATGTATGTCTATATATATATTTTTGTGAATGGGATAACTTTGTACAAGTTAGGATGAGTGATATTTTCGAAATATCATTGGACTCCACTGAGTATAATTTCGTTTCTCGTGACAGTAGTTTAATATGCCAATATCAATGGTGTAAAATTATCTAATAATACTCTCATATTTAAATTTTAAATTTTTTTATTTACATATAAATTTCATACTTTTTTTAGAACGTGCATACATACATACATTTTAAAAATATACATTTATACATATATATAGATATATGGATATGTATGTCTTTATATAAATATATTGTGAATGGGATAACTTTGTAGAGCCTCGGATGACTTTATCTGAAATATCATAGGACTCTCCTGAGTATAATTTCATTTTTCGTGATAGTAGTTTAATATGTCAATATCAAAAGTGAAGAATTCTCAAATATTACCCTCATATTTAAATTTTAAATCTTTCTTTCATTCTCTAAATTTCTTACTTTTTTTTACTATGTGTATACATACATACATTTTCAAAATATATAATTATATACATACATATGTATGTCTATATATATATATATATATGGTAAATTCATATATACAATTAGACTTGCAAATGTCAATGCAAACTGTTGTGCACTTGAACCTGGAATAATGGATAACTATGCAATAATGTATTTCTAAATTATAATAAATAGAATTTTGTTTTTCTTGTAGTTTTTGTGATTGTGATCAAATGAGGTATGACTATGCAAGTGTATTTGTTTTCAAATATCATTTTTACTTTTCAAATTTATAGTTTTATCCGTGATTGTATAGCATTATGATGTAGTAGTAATACAAAAGAGATAGTTTTTTTCAAATAAACAAAGTAGTTTACGAATCTAGCGAGCAAAAGGGTAGTTAGGATATTTAAAAATCATGCTATACAAACAACAAAATTAAGGTAGGTTGGTGATATTTTTAGAACTTTAGGGGCGTCAGGCGAAATGAATAGAAACCTCAGGGGAGGTTTACAATATTGACTTACTGAATACACTTATTTATGCCAATTATACTCTTCATACTAATTATATTTTTTAAACTAAATTACTATTTACGCATATTTTAAAACTTCAAATTTAATTGCTATTAGCGAAATTATATTGATTTTTTTTTATACGAGTAGTATTTTTTTATCTTGGATACTACTTTAATTAGAATTTAGTTTAAAGACATTCACTGGAGTTTGGATGCATCCGGAGAGGACCGATCGATGTATCTTCATCCGTAAATTGGAATAAATATGCAACTTTATTTTTTTAAAAATAAATTACTACTCTATATCCGAAATTTACTTTTTGGAGAGTAGGTTTAGTTCATACTATTTTTTATAGTATTTTAAATATATATAAGTGCAAAAAATTTTTAAATTATCCTATAATCATGTATTATATGAGTATATTATGAGTACTTACTAACTAATACTAAGCTTTAATCATTGATAAAACATCTTATCGTTATTTCAAATAAACTTCCTAATACTAGTTTGAGATAAGTTTTAAAGTAAAATAGTACATGTGTCCCATAAATCAGTAAATCTTGATTATTAATCAAATTTGCCATGTTATCAGTAATAATTACTATTTATGTATAAAAACTTACTATTACTTGAATTAAACTTGCTATTACTTGAAGTAAAATAGTACATGCATTTGCTTGCCTTTTGCTTTGGTTAATTATAAAATTAGACATAATTGTAGAAACCTCCTATTGGTTTTTTACATATTCACACGGCCTTCCCTAACATTTGCAAAACTATACAAAACTTCAAAGACTCTAAGGTTTATATTGCAAATTTAATTCCAACGAAGTTTACTAACATTAAAAAAATTACTTTACATGGGGGAGTGAAGTGAAAAAATGGGAGTATAATAATATCCCTTAATTGTTTATTCCATAAATATCCCTTATACATGTATGTGAGTTGAATTTGTTTAATAACAGAACTAATTTTTGGTGTAATGGGCCATTTTTTTGTGCAGTTGGAGCATATTTTGCCTGAATAAAGCTATTTCTAAGATTTTGCCTAAATAGCTAAATTATATGTGCAGTTGGCAGATTTACCTTTAATATAATAATAATAGTAATAGAATTACTATTATTTGCTAGCAAAGCACAACATTATTTCCCTTCCCTTCTACATTCTCTGTTCATGCAGCACATCCCCTCGACATTTCTCCACTTTTCATTGCTCTCTTATTCACCATGTTAATCCAAATGGATATGTGATTTTATTAGTTTCAAATGGGTAGTTGAATAAAATCAATTAATTAGTGGCTATTAAATGGACATATTTCGACGACCTATTTATAATCAATTCAATTAGACATAATTTCAAATTCATTAGTAAGCAAATGAATTTGAATTCGTATACACAATAATTATATCAAAGTTTTTGCAAAGCCATATCTATCCAGTGTTTCCTATTCTTTAATTTTCATTTATTAAAAGTTTTGGAAACAAAATTGGTTATAGTAAAACAAATTGCCAACTACTTATTAAGCACTAATGTGAAAGTATTTTCAAGTACCTTTGTCTGCTTGACATTCAAACTAATTTTTTATCAGAATTTTTTATTATTACCACACCCATTCGGTGTGTCATAACCAATGCTCATAATAATTGAAGTTTTTGCACCAGAATACACTATGTTTAACGTCAATTGTTGGGGTTAAATGCAATAAAATCATGACTAACTATATACTTAATTGCAGTTTACCACTTAAACTATAGTAATACACTTTTTCCTCGAATTATTGGGAAAAAAATTTTGGGGTTGCAGAAAGACATCCTCAAAGTTCCGTGATTTTGGCCAATTAGGAACAATTGACGGGAAATGAAAAATTGATCATTAGAATCAACTGTTTTACCTAACAAAAAAAAGGGTAAAACTGAATGGAGCCATTTTTAAAGGAACAATTGCAACGGACAAAAAGTTTCCATTCTTCTCCTTCTTCCCTCTGCCTTACTGCAACCCCAAAATTTTTTTGCCAATCTCTGGAGTTTTAACGACCGTTATACAACTTTCAAAACAAACAAATTTATTCTAAATTTTTATTTGGGATAATTTCATAAACCAAATTGCGGCCACTTTCTATAAAATATCACTTTCCCATAAAAGACCAGCTCTTTATGACTTTCCTCCATTGTAAGAACAGAGTACCCATTTTCCCATAAATAAATTTATTTATCGGATAAAATAAAAATAAATCCATTTTCCAATAAAAGACCAACTCTTTATGGCTTTCCTTCATTATAAGAACAGAATACCCATTTTCCCATAAATAAATTTATTTATCGGATAAAATAAAAATAAATCCATTTTCCAATAAAAGACCAACTCTTTATGGCTTTCCTTCATTATAAGAACAGAATACCCATTTTCCCATAAATAAATTTATTTATCGGATAAAATAAAAATAAATCCATTTTCCAATAAAAGACCAGCTCTTTATGACTTTCCTCCATTATAAGAACAGATTATCCATTTTTTCATAAATAAATTTATTTATCAGATAAAATAAAAATATACCCGTTTTCCGATAAAACACCAGCTCTTTATGACTTTCTTCCATTATAAGAACAGAGTACCCATTTTCCCATAAATAAATTTATTTATCGGATAAAATAAAAATAAATATATTTTCCAATAAAAGACCAGCTCTTTATGGCTTTTCTCCATTATAAGAACAAAATACCCATTTTTCCATAAACAAATTTATTTATCGGATAAAATAAAAATAAACCCGTTCTCCAATAAAATGCCAGTTCTTTATGGCTTTCCTCCATTATAAGAATAGAGTACCATTTATGGGTAAAATCGTTGGTTCTAACGATCAATTCTTCATTTCCCGTCAATTGTCCTTAATTTGCCAAAATTACGGAACTTTGAGGATGCAATGTGTTTGGGGTGAAACTTTGAGAATGAAATTGGCCAACCATCCAAACTTTAAGGATGAAAAATGCATTCTTTCCTATAAGATATTTAATCAAATGTTATTTCTTGTCTTAATTTTAGTTATGACTATACTACATATTTATTAAATAGACATATCTTTATAATTAAAGTTAATATTTGATATTTTAGGATGCCATATATTTAAATAGATGAAAATTATTTTGAACATTACATATTAAAATAATTTTGTTTGTCAATCATTTTGCGCCCCCCCCCCAAGGAAAAAATCTTGGCTTCGTCACTGCCTAGGAGGAAATTAGGGTCTATTGCTAGCAAAAGATTGTGAAAATTTACCTTTATACCCTAATTATTTGGAAAAATCTAATGAACAAATTTTGCAAAAGAAACCTTGTTTCTTGCCAACAAATTAAGTAACTAATAAAATCATCTGTAATGTTACTTTAACATATTTAATTTATGTTAAATACAAATTCTACCAGTATCCCTTTCGTAAAAATATAAGTGTAACACTTTTTTAATTTTAGTTACATACATTTATGTATTTTACATAAATGTAATGATTTAGAGTAAAATGCCCATAAAGAGCAAAAAATCCATAAAGAGCTGGTATGTTATGGGCGCAATCTTTTTTACTTTCACATATTTAAAATTTGTTAAATATAAAATCTACCAGTTTTCTTTTCGTAAAAATATAAGTATAATACTTTTTTAATTTTAGTTACAAACATTTATGTATTTTACATAAATATAATGATTCAGAGTAAAATACCCATAAATAGTTAGTATTTTGTTGATGTAATGCAAAAAACTCATAAAGAGTTGGTATGTTATAGGCAAAAACTTTTTTACTTTCACATATTTAAAATTTGTTAAATACAAAATTTACTAGTTTCCTTTTCGTAAAAATATTAGTGTAACACTTTTTCAATTTTAGTTACAAACATTTATGTATTTTACATAAATATAATGATTCAGAGTAAAATACCTATAAATAGCTAGTATTTTGTTGATGTAATGCAAAAAAAACCATAAAGAGCAAATATGCTATGGGCAATATGTTTTTACTTTCACAAAAATCAGTTTATGTTAAATACAGGACAACCAGTTTCCCTTTCGTAAAAATATTAGTGTAACAGTTTTTCAATTTTAGTTACAAACATTTATGTAGTTTACATAAATGTAATAATTCAAAGTAAAATGCCCATAAATAAATAGTATTTTGTTGATGTAATGCCCATAATCGGGAGAATCAATTGGAATCCACTGTTTCTCAGCCTTGGACGCTTTATGTAAAGTAGAGATATTTGTATTCAATTAAATGTGAAACAGGCAACAATCTGTCTTCCTATGAACCCAGTTTCCACAAATGTTAATATTTTACGAATATAACAATTAAAATCAATTTCAATAATTCAAATTTAGTAGGTTAGATAAAAGTTGTTAGAAAAGTGAGAAATCAAAAGAAAAATAACTCAAATTTATTAAAAGTCCAAAAAGGATTCAATACTTCAACTCTAGAAGTCCTCCAAATGACTATATATTAGAACAGGTATAATCAAAATAGATTACATAATTAAAAAACTTAATATTTCAAACATTTATTTTCTCAAGTTTCACTTCTTAAAGGCTCTCAACTCGTTATTCAATAATGACCATATGTTGCTTCAAAGCCAAGTATGGCTGTGTTTAGTACTGCTTACGCTTCTTCTTCGGTGTTTTATTCCTAGGCCCATTATATTTATGTTAATTCCGTGACACTCCAATACATTTCCAGCTTCTGCAGTACGCAATAATTTCAAACCGCCTGCACCTGTTATAGGTCACAACTTGCTTTTGTAGAAATATTCCCTTCATCGTCCGTACATGTCAGCTTGCAACGTGCCGACTTCTTTGCCATATTCTTTACCTTTTCACACCTGTCTTGGATTAGCTGAATACACTACAGAATTTACCTCTAAACAATTGTACTCGTTTCTTATGACTACAACCAATTGGAAAAGCATAAATTGCTTAACACAATTGGTTATAGAAGGCAAGAATGATTACAAATATCACACCAAGCTCTGTTTGTAATTAGTCTTTTTCTTGATCACATGACATATGGCCTACGCAGTGAATAATCATTACCGAGTGTAGAATAGAATGCCATAAAAAATCTTGAAGGTCCTGCATCTTATTTGAAAATAAAAATTCTAATATGAGGGCAACATACTGAATTTGATTAAACTTTATCCGGGTATTATTCTCTATTAGATTTATGATTAAGATGATGTTTCAGAACAAGACACGACGAATTATCCATTAGCTATGATGGTTTGCCCTAGTTTAATTTGGTATTGGTATTTCTTTTGTCATATCAAGAAACGATTATCGTAAAATTGATTGCTCAAAGGGATTGCTGTAAATGAAACAACACTTAAATCTTATAAGTTATAATATTTTGGCAATTTTAACATTACATGGATCTCAACTTAAGTCTAATAAGCTGAGATAAATTTTATTATATAGTTCAAAAAAGTACGGGCGATTTTGCATTTGGTAAATATCAACAAAAAGAGAAAACAATAGATTATAACTCTAATAAATTTGAAATATATTCTAGTAAAGTCTATTCAAAACATTTATTTATTAAAAAAAAAAAGTCCACGCTAGAGTGCAAAATAAAAATTCCACAGGTTAGAGTAAGCATAAATGGGACCATCTTGTCTGATTTTGAATATTATTGGCATAGTCTTGTCTCCTTATGAGAATACAATTAGAAATTGATGGGGACTTAGTTAATACTATCATTATTTGATTATTAAGCCCAATAAGTGAATTCAAGTTGACGCAGAAAATGACCATCATGCACAATACCCTTTCATTAAAAAAAAAAAAAAACAAAGAGTGTGCTTATTTTATTTGTCAATTATCTCTTTCAGTGTAATCACAGGCACTTAGCTAGAGGTATTAAACATCTCTTCTGTACAATTTTTTTTATTCTGAGCCCATCTCAATTTTAATTTTTTGACTAATTGTTTTATGAAATTAAAAAAAGAGACCTCTTTAGGTTTACGAATTAAATAGATCCTCTCTAATGTATAGGTATATAGGTATGAATAGATAGGTAAAAATAGGTATTATTGGGTAACCCATCAAACCCAATTAAACCATTTAAAATTTTCTTCCCCTAAGTCTCCTCTCTTCCCCCACCCTTTTTTTTTCAAATTTTTCATTTTGTCATGATGTTAACTACTTTTGTTTCATTATTATTATTATTTGTTGGTTTTATCTTATCATTTTATTTTCTCTTAGTTTGTTAACTTGCTCATTTTTCTACATTACTAATTTATGATAAGTTTTAGCCTCTTTTCTTATCTTTCCAAAATGAAATTTTAAATTTATATATGAAAAAAATGTTAGGTGTTCAAAATTTTTGGATTAAGTTTTTATATTAACTTTTATAGTACTTAGTTCAAATTTTTATATTCTTATTATTCAATTATTAAATAATATGTAATTTTGCAACATAGAGTATGGATGAGAAAAAATTGGTAATTAGGCTTATTGAGCATTATAAGTAAATATTTAAAACTAATGATGGGTGCAAAAAGCGGTATAAATTGATAACTTAGTTTGCCAAAATGAATTTAAATGAGTTTACAAAATTTAAAATAAATGGATTATAAATGGGTAATTGGGTTACCCAATTCATTTTTTGACTTACTTATTTATACCCATCTAATTAAATGGGTATAAATGGGTTGACTCATTATACCCATTACCCATTTTACCTAACTCAAACCCGTCCAAGTCACCCTTTTTGACACCTCTAGTGGTATACTTATAGAAAAATAATATATTGTAAATCAACAGTAAATTTTGTTTTCTTAAGGGGAAACAACTGGTAACTTTGTCTTCTTTGCAGGTTTTCTCGCCTGTCCGTCTGGTTTTTAACTACGCCCTAGACCCAATCTACCTAAGGACCTAACCTACTGCTAGTATTTCATTGTCAACACATTTAATCCTGTATCTATTCCGAATAATTATCCCTATTCCAATTTTGATATTTTGCACTTTACGTTTAAAGTTTCTAGCATAACTCAATTATTTTGAAGTTACTGAAATTCAGATGCACTGACTTCCGTTTATTAGAATCTTATTCTGTAGAATGTGATATGTTATATTTATTTATTCATCGTAGTTGAAAAGATAGAAATTTCGACCCGTATCCTATGCGACCAATTATTTGAGACGAATATGTATCCAACTTTGTTGCTAGGTGAATGAATACAAGAAATTGACTGCCTAAGACCTGTCAAAAACCCAAAAGTTTTAAGTCACTCAAGAATTTATAACATTATAAAAAAATGATTGAAGATTCTTTAATATTATAAAGAATAAATGAAAAAACAAAAAAAAAAGCCATCGAAGCTTATGATAAAATTGTAAATTGTCGCCATAATCCGCAGTGAATGTTCAAAAACTTTTTTTTTTGCAATTGGTAAATAATACAAGCATTGCTGTGATACATTTGTTTTCCATTTTCAGCTTCTTACAGAGCCTCGATTATATGGCTACCAGATTCAGAGCAGCCGGAGGCTCTCAATTCTTACATTTTGCAGCAAGATTTCTAGAATTTTAAGGTGAAGGAGTAATAGTTATGGAATGAAAGTCCAAACCTAAGTACTGATTTGATTTATGTAGTGCCCATTGATTTGACTCGTCTCCTTCCCAATTGTTTAAGGATCATGTTATACAATATAATAATTACATCCAAACACATATGAGTATTACTAAACTAGTTTGGTCCAGAACCTATTTGTTACGTTTGCTTCTGTTTTAATACCTAGTTTTACAGGTTACAGTACTTTGACTCAATTGCAATTATTAAGAAAACTGTAAATGTACAGTATCTAGATTAAATTAAGAATATTTATTTTAAAAAAAGAAACAATTAGAGTAGGTGCTTGGAATTGGAGATGGAAAAAGTTAAAAGAAAAGGATGAAAACGAAAAGAAAAAAGCAAAAAAAAAAAAAAACAGAGACCACGGAACAGATCACGAGAAAGAAAAATAATTTTCAAATTCATGTCGTTGTTTGATATTTTTATCCTCATAGAGATTTAATTTGCATTTTCTTCCTCAGTGACTGAATTTACAAATAGCCAAAAGATAGCATAAGTAACCGAAATCATCATATTTCAAGAGTTTATTTGTGTTGCAAGTTATTTTGTAGATGGATTTCTAACCCAATTGTAGCTTTTTAACTTTCCAAAACCAACGGTGCAAAATTTGCTAGCTGTGTATTGTACTTCAATAATGTTCATTTAAGGAAAAGGAGAAGAAATGTTAACCAATGTGAAAATTGGTTATTCATTGGAATGAGTGTGTAAATTGTTTATTAAATGTCTTTTAATGAGGACTCAATAGACACTCGCTAATACACCTAAATTTCATCCAACTTATCATTTGTATATACAAAATAATAATTACTACCCTCTCTTGTATTTATATATATTTTTTATAATTAATTTTATTATTCTAAAATGTAATACCTAAAATACATATTAACGAGTACCCAATGAACAACCATCGTTAGACAACAGACCCTTATTTATTTAATTGTACAATCTTTTCCAAAGTCCGATATAATTTCTTTCCCTTTTGTTAGTCTTTTTACTAATGTATTTCTGGCTAGATGTTTTATCTTTTGTTCTTATAACATCTGGGACTAGGGGGAGGGTTGGGTTGGCTAGTATGAGAGGAGGAAGTGTAAGTGAGAGGTTTCGGTTTCGAGTCCTCCTGCTGGGTTTATTTTATTTTATTTATTTATTTGGTATGGTTCGTATAAAAAAATTTATTAGTTAAATTGCTGGAGACTATCTAGAGCAAATTGCTAAAACAAAGTCTGACGGGTTCACAAACAATTCCAAATCTTAGCCCGCTATAGTATTGGCCCAATGGGTTGAGAAGCCTTCTTCATCGTCATGTAGATGATGAATTAGCCCAATCTCTATAGTATTGGTTGTTGAATTGAATTGGGTGGAAAAAAGAAAGACGTACGTGCCCAATCTTGATGGGTGGAATTGGGTGGATTTAATCTTGATGGGCTCATAGTTGGTATTTAGCATTTAGCCTTTAGGCATTTTCTCCTAGCCCATGAATGGATAAGAAGACGGAGATCTCGACTAGTATGTGCAATTCCTGAAAAAGTTCATTCATGAAAAGATTTGAGTACTAACCAAATTCTTGGCTAGCCGTTTTGATATCAGTGGCAAATTTAGGACCTATGATTAGAGGGGCAATTAGTTGGATATTCAATAGATTATAATTAAGGCAAAAATTTTTGTTGAAGACTTACAATAACCAGTATGATAATTTGTGAATTTTGTTAAAATTCTATAGAGTTTTATAACAATAATAATTGACAAATTTTTTTGTACAGTAGCCCCAAAAGTTTTGAGATTCTTTGTTTTTTGGTCTAAATTTTCAACATACTTGGATGCTACTGAGCACCATCAAGATCATCGTCGTCTTTTTTGGCTATTTTGTATTAGGGACCCAGAAGAAAATTGTCGTTTTATTCGATAGATTGTGCGTTTCAGAAATAAGCCAGACTAAGGCTATATTCCAAACGGTGTCGTTGTAATAAGTCTGGCAGTTAGTTGGTTAGTTCACTCTGTTAGCTCACGTGGGATTAGTTTCTTCTGATTAGACATGTTATAAATAGCAATCTTGTAACAGAATCCAGATTACAAATAGAAATACAGACTTCAATCATTTCTCTCTCCTGCTTTTGTCTACCCTCTCTTCTTATCTCTCTCATTCTTTTTCCCCAAATCCTTTTCCCAGTTCACTCTTCCTCTCTGCAATTCACCAGCTTAAACCCAGGGCCCTGACATCTGGTATCAGAGCAGCCGATCCTTGGCTGCTTAGACACTGGAAATGGCGGAGAGCACTAGATATCGCACTTTGGAAGATTAGCTCAAGAAGCAAGAAGGTCGCTTACAGGAGGTAGTGGAGACGATGGCAGATTTGCAGGCCGTTGCCAGCAGAGGTTCCAGGAGGAACTAGAGCAGAAAAGCTCGCGACTCGCGAATGGAAGCATTAGTGGGAAACCTGAATCAGAGGTTCGACTCCATTGAGCAGAAGTTCAATAGCCTACTGAACACGATAATGAAGGAGAAAGGTTGCTCAGAGCCGGAATCGAGGATCTCAGAACCGCTACTACCAACTTCACCTCCAAATATGAAGCTCGGAAATCAGAATGATGCTCACCTCGCTCCACCAAAGAACAGGAGTAAGCATTTCAGTCCTATCTTGCCAAAATTGGAAATGCCTATATTTGCTACTGGTAACCCTAGGGAGCGGCTTAGGAAATGTCGGAAATATTTCTTGAACTACCAGATTCCTGATAATCAACAACTAGAAATGGTAGAACTGTTTCTAGAGGGGAAAGCCAACAACTAGTTTCAAGGAATGAAACTCAAAAGACCTAACCTCTCCTGGACAGAGTTTAGTGACCTGCTGTGTGAAAGATTTGCCAGTAAGGCTTCTCGAGATATGGTGGAGGAGTTCAATAAACTTCAACAAAAGGGAACAGTAGAGGAATATGAGGAGAAATTTGAGGAGCTTAAAACTCTCATGTTACTTAGAAATCCTAAACTAGACGAGCTATATTTTGTCTCCAGTTTTGTCAGTGGCTTGAAAGAGGAAATTAGACCAATGGTGAAGATGTTTAAGCCACAAACGCTAGCGAAGGCCTTCGAAGTAGCTAAATTACAAGAGTGTTCCTTAGAAGTGCAAGCAAGGCAGTCACGAAATACTAGTAAAATTGTGTTAGAGTCCAGATTTGGATTGTTTAAGAATCAACCTAATAATCAGAAGTTCTTATCGCATTCCTGTAATTACTCCAAACACTAACATGCATGGAAACGTGGCTAGAGAGTTTAATAAAATCTCTGCTAAAGAAATACAATATAGGTGCAAACATGGCCTGTGCTATAGGTGTGGTGATAAATTTAGGGCAGGTCATCGTTGTAAGTCAGGGAACCTGAACTGTATGGATCTTGAAGAAGGAGATGAAACAGATTTTGAGGATGCTAAAGGGGAACAAGACGAAAGCACTGGAAGAGTTAGGGAACTAGCTAAGGTTTCTCTGAATGCTTTGAATGGAGCCATGAGCAGGAAGTCTATAATACTGCTAGGTAACATGGGAGGACTACCAATAAAAATCTTGGTGGACACTAGAGCTTTGAACAACTTCATTCACTTTGGCCTTGCTAAATCCTTATACTTACCTCATCAAGAGGTGACTCCCTTCACAGTCACCTTGACAGATGGTACGGATATTACTAGTGGTGCAGTTTGTCCAAGAGTGAGGTGGCTAATACAGGACTATCAGTTCCAATTTGACCTAAAGGTGATGGATTTAGGGAATTGGGACATTATTTTAGGTATAGATTGGATGTACCAATTCAGTCCCATTACGTTCGATTTCCGTAGTCTCAGCATTGCTCTCAGCAGTAGTGGTAGTTTGCTGCACTTACAAGGGCTTATTAATCAACCTATGATGGAGTTGGTAAGAGGTAAGGACCTCAAGTCCTTTATACAATAAAAGCATCGGCATTGTGCTGCCTTACAGGCCGAATCATAGGAGTACCAGCAAAGAGATATTCCTGAGCAAGTAGAGGAGGTACTACAACAGTACTCGCAAGTATTTGCCACCCCGGTAGGTCTACCTCCTGAAAGAGCAAGTAGAGGAGGTACTGCAACAGTACTCGCAAGTATTTGCCACCCCGGTAGGTCTACCTCCTGAAAGAGAGCTGGATCACCAAATCACTCTCAAACCTGGAGCGGAACCCTTCAAACTAAAGCCTTACAGATACCCTCACGCACACAAAACCGAAATCAAGAAGAAAGTGGTTGAGATGCTCTCTAGTGGTATTGTTACTCACAGTTGTAGTCCCTTCGCATCTCCTGTTTTGCTGGTCAAAAAGAAAGACAACTCATAGAGGTTATGTGTGGACTACAGGAAGTTAAACGAGTTGACGGTTAAAGACATATTTTCCATACCAAATACAGATAAACTTCTGAACGAGTTGCATGGGACAAAGTACATGTCTAAACTGGACTTAGAGCTGGTTACCACCAACTACGAGTTAAGGCAATGGACATGCACAAAACTGCCTTCCAAACGCATCATGGTCACTTCGAATTTTTGGTCATGCCGTTTGGATTGACGAACGCTCCAGCTACCTTCTCGGCCTTGATGAATCGAATTTTTCAGCCATCTATAAGGAAGTTCGTGTTAGTATTTTTTTATGATATCCTAGTCTACAACCCCACCCTTGAGTTACACATGCAATATCTCCAAATCGTCCTTGGGGTCCTAGCAGACAACCAACTATTCTACAAAAGATCTAAATGCTCTTTTGCCCAAACTTCTATGAAGTATTTGGGACATGTGATATTTGACAAAGGCGTGAGCATGGACAAGTCTAAGATAGACTGCACACTCTCCTAGCCCTTATCCAGAACAGTGAAGGAATTGCGAGGATTTTTTGGATTAACAGGGTATTACAGAAGATTCATTAAAGGATATGAGGTAATCAGTAAACCGTTGACACAATTGTTGAAGAAGGACGGGTTCGTATGGAATTCTGAAGCTCAGATAGCTTTTGAAGACTTAAAGAAAGCCATGACGACAGCCCCAGTACTGAACATGCCCAACTTTGAGATTCCTTTCATCATCGAGACGGATGCCTGTGAAGTGGGTATTGGTGCAGTTTTGATACAACAGGGACACCCCATAGCATTCCTCAGCAAAGCTCTAGCAAACCAGAATCTGGGAATGTCGGTATACGAGAAGGAGCTCTTTGCGTTGGTGTTGGCTGTCACCAAATGGTAACATTATCTGGTTGGTTATTGCTTCATCATCCGAACGGATCATCAGGCTCTCAAATACTTACTAGAACAGAGACTCACACATCCGTTGCAACACAAATGACTGACCAAGTTGTTAGGCTTGGACTACAAGATCCAATATAAGAAAGGCATTGACAATGGAGTGGCGGACGCATTATCTAGAAGAAGGATAGCTGATTACAGTGAGGAGTGTTCAACGAAGTATGGTACTTTGAATGCTATCTCGTCGGCGCAGCCAGCTTGGGTACAAGAACTATTAGATAGCTACGTAGGGGACACTATAGCTCAAGAACTTATTCCACAACTGTTGCTGGATCCTACCTCCAACTCGGACTATCAATTGGACAAGGGACTGGTGAAGTTCAAGGGGAAATTGTATGTGGGAACTTCTAAAGGAATCAGGGAGAACCTTATCAAGGCATTGCATGCTTCTGCAGTTGGGGGACACTTCGGCCAAAGAGGGTGTCTACAAATGGTGCAAGCATTGTTTCACTGGCCAGGAATCAAGAAGGATGTCATACAATTTGTGAGATCGTGCGACGTGTGCCAGCGGAGTAAGCATGAAAATGTCCCTTACTCCGGGTTGCTACAGCCGCTCCCAGTTCCTCAGCAGGCATAGTCCCAAATAACTATGGATTTTATTGAGCAGTTACCTTTATCTCACGGGTTTGACACTATATTCGTGGTAGTAGATCGTTTCACTAAGTTCAGCCACTTCATGCGACTTTCTCACCCTTATTCAGCTCAGCAAGTAGCTATGATTTTCCTTGATAATGTGTATAAATTTCATGGTTTACCTAAGGTCATAGTTTTAGACCGAGATAGGGTGTTCCGCAGTGGATTCTGGCAGGAAATGTTCAAGTTGTTGGGAACTAAACTTCATTATAGCTCCTCTTATCACCCGCAGTCGGATGGGCAGAGTGAGAGAGTTAACCAATGCTTGGAGACGTACTTAAGATGTATGTGTATTGAGCATCCAACGCAGTGGAGTGTGTGGTTGTCCACAGTTGAGTTCTGGTACAACACCAACTTCCATACCAGTCTACACCTATCCCCCTTTGAGGCATTATACGGATACAAACCAACTCATATTCCGTTGGGACCCTTCCATGATAGTGTGATACCTGCTGCAGCGGATATGGTGCAGGAAAGACTACAAATTATGTCACAGATCAAGAGAAATTTGGCCAAGGCTCAGAATCGGATGAAGCACTACGCTGACAAACACAAAACAGAAAGGAATTTGCAGATAGGAGAATGGGTTTTCCTTAAGTTGTAGTCTTATAGGCAGCAAACTATAGCTGTCAGAAGAAATCTAAAGCTATCCGCCAAGTACTTTGGGCCTTTCCAAACCATTAAGAAGGTGGGGGCAGTAGCCTATAAGTTACAATTATCACCTGGAGCCAGAGTTCATCCGGTATTTCATGTTTCCCTTCTCAAGAAAAAAATAGGCGACACTCAGACCCCTGGACCAGTCTTGCCCGAGCTGGATTCCTCTGATCAGTGTTTGCTACAACCTGAGCGAGTGATGAAACGTAGGGTCACCATGAGAAACTCTCAACCCATCATACAATATCTGGTCAAATGGAATCATTTGCCAGACTCCGAGACTTCCTGGAAGGATAAAAGTTTCATTGACAAAATGTTTCCAGGTTTTAAAGCTTGAGGACAAGCTTTCTTTATGAGGAGGAGATTGTCAGGGACCCAGAAGAAAATTGTGATTTTATTCGATAGATTGTGCGTTTCAGAAATAAGCTAGACTAAGGCTATATTCCAAACGGTGTCGTTGTAATAAGTCTGGTAGTTAGTTGGTTAGTTCACTCTGTTAGCTCACATGGGATTAGTTTCTTCTGATTAGTCATGTTATAAATAGCAAGCTTGTAACAGAATCTAGATTACGAATAGAAATACAGACTTCATTCATTTCTCTCTCCTACTTTTGTCTACCCTCTCTTCTTATCTCTCTCATTCTTTTTCCCCAAATCTTTTTCCCAATTCACTCTTCCTCTCTGCAATTCGCTAGCTTAAACCCAGGGCCTTGACATTTTGCTTTTACGTCTACCAAACACCCCAACTTTAGAGATGCCAAAGATAGCAAAAGCAAAGACACGACTTATTAACAGATGTTGGTGCAAGTGAAAGGGGTTTATATCTTTTAACTATGAGATTTCGATTTCAAAACCCACGAGAATGGAAAAGGACAACATTGGAGAGCTTCCCCCTATAAGAGACCCGGCCTCATTCGAACAAAATTTGTCACAAATTGTAAAAAAAATTCAGATGCCTATGGTTTATGCCAAAAAAAGGCAAAATTCTTTTTTATCATCCTATAGTTTGGTGTTTTATCATATAATCCTTTTATAATTTAAAAATCTATATATAACCCCTCATAGTTTGGGTTAATGTGCCACTATTAATGTTTTTCATTAAAAATAACAGTTAATAATAAGAAGTCTAAGTTAAACTAATAAATCAACAAATTTACCATTTTATTACTTCTTTTTTCTCCAAACATAAAAAAGAAGAAATTGAAATAAAAATAGATAAATAAGAACAAGAAAATACCATTAAAGATTTGGTTTAAAAATCTATAATGATATTTGTGGTAAAAAAAAAGATTTGATATTTTTTGCTTCTTATTTGTTTATTTTATATTTCTCTTCCATCTCTTTTGCATTTGGAGAAAATTAAGATTTTGTATGCCAAAGTATAGGTTTTCAAAATTATCTCTTCTCTTCTCTTCTGAGAGAGAAAGAGAGATAAATAAAAGAAAAAAAAGTAGTGAAAGGGTGATAATTTCGCAAAGGGATAATTTCAAAAATCTCTCCTGAGGTTTTCGACAATTTCACTGAGCTCCCCTAAGGTTTGAAAAATTACACGTACTTTCCTTTATTTGATAGTTTTAGTAACAAAAACCTAAAATAATATAGAATTGGTCAAATTTTAAATCAATACCCAAAATGCTCTTGTGTAATTAGTTTTAATTTATTTTCCTACACCAGTATAAGATTATCCAGTATAATTATAAGCAAAAAGTGCCAAAATTTTCATGCCCATACCTACTATTTAATAAACAACTATAATAGTAATTTTATCACTATGATAGGATACTTTTGATGGCAGTTTATTATAAATTTAGTTTTATAAGATCGAAAAGAAAATGTTAAAATAATTCATTTAGAGTTTATTAATTTTTTTAGTAGTGAGATTATCATAATTTAGTAGTAGTTTTGGGCTATTTCTTTTTAATTTATTGTTAATTTTAATGCCAAAAAAAATAGAAAACAAAGATTAACAAAAAATTGGATTACATATCAGTTAACTCATCAAAAAAATCACTAATGGTTACAATGAAAACTAGAGGTAATAGTGGTAGTTCTACAATTTTATTGGCAAAAAAT
This sequence comes from Coffea arabica, assembly GCF_036785885.1. Taxonomy (NCBI): domain Eukaryota; kingdom Viridiplantae; phylum Streptophyta; class Magnoliopsida; order Gentianales; family Rubiaceae; genus Coffea; species Coffea arabica. The sequence goes on along the minus strand of NC_092318.1, from coordinate 44,000,938 downwards.
TAAAGGAAAAAGGAATAAGAAGGAAAAAGAATGAAAAAATAATTTAAAAACTCATTCTAAGTATAAGCATATCAAGCAAGGGAATTTCATTAAAATATTTAAAGGTAGTATTGTCATTGTAAATAACAAGGGAAATATATGTGTAATTTTTAAAACTTTGAAGGAGCTAAAAAAAATTGTTAAAAAACCTCGAGGGAGGTTTATGAAATTATCCCTTTCGCAAATGTAACCCTACAAAAAGATTTGTAAAATAGAAGCCAAAACCACCACCTTTTGGGGGCAATGAAAATTTGTAACTTTCCGTCAATTATTTCAACATACCAAAAGGCTTAAAATCTTTGCACTACTCAATATACAAAAAGTTTCACCTACAATTTCTCATGTTGATGCCTTAAATAGGCATCTTAATTTTTGCTAGATTATACAAATCGACAAGGAAAGCCTTCCAAAATTGAGACCAGGTCCACTTAAGAAAGAACATGTACAATCTTCCAAATGCGCACTAGTCCATTGCCCTTTTAGTGTTAAACTTTTGAAGTTTCTCATAATCTGTCGCCTACTAATTTTGTTAGCTTTAAGCTTTGGAAACAACAGCAACAAAAAAAAAAAAAAGCTTTAGATACAACATTACAGAATTTTAAAAAAAATGGAGATTGGACACAAAAAAGAGTTAAATGAAAAAGGATAACATTTTTATACACTGTCAATGTAAAGATTTTTTTTGTATATATACAAGCAGGTTTAGATCATGTTACATAATATTATTCAAATTAGAAATTTAAATCATACATATATAGCATACATTCAAATCTGCTAGTTAAAAAAAAAATCACTACACAGTCAACGTATAAAATGTTAATCCAACAAAAAAAGGCCAAGCACTTGCTTCTAGTGTAATTCCTTAAAAATGTCCAATTCATATTGCTTCTAGCATGATTGACTTCAAAAATATAATTATATATGTGACGAAATTCATCAGATATCTTGTGATGCTTTTTGCAGTCGTGAGATAAATCTGAAATGTCTCACTAAATAACTCACTCTCATTATGTCATTAACATTCTAGCAAAACTTTAATTAGTCTAATCATGCTTAACATATGATAACTATAATAGCAAATGGATTCAAAATAATGTTTTTTTCTTTTTGTCAAAGCATTCAAAATAATGCTTGGTTCTGTCTATTTATGGTAGGAAAGCGTTGAACGTTCCTACACTAGGAACATGGTGCGTGTCCAAACATTAAAAAAACACGGCATACGAGATCCGATGTGCCACCGTTTGTGGTCCGAAGTTAATTGGCCTAGCAAGTACTCAGAATGCCTCAAAAGTCCCCAGCAGCCTGGCTTACAGGCTTATAGGCTTCCCTATTCTGTCTATCCCACATCGTTCTTAGGGGGTTAAGGGTTGGATAGTTAAACCCCCAGGTTTGCCTCAAAAGTTGCCAGCTTTTGAGGTTAAATTTGGGATTAGGTTTGATTAAACAATTTCTTACTTCTGTAAGAAAAGGAAAAAGTACTCAGAATGCGCCTGGCATTGGGGTTAAGGGTTGGATAGTTAAACCCCCAAGTTTGCCTCAAAAGTTGCCAGCTTTTGAGGTTAAATTTGGGATTAGGTTTGATTAAACAATTTCTTACTTCTGTAAGAAAAGGAAAAAGTACTCAGAATGCGCCTGGCAAGGAGAATGCGGGAAGCACAAGAAAAAATAAGAGGGGGAAAATGGCGATATACTGAAGAAGTATTTTATTTTTTACACCTTCGCAACAAATTTTATTTTTGCCAATCTAGTTGATACTATTCTTTATATATTTTGTTCCTAGATTACTAAAAAATAGAGGAATATCATATCCTTTTTTTGGGTCACTCTGATAACTCAATTCAATACTTAAATTTAATTGATTTAAATCTTAATATATTTAGACGCATTTGATAATAAAAAAATTGATCATTTGAATTAATTAAATGATATTGAATTTCGTAGGCAAAATTTATTTTCAAAAATAAGTGATCAACTATTTATTTATCACTTAACGTGATATATACTCAAAATGCATTAGATTTAGGATTGAATAATTCAATAACTGAATGAATTTAAAATTCGTATTTCAAATTTTAAATTTTAAATTTTAGATTTTAGTTTTATCAAACGTAGCCTGAGTCCTATGAAGAACGCGTTAGATTTACCTATATTTACAAGCTTGATATTTTCCAAATCATTCACGTGAATATATGTTTTTACTCCATGTGTTACTTTTGTTCTTTCCTGTGATCCCAACTATTATTGCACACTCATCGCAACGTAAATCTTTTACACCATCTTACATCCGTTAGGTTCAAGCTTTGGAATGGCAATAACTACAACCCCTCAATGACTCCCCTTGGAGTAAACAAGTTTGATAGTGATTGCATGGCTATAGGATCAACTTATTTTTTATTTTTTATTTTCCTGCATCATCTTTGTGTCTCTACCGTTTCAAGAGAATTTCCAAACCTTTCTCTCTATCTACACCTAGTCCTTAACCAATTGGTGATTATGGACTAATCTCAACAAATTCCATGATCATAACTCAAATTTCTCATCCAATTTCATGTGATATGACAAATTAAACAAACCAAAACTTCCCTCTCATTCGACTATGGATTGGCAGCAGATTTGCCTTTCTCTGAAACCCATCATGGAGAGAGAGGAGATTTGCCTTTTTATGGATTGGCAACACAGTTGTACAAGTTGCCTAACAAATTAAACAATTTTAAGTACAAGAATAGTAATGAAGAGAGGAGATTTGCCTCTAAAACCCATCATGGCAGCATATTTGCCTTCTTTTGATTTGAATATAGATTAGGAGAAGAGCAAGAGCAGTAATAGAAAGAGAGGAGAGGAGAGGAGAGGAGAGTGTACATGGTGGAAAGAGAGGAGAGAGCGAAGACAGGAGGGGGGAGAAGAGCCAGAGTAGGAAGAAGATGAACAAGATGATGAACATTGAAGTTTGTTGGTATGCTAAATATCAAGTTTCCTTTTTATTTTTTTTATGGATTTATACACTTAAAATTAGGGGTGGGCATGGGTCAGGTACCCGCCCCTAACACGATTTGGCTAACCCGACCCTAATATATCGGATCAGCCATTTTGCAACCCTGACCCGCTCCTAATGTTTTCGGGTACCTGAAAAAAAAGGACTGGTCATAGGGTACCCGCCCCTAAAAAAAAAACTATTTTCCAACAAAAAAATGTTTTTCACTTAATCTTAACATGCGGGTACCCGAGAAAAAGGGGTTGGTCATAGGGTACCCGCCCCTAAAAAAAAAACTATTTTCCAACAAAAAAAGTTTTTCACTTAATATCAACATGCTTTCCAATAAAAAAAATACTTTCCAATTAACATTGGTAGAGATATTATAATCAAAATCCATACATCACCATTCTCACACATTTCATCCAATAATCAAACCGATTTCATAAATTTAGTACATATTAGAATTATAATATCTAATAGATAAAACGAAGTTTTATGATAATTTTGAGTACATCACCATTCTCACGCATTTTATTCTTCTACAACATAATAAACACAAGGATAATAAGTATTTGGCAAGTTTTCCAACTTCCTTAAGGATGTTATGGTACAAGATTGCATCCAAAATGAGTCGATTGTGGAATCAAGTCCGGAAAAGAATTGAACAGAGCTAATAATTTTTGGAGAAAGTATAACCAAAATAATCTTGAAAAATTTTCCCCAACTTTCTTACATCTTTGGAATAGACCTTATTACATTAAAGGTGATGAAAAAGAAAAATAAATTTCTTGCACTAAAATAAAGGAAACAAATTTAAGAGACACAATTGCAATAAAATAAATAAATAAATGAAAGATACAAATGTTTTAATTATCTAGCTAACAGAAAATTGGAGCTCCAAACACAAATTTTTGATTGAATTGATGAAAAATTTGCAGAAAAGATCGATGGAGGTAGAATAAAAATGAAAAAGGATGAAAGGGATGAACAATTTTTATGATAGAGTTTCACAAATTTTTCTTTGTTTTGTTCATTTGGTTCGGATTTCATCAAGAATATTTGCTTTTTTTAGATAAGATGAGAAGAGGCGGATCATATGAGGTTAGAATATTAGGCTATGAACCACTTTACTTACACTTAGGATTAAAAATTATGTAATTATATAATGAACCCTTATTTTTTAATATTTATATAATATACCCTGCGGGTCTGGTACCCTCGGGTTTTTATTTTGCTGATCTGTATCCGTATCCGTTTTTGCTGGTACCCGCATCTGATAGGGTGTTAATTGTTAGTAATTTTATTGTTAATTTTCCCTTTTATTCTTGCCAAATATTATTTTAATTATTAATATTTACTTATATTTGGTATTGAGACTTAATTTCAGGAACAAAGCAGAAAATTACCAAAAAGGAGGGACTTTTATGGAAAAATGGAGACTTCTAAGGACCTTGGACTCTTGAATTGGTGGGGACCACAAGCTAGTGAAAGGCATTTAGTCATTTTGGCCTTTCAAGAAAGCAACGTAGAGAGACTTGGACCAAGAAATAATTTGGAGGCCACATGTGTGGGGACCACAGGAAATAGCTTTTAGGCTTCTTTCTTTTGGCTTTTTAAGGGAAGACGTACAGAAGCAAAAGGAGATCTTCTTTAGACGGCTCTAGTTTAGCTTTTAGGATAGTTTTAGTTTTTCTTTCTTTTTACTGGCCTCTGACACACGCCAGGTGTTTGACAATATTCCCCAACGGAAAAAACACCATTTATCCCTTGTTTTTTGGTTAAAAACCGCAATGCCTTTGTAATCTATTAACTCGTGTGGTGATTTAATTATGCGGCATGGTTAAGCCTTCCTTCTAGCCAAGGGGACAACTGACGATTTGGTTCGACAATTACTGTGAGATCGAATCTGTTTTAATTATCTTCTTCATTTATTGGTATTTATATGTTCCTTGATTTTAATTGCTATAGTCTTGTGTATGATTGATTAGTGCGCAATAATTAATTATTCATATAGGCTAATCTTGCTAAATAGGGGTAATTGAATCCGTAATTGTTCGTTATCTCTATCTCAGTAGCAACTGGCGTAATTGGGTTTATGTCAGGGGAGTATACGATCTAACTTAAACAAACCCTCGTAGCGTGTTTGTTAGTTAGGATTGGGCCTTTCTAATTATTAATGCAATCTAGAAATTAAATCCTACAGTCGTACCTAGGGTTGTTTTTGGGTTAGAGAAATAGCTAACGGTCGTACCTTAGCTATCGATAAATTAAGGAAGGGTTGGTTGTTTAGCGCGTGCGAGACAACTATAACCAATCTATTAATAAATGTTGGAATTATCTGTGATTCGATGATCAGTTGCATGAACCATTTCTGAAGTATACCCTTGGCTAGAGTTTCTCTTAGTTATTTCTTTTAATTAATTATTTTCTGCATTTAATTTGTTTAGCCATTAATCTTGATTTGAAAAGAAACAAAATATCTTGCTAGTCCCTGAGGAGACGACCCTGCTTACCACTGTCTACTAGCTAGGGAATTCAGTTAAATAATTAATTCAGGTATATCGGATTAAGCAAACTCTTCGGGAACAGGGTGAATCAAGTAACCCATTGCACACCTAGAGTCCCTGCTCCAGTACTCGAATTGATTACTGACTGTTTCAGGTGGTAGTTAGGATTTATTTATTTATTTATTATTATTGCACAGGTTCGGCACCTGTCAGCATCTGCCCCGCTAAAAAAAATCAGATCGGATATTCTATTTTTCGGATCGGGTTCGTCGGATTTCGGATCGGATCAGATCGGATTTTTTGCCCACCCTTACTTAAAATTCGAGAACTGGGAGCAAAAATACCCAATTTCGTCCGGAATGGCATATGTCCACTTTTAGATCTTCAATAATCCATAATGACAAATCCATACCTACAAGTACCAACCAAACATTATGCAAAGAGATTTGACAACTTAAAAACCCATTTCATAGTGGTGATTCCTCGAACTAAACAGGTTGTTAATGTAGTCGTGAGCACTGTTTTGAAACTCGGACCGGACCGGCCGGTCGAACCGAGAACCGGCCAGGTAGTCGGTCCGAGTCATATTAAAAAACCAAAAATTTAAAACCCGGTCAAAGCCGGTCAAAAACCGGGTTTGACCGGGCAAAAACCGGTTTTTCCGGTTCAACAATAATTTTTTTAAAAAAAAATTTAAACTTTTTAATATTATGTTTTGACCCCCTAAATTGTTAAAACTTATTGATATACCTCAAATATTTGATACTTTATAAATATTGTCCTAAAATTTGATGTTATTTTTCAATTAAATTCATAATTTTAATTCTAAACTTGTTAATATTTATTAAATAATATAAATTGCTACTTGATTGTTCTAATTTCTTTGTATTTTCTTGTTAAATATATTTGAAACATCAAATATATATGAATATATCTTTATTAATATCAATATATTATTAGATATTATATATATAATATTTTAATTTTTAAATAATTTTTATTTATGACGTCATCCGGTTCGACTCCTATCGACCCCCGGTTGAACCCATTGACCCCTGATCCCTGATCTCGGCCGAGTCGCTATCCGGTCCGGTTCTGAAAACATAGGTCGTGAGAGATAGTTAAGCAACCTGTGTCTAAGATATTCTTTATAATTTATTTCATTTGAGAGACTTTATATATATAAATTTTATTAAAATATGGATAAAATGTAATTGCACATCGTCTATTATTTCCTTTCTTTGTAAAATTTTAAAAGTGTTAAGTGACATTAGAAGAAATCTCTGACATAATTAATTTATTTTATTTTTTTATCATAATAATAATATTTGTATAATCTACTTTAACTTAGTTTAGGTGGAAAAGTTTTTAATCGATAGATTTTTTATCAGAAAAAATCACTCGAAAGTACAATCATAATTAAACGACAAGTATAGGGTGAGAAGTAATCATTGAAATTTGGCTTCCTGCCCCGTCACTTTCGGTGGTATCTGGAGGCCCGTCATTTATTCTTCCAGCCGACACATTCCATTTTGCTTCAATGCACATGTGCGTCGGCCTTCCCCCCCTGAATCAACGAGCATGCGCTATACTGCCAGGCATTTATGACCATCACTCGTCCCGTACGGACCTCGTTCCTTCATGATTTCATCCTGCTTCCTACGGCAGCAACAATTGATGCATTCCTACCATAAAAAGGGTCCAGTTGGGGACAAACAATTGCTCAGGACCCCCGAACAATTAATGTCAAAGGTCTTGTCAAGAAGAGGTAAACCAATAATCTGTCACGTGGCATTTTTTTGGCCATATCTCACATACGAAACGGGGCTCGCAAGTTCGATTCCGTACAAGTTGGTCACTTTCACTTTCACCTGGGACCTAAATTTGAGCAATATGTCTTTTCCTATGTAGTGCTGGATTTTGGGCCCTTGCAATGTCGTATCTACTCTATGGTGCAGTTGCTCAGGCAATTGTAGTCTTCTTCTTCTATACGTATGCGAATGCAAAAAATATAATAGAAGGTTTTTTTTCAATAAATTGTTTATCTTTGGTGTTGATATTATTGTGATGATCAATATACTTAGAAGCAAGGAATACAACAGAAAACACTACCAAAAACTCAAAATTCCACCTGACACATTGTGTCGATCTATTGCTATTATTTACTGAAGTTGAAGAGGTTTTGTATCAACTGTAGCCGAAAGCATAAAACGTAGATGGTGTATTAGTTTATGTTCCAAATGAACTAAATCAACCTTATGAATTTTTGGTCGCATTGAAGATTTAGTTAGATACTCCACATGTAAAAATATCCTTGCAAGTAAATAGCATAATTCTACAACATTTTTTGGCATTTGAGATTTGTCACCACTATTAGTCAATCAAACAACAAGGATAATACCCAAAAAATTAAACCAAAAAAGGAAAAAAGAAAAAAAGAAAAAAAATGAAGCAAACAAACAGTCATCTGCATGGCCAGCCTTTAGTTTAGTCCCCACTGACGAAATGACAGATTATCTCCAATAGAGATGTATAAGTTCCAATAATCATCGCGGCAAAGCCCATACACATAATGCCTCCAATGATCAGTACCTGGAAATCACACCTTCGACGAATGCCTGAAATCTTCAAGAAGCACAAGCATGGAAGTATAATTGAACCAGTAACACTTAAAAACGCGCCCACGAATGACATGAGATACCCAAAAATGGGTATGACCAGAGCAACAATGACAGAGCTCAATACCAAGCCAGTTCTGATGAGAAGGCTCGATGACTTTTTCTTGGAACCAGCTGGCAGTCTATTCTCAATAGCATCCACAATTGGTGTTACTATTAGTGCATATTTGGCAATTGGAGTGATCAGAGTGGCGTATATGACAATTTTTGAACTAATTTTGTCACTTGGAAGATTTAAGGTTATTTGGGACCGCACCTCTGAACCAAACATTAGGCAACCTGAAATTGCCATTAGTCCATAGATTAAAGTGCTGAGGAAAAAGCATACCACCAAAACCTGCACCAAAAAATAGGCATATATCAGGAAAGATTATAGTGCTGTATTAATTTCACTTTGCCGTCATGAAGTCTTTGTTTGATACATACGTCGAGTCAATATACTGCCAAAGCATGTGAAAAACAGAAAAGGTAAGTATGTTATCATAATTTTGCATAGTTGTGTTTTTCTCCAAAAACATGTCTGATATTTCGAGGAGAATGTACAAAATTCATCATGGTAACTATTTCTTTTTATTACTATTTCCCTTATTCTGCCCATAACTAATGCACATAATACTCAGGATTTTAACTTCTTTTAAGCGTTAAAGATCAGGTACGATTGCGTCAAAAATGGAAAAGACAGAAGGGCAAGAGATGAATCATAAGATAACTATTTTAGTAGAAAAATTCACCTGATAGTTATCTTATGATTCACCTGATACATATTATCTGTAATTGAATTACATATCAGGTGATACAAGGATTTCTATTTTATTAACTTATGGACTAAATCAACCCAAAAAAAAATAATTTATGCACAAAATATGCGCCAAAAAAAAAAAAGATAAAGAGCTTAAATTGCAATAATCTAGCTCCATTACCTTAGAAAATTGTTTCTGATCTCTCATGGAAGTGTATAGGGTTGGAAAAACTGGATGAGCGCAATAACAGAAAGCATAGAGACTAACGGCAGTGGGGATTCCATTCCAATGTACAAAACTTCCCTTTCCATGAAATCCAATCCCATCAAATTCTCCAATCCACAAAATTGAGCAAAGAAGCACAAGAGATGCAGCTACACCACCAGCTGAGACATATGAAAGAACCCCCATGTTATTCAACCAAACCGTGGGAAGTATTATAAGCCCAACCATGATAACAAAACTTTGTCTTGCATCAATACTGTAACCACCAAGTTCAAATCCCGCTTTTGGAAACAAATATGACAAATTATCTCCTTCAAGAATCAAGAAACCAGTGGCCACCAAGTAAAGTTCCGCATGCATTAAAATGGAGACAAGGGCTCTTCCTTTTGCTCCGAATGCTCGATCACCGATGTCAGGGTAGCTTCTGATTGTGGAATCCATGTCCATGCATCTTTGTATCAATAAGCCAGTGTAGAGGGCTGAGGATGCTATCATTAGCAAAAGGATTAAGCTTATCCATCCTCCAGATGATAATGCATATGGGATTGAGAGTATCCCAACACCTAACAAAGCATTGATTCCATTGAAACAAGTTTTGCAAAATGATGTAGAGGCTAATTTGGAAACATGTCCTTCAGGCTTCAATTCATTGGCTTCATTAGCTAAAAGGGTTTGTTGCTCCAGATCATAATCAACCAGAAGAGGCATGGTAACTGAGTTACAATGATATTCGAGTTTGCGATCCATCAGGGAGACGTGCCGGAAGTTGAAACTTGCTCGCTGAGACTAAGAAGAGTAGTATTTATGTCTGGGAGAATATTTGGTTCCACTTTCATTGTTGCTGTTTTTATTTTATTTTTTTGTATTATGTATTTTGTCAAGGATGACAAATGACAACATTTCTGTCTCTTTCGATCCTAGACTACATGGTAAGACATAATAAAAAGTTTAATATCCCCAAATATATTTCGGTAGAAGCCCTGCAACATGTGCCAATAGGTCTTGTCGTGTATATTTATTAAAATGGTGACTATGTAGTCTATTTATGATTGTGTAGCGGTGGTAATTAATCCCGAGTTTTAATAGGTAAATCATGCTAAAGGGATTTTGCATGGGATTGGTTAAACGGATTTGAACTTTGGAGATCCTTTTGCTTTTGAGAATAAATAAAGGTCAAATCTCCATTTTTTTCCTCAAAACCCAAGAAACCTAGATGTAGCAAGTATTTTTTCAGGTCATACGTTCATACGGTTAATCATACGGTTTCTCAAAACCTAGGTCTTGTTTGGCAGACAAGTTTTTTGTCAAGTTTGTCTGCTACAAGTTTTTTAAAAACTTTAACTACAATAACTTCAAAAAACTTCTCAAAGATTTTAAGCTATACACTTCAAAATATTAAAAAAAAAACACACTTCAAAAATTTTTTTAAAAACTTCGACAGTAAGTTACAGTAAAGTTTTAGACAAACACTCAAAAAACTCACTTGCCAAACGGGCCCGTAGTCATTGCATTCAACTACTATCGCAACAAAGATATTGCCAGCCTAGGAAAAGTAACAAGGATAAAAGATGCTAATCGACAATAAAATTCAAAGGACATATAGTAGTGCATCTTTTGACATAGACGTACAATTCTTTTCCTCTAATTCCCTTAGTTCAATTGAACCCTCTTCTAGTATAAGTAGAATAAGAGTAGAAGTAAGAATTAATGATTGAAAAAAATGAAAACCTAAAAGCTCGGTTTGGCTTGACAATTCTACGTTACTTGATCTATTTGAATGCTAACTAACTGAGGTCATAAATGGGGGAATTGAGTCCATTGAAACAAGTTTTGCAAAATGATGTTGAAGCTAATTTGGAAAAATGTCCTTCAGCCTTCAATTCATTGGGTTCATTCGCTGCAAGCATTTGCTGCTCCTAATCATTATCAACCTGGAGAGGCATGGTATTTGAATTACCATGATATTCTAGCTTGTGATCCATCGAGAGGTGTCTCGAAAGTTGAAAGTTCTCACTGAGAACTAAGAAGAGAAGTAGCATTTTTAAGTATAGGAGAATATGTGGTTCCACTGTTATTGTCGCTTGTGTTCATTTTTTATTTTTATTTCTTTTCAGTCTATCCCCAAACTTATGCCATTTGTCAAAGCATGACAAATAACATTTCTATCTCTTTCGATCCTTAAACTTTTAATACATGGTAAGAAATAATAAAAGGTTTAATATCATAATGACTACTTTGGTAGAAACCTTGCAACATTTGTCAGTAGGTCATGTCTTGTAATATTCATCAACGGGGATGGTACTGGTGGGCCGGGGGAGCAATGAGGCCAAGGGAAAATCCAAAACTTATGTCCCTTGACAAGAATGCAAAACTAATGCAAATATGTCATTGTTTCTTTTCATGTAGTAGATTTGTTCGGGCAGTTGATTATTTTTTTAAATATATTTATTTATATCATTATTATAAATTTTAATATATTTTTTATTTTTTTATTATTTTTTTATCTTACATACATCACATCATAAAATAATTAAAAAAAATATTAAAATACTTTATACCATCATGACAAAGACTCAGATAGATAGACCATGCGGTGTATGTTTAGTCACATCACATGGTAAGTGGTGTGGTCTGATTCTTACAACTTAGCCCAAAAACACGTACTAAACTAGACTGGCCTAAATATTTTCTTGATATTAATGTTGCTAGCCCCAAAAAAATATGTGACATGTTTCACGTGGTGCTGGAGAAAAGAATGCGGGGCCTTGCACGATATGCAAATTGATTTGAGAGAACGAAAGATGGATACAAAAGGGAAAGCAAATTACTATGCCTTTTTTTTCCCAACATTAGTACGAGGGATGGATATAAAAGGGAAAGCAAATCCAACCATTTATTGGCTACTCACCGTCCAAATTCAACATTTGCACGAGGAATGTGATTTAAAAAGTGAAGAGGGTCAGAGAAATTTAAATTCATAATTTTTTGAGTTTTGAATTTTCAATCTTAACTATTAGACAAAAATCTCCTCAACTAATTAAACAAAAACTCGTGAAACTATGAAAATATAGAGAAGAGAGTATAGAAGGTGAGACCAATCCCAAAATTACTGTTCCAGATTTTCTACACTGCTAAAATTATACTACAAATTCAATAATTTATATGTGAATAATATGATTAAATTGGTCAGAAACGCCAGGCTATGAATAATGGAAATGTTAAATGTGCGGCAAAAAGAATTTTAAGTTCTCCTAACTTGTAAGAAAGACAAATTTAAGGAAGACTTATTCATGATATATAAATGCGTGGTGATCTTTTATGAAATTCAATCCTATAAAAAATGACCCACTTGAGCATCATTGCTTTTTTTTTTGTCATGCTCGTGATATTCCTTCAAAATTCAACCCTAAGACATAAGGATAAGCTTTTCAGTGTACAAAATATATAAGATTCATAAATGTAACATGACTATATATGCGCAAATGAATCAGAAAATGAATTTCATTTGTGCTTCCTCTTTTTTTCTCTCTTTTTTATTATAAAAGGAAACATCGACTGGTTTTAGTATTACTTTGGGTACAAAGTACAAACAAAAAGTTTAGGGTTAAAAAGTTTCAATTAAAACTTGAGAGACTTCATGAGACTTTCAAAATGGTTCAGTGACTAAAGAGTTTAAATAATATTTGAAGGACCTCTATAAGATTTTAATTAATTAGGGACTAAACCTTCAAGTTGCTCTAACAAAGCTCTTGCAATTGATTTTCTGAAATCTCAAGTAACAAAATATCGTAAATAGAATTTTCATTTGAAAATATGGATAATTTAAGAAACCTTCCTGAGGTTTCTGGCAGTTTCATTTGGCACCTCAAACTTTAAAAAAATCTCACTTGCCTCCCTTACTTTAATCTTTTCGTATCATTTACAACCCATTTTAAAATATAATAGTAAAAAATTTATTTGAGAGAGTGAATATAATCTCATTCCAAATTTTTCCTTTTATTGTTTTACTTTTTATTACAAACACGTGAGCGTATTAATAATAAATGAAAAACAGAAACAAAAAGTATTCAGGTTTATTATAATTAGATAATATATTGTAAATCAACAGTGAATTTTGTTTTCTTAAGGGGAACAACTGGTAAATTTGTCTTCTTGCTAGACCTAACCTACTCATAGTATTTCATTGTCAACGTATTTAATCCTTTATTTCTTCCGAACAATTATCCCTATTCCAATTTTGATATTTTACACTTTAAGTTTAAAGTTTCCAGCATAACTCAATTATTTTGAAGTTACTGAAATTCAGATGCACTGATTTCCATTTATTAGAATCCAATTCTGTAGGATGTGATATGTTATATTTGTTTATTCATTGTAGTTGAAAAGATAGCAATTTCGCCCCATTCTAGGCGACCAATTATTTGAGAAAATTATTGCAATATTGCATCCTTCTTATGTTATTCTTTATGGTTTTTGGATTAGTTTAACGTTATAGTACACGCTTTGGATAATGTTATCGACAGACCATTTTCAGCTTCTTACATAGCCTCGATTATATGGCTACCAAATTCATTGCAGCCGGAGGCTTTTAATTCTTACATTTTGCTACTAAGACTTCTGGAATTTTAAGGTGTAGGAGTAATAGTTATGGATGAAAGTCCAAACCTAAGTACTGAGTTGATTTATGTAGTGCCTATTGATTTGATTTGATTTGTCTCCTTCCCCTTTGGTTAAAGATCATTATATATAATTACATCCAAACAGATAAAAGTATTTCCAAACTAGTTTGGTCCAGAACCTATTTGTTACTCTTGCTTCTGTTTTAATACCTAGTTCTATAAGTTACTACTGTACTTTGACTCAATTGCAATTATTGCGAAGGCTTTAAACCTCTATATCTAGATAAAAATAAGAATATTCATTAAAAAAATAACAATTAGAGCACGCACTTGGAATTGGAGATGGAAAAAGTTAAAAGAAAAGGGTGAAAAGGAAAAGAAAAAAAGACCACTGAACAGATCTTGAGAAAGAAAAAGAATTTTCAAGTTGACGTTGTTGTTTGATATTTTTGTCCCGTAGAGATTTAATCTGCATTTTCTTCCTCAATCGTGTGAATTTCAGCGATTGAATTTACGAATAGCCAAAAGATGGCATGAGTTTATTTCAAAAGTTTGTTTGTGTCGGAAAGCTTTTTGGTAGATGGATTTATAACCCAATTGTAACTTTTTACTCACCAAAACCAACAGTGCAAATTTTACTAGCTGTGTATTGTTCGTCAATAATGTCCATTCAAGGAAAAGGAGAAGAAATGTTAACTAATGTGAAAATTGGAAAGCTTAGGTTATTCATTGGAACGAGTGCGTAAATTATTTATTGGCTTTTTTTAACAGATACCCAGTAGACACTAGCTAAAACATTTAAATTTCATCCAACCTACCACGTGTATGCTCATAGTCATACTTACTATCCTCCTTTATATTTATACACATTCTCTGTTTAGTCTTATTAATATAAAAATTTAACACCTGAAATATATTTTAACGAGTACCCAATGTCGATAAGCAACCATTAGATAGGCCCTTATTTATTTAACCGTGCAATCTTTTCCAAAGTCTGATGTTATTTCTTTCCCTTTAGTTAGTCTTTTTACTAATGTGTTTCTGGCTGGAGGTTATTTCTTTTGTTTTTATAATATCTGGGACTAAATGTTGGATTGGGGGAGAAATGTTTGTGGGTTTATTTTATTTTATTTTATTTTTTGGTATGGCCGAATAAAAAAATTTTATTAGTTAAATTGTTGGAAATTATCTAGAGCAAATCTTACATATATAAAGCATGAATCGCTTATGAACAGTGCGCAATGGACCGGTTATCCCGTGATTGTTGTGACTTTGAGGGCTGTTTTGGTCTTTTGGCTGGTTTTGAACAGTATCAAGGCATTTATGAACCACATCAAGGCATGCACTTCCCACGCCCAATGCATGTGGTCTTTCTCCACGCGTCCCAGTATTCCACACCACGACTCGCCTTTTTGCACCTCCGACGCTAATTAGTCTGCTGCTACTCGGACCGATTCTCTCTTCAATCTTCAAATTGAGATAATACTGCGGTTGAAAATTTTGGTTACTCTTTTAAGTCCGATTCCATGTGGTTATGATAATATCATTATTGTACTTTGATCTTTGTAGGCCAAAAATCTTACCTTCGTACGCAAGGTAATCTCCATGTAAAAAATATTTCCTGCACAAAAAAAAAATTATATATATAAGGATCTCTATGTAAACATTTTTTTTGGCAAAAGGATAAACTTTCTTCATAAAAAAATGCAATTTAAGAAATGGATTATAGTTTTAAACTTTTACAGTAGGCCCAACTTTTTTCTTTTGAACATGAAAAAATGATTCAGTAAATACATATTTTCTAACCTTAAACACAAGTTTATTATCCCATTTGTAGAATAGTTCCACCAGTTATTTCTTAGCATTTTATTCTAACCAATCCTTAAACACAAGTTGATTTGGAATTCACCATTTAAAGTTTCTAACTATCTCTTGATTTTGAATACCACTTTTATTAAAAAAAAGAAAAAGTAAAAGAGAAACTCACCTATTTTAGCACATGATTTAAGAACACAAAATAACCTATAAATTTGCAGCTTATGATACAGATTACCAAAAAAAAAAAAAAATCAACAACCAAGTAAGAGAAAGAATCATCAAATAAGTAAGAATTATAAATCCAACGAACCTAGAAAGTAGAAAAGAAAAATTTTAAGCTCATTAAATTATTAGATATTGTATATATCTAAGCCATTATCTTAGTGAAAATTCAAAGAGCTTCTACCATGCTCCTCGTACTCACCACATAAAGTGTTGCCTCCTATACAAATTATCAAAACCAAAATCATCAAAATCTCCAAAAAAAAAAAAAAACAAAGAGATAGCCAGCCTAAAAAATGGAAGAAAGAAAAAAAAAATAAGAAAATATGCATATTCACCCTTGCAAGTTAAAGTTGTTCAATATTGAGAGTCTGAGGCTTATTTTCAACAGATGATGTCCTATCCAAAGAAAGTATCATTACTCCCTCCATTCTTGAACACTTTTAATCTATCAATCAAACAATCATCTGAATTGCAACAAAAAGAATAGGATCCAATATGAAATCCTAATTAGGAGAAATGGTAGTATATATAAACCGAGGTCATGGTGGGCTAGAGTTGAATAAAAATTATGTGTCATGAATATAGATCTATTAATGTAAACAAAAAAGCCACTGAATATACAAAAAAGATTAATTCAATTTTACATTGGTTTGAAAATATTTTTAAATATGTTTGAATGCTCATTCAAGTCTAGCAAACAAAAGAAAATGACAAACCCATTTTATAATTGTCTTTCTTTATTTCTTTCTTCTAAAAGATTGTTAAATGTGAATTACTAGCAAACAGAAATTGTCAAAAAAAATGGAAATTGTCAAATTGCTTGTCTTAGAGAAGTAACGTGACTAATAAGCAAGGCTACACATTACATATATAGTTATATGCCTTTTAGTTCTACCTAATTTTAGGCATTACTTATTGATTCATGCTACATTAAGAATGTTAAATAATCATGCCTTTTAGTTCTGCCTAATTTTAGGCATTACTTACTGACTAATGCTATATTAAAAATGTAAGATAACCTGATTTCAAAGTCATATTTATTTGTGCAATTAGGAAAAAACATACACTCGTACACATGGCTGTATATCTAACAAAGAAAAAAAAACACACAAACATAGCAGCAACATAATGAGTCTCAGCTACCTGACGCATGGCATCAGGGCTAAAAAACTAGTTGCTTAACAAAGTCTGAATCCACAACAATTCCAACTCTTAGCCTGATACAGTGGGCCAGTGGGTTGAGGAGCCTTCTTCATCGCCATGTACATGCTGAGTGTGTCAAAACTGAAATACCATCAATTGGTTGTTGAATTAGCCCAATGGCTGATAATTTTTGGATTTGGGTGGAAGTTAGAAAGACTAATGAGCTCAATCTAAATTAATCTCTATGGGCTCATAGTTTGGATTTTTAGCCTTTAGGCATTTTCTCCTAGCCCATGAATGGATAAGAAGATGGAGCATGGTGAAAATCCCTGAACATGATCATTCATGAAAAGATTTGACTACTAACTGCATGCCATGGGAACCAAATTCTTGGCTAGCTGTTGATATCAGTGGCAGAATTAGGACCTATAAGATTAGAGGGGCAATTACATGGATGTACAATAGATTATAATTAAGGCAAATATTTTTTGTTCAAGACTTTTAATGACCAGTATGATAATTTGTGAATTTTGTTAAAATTCTATAGAGTTTTATAACAATAACAACTGACAATTATATTTGTACGGTAGTCCCAAAAGTTCTGAGATTCTTTTTTTTTTTCGGTCTAAATTTTCAACATGCTTGGATGTTGTTGAGCACCATCAACATCATCATCAAATTTTTGGCTATTTTGCTTTAGAGACCTCAAAGATAGCAGAAGAGACATGACTTACCAACAGATGTTGATGTAAATATAAGGGGCTTGTATCCCTTAATTATAAGATCTCGGGTTCGAAACTCACGAAAATGAAAAGGACAACGTTGGAGAGCTTCTCCCTATAAGGATCTCGATCCGATTCGAATAGAATTAGTCGTAGATCGTAAAACTGAGACAAATACTATAGTTTATACAAAAAAAAAATGACTTGAATTGGCTTTCCCACACTTTAAAGATTTGACACATTTTAGTCCAAATAATAAGTCTGTATAGCAGTATACAATAAAAAAAAAAGTGCAAGAAATTAGGTAGGCTGGCTATGCAAGTATTGCCTAAGTTTTAATACTCCAATAAATCGGTGCATTGATCCAAATGAACCAAGTTCGAAGGTGTTATTCTATGAACCATGCTCAAATCTCTGAGATATGGGCCGTAATGCCACTTAGATTAAATTAGACGAGGTAAAAATTTCATTTTCTTAAGGAACTGGACTTTTAAAAAAGTTCTTAAAGATCACGGATTGTGTGGATTTATACAGTAGGTTTGCGCAATCGAGTACTATACATTTTGCAAATGGTAATGCAAATTTAGCAAATGTACCCCTACAAAAAGTTAATTTTTTGCAAAATATAAGACAAAACCACCACCTCTTGACGGCAATGAAATTTTGCTAAATATAAAAAAAATTCACCTACAAATTCTCATGTAGATGCCTTAAATAGGCGTCTTAATTTTTGCAAGGTTATACGAATCGACAGGGAAAGACATCCAAAATTTAGACCAAGCCCACCTAGGAAAAAACATGTACAATCTTCCAACTGTGCACTAGTCCATTTCCTTTTACTGAAACTTTTGAAGCCTCTAATAATCTGCCACCTACTAATTTTGTTGGCTTTAAGCTTTAGACACAACATTAGAGAATTTTTTTTTCAGATATGGATATTGGACACAAAAAAGAGTTAAATAAACTATGGCCATGTACTTGTTTCTAGTGTAATTGACTTAAAAAATGGCCAATCCATATTGCTTCTAGTTGTTAGAAGGCTAATTGTGCACATAATTTGTGAATAATTTCCCCTTTATTTTGCTAAAATATGGTGTTAATTGCTAGATGCTACTAATATTTGGTTTTTTATGTTGTTTTTAGGAATTTGTGGTGCGAATGGAGTAAAAAGTGTATTAAAAGTCGAATTTCTAGAAGACAACACTTTATAAGGCGTGACGCATCTTCATTTGCTGTGAAATTCATGGTTACGAGATTTGAAGTAAGCCACCGTTTGAAGATTTGCTGGCATATTGGAAGGCTGTTGGTGTCTTTAGAAACATATAATTTCTTGTTTTCATTTAGTAGCATTAGTGGAATAGGAATCTTAATCCTTTCTTGATTGGAAGTTGGAAAAAGCATAGAAAGGGGAGGACTCTAATTAGTTTTGGGAGGGGGAGAAGAAAAACGAAAAAAAGCAAGAAATAACAAAACAACCCTAGCCATTGTTCCTTTTCCTTTTTTTTTTCCTTCCCTTTGCAACAAAAAACCCTAGCTTACTTTTGCTTGCAAATCCATCATGAGGAGTGGCTAGTTTTTTTTTCTAGTTAAAGGATAATCGAAATTTTGGTTCAACAACACTGTGAGATCTAATTTGATTTATTAGTTTCATTTATTTATAAGTATTTATATATTTCCTGTTCATTCATGATTATGATTATTTTCTACAAGTTAAATACCTTATCACTATTTAATTGTCGGAATAGTCTATTGTCATCTAAAATACCAAATCCGTAATTATTTGGCAGTTTTAGTGTTTGTTGTAAGTGATATAATTTGATTGTATAGAAACTTTCGAATTTATGTCATGGGAATATATAATCTAATTTAAATGAACCACACTTCTGTGTTTGTTGGTTAGAATTGGTAGCTTCTTTAATTATTAATGCTATTAATAGGTTAAATACTAAGAGCTTGATTAGGGTTGCTTAATTGGCAAGGAAAATAATCACAGAGCTTGTTGTGATTATTGAAACAGTAAGTAGAGGCAGGTTGTCAGAGTTCGTTGACAACCATAACCAATTTATTTATAACTAATTGATTTTACGTTTGCATCGATGATTAGTTAAATAAACCAAAGTGGAGATTAGACCTTTGACTAGAGAATTGTCTTTTATTGGTTTAATTTTATTTAATTTTGTGCTATTGTTTTTATTTTTAGTCAAGTGAGCTATTTGGGTTAATTCTCTACAATCGCTCATTTTATTATTTGTCATTTTTAATAAGAAAAATAAACCACTCAATCCTTGAGTATACGACCTTACTCACCGCTACGCGAATTCATATTTTTAGAGTAGGAATTTTATTTTTGCTAGTTTGACAACCCAACACTAGTATGATTGACTTCAAAAATATAATTATATATGTGATGAAATTCATAATAACTTGTGATGCTTTATGTACTCGTAAGATAAATTTGAAATCTATCACCAAATAACCCACCTTCATTATGTCATTAAACATTCTAGCGAAAATTTAATTAGTCTAATCATGCTTAACATCGGATAACTATAATAGCAAATGGATTCAAAATAATGCTTGGTTCTGTCTAATTATATGGTAGCAACGCGTTGGAATCCTGTGCGTGTCCAAACAATAAATTGGCCTAGCAAGTACTCATCATGGGGCCACTGGCCATTTGGTCCAGTGGTCATCACCTTAATGGTGATGTTGGAGGTCAGGGGTTCAACCCCCGCCTCCCACAAAAATTTGTCACAATATGTGGCTGGTCTTAGTTGACCATTCCCCTTACCCCTTCCCTTAAATTAGGCTAGAATAGGTTATAGGACATTTATCGTTGCGAAAAAAAAAAAAAAAGTACTCATCATGGGCCTGGCAGGGAGAACGCGAGAAGCACAAGTAAAAAATAAGAGGGGAAAATGGCGATATACTGAAGAAGTATTTTATTTTTTACACCTTCGCAACAAATTTTGTTTGCTGCCATTCTATTTGATACTGTTCTTTATAAATTTTGTTCCTAGATCACCAAAAAGTAGAGGAATATCATACCCTTTTTTTTGGTCACTCTCAAAGCCTTATTTAAAAACTCAATTCAGTATTTAAATTTAATAGATTTAGATCTTAATATATTTAGACGCATTTGATAACAAAAAATTAATATCTAAATTAATTAAATGACACTAAATTTCGTAAACAAAATTTGTTCCTAAAAATAAGTGATCAACTATTCAATTATTACTTAATGTGATATACACTCAAAATATATCGGATTTATGATTTAACAATTCAATAAATGAATTTAAATTTCAGATTTTAAATTTCAAATTTCAAATTTTAGTTTTCAGACTTTGATTTTATCGAACACACCGTTGGCCCTATGAAGAACGCTGTTATATTTACCTATATTTGCAAGCGTGATATTTTCCAAATCATTCACGCGAACTTATGTTTCAACTCCATGTGTTACTTTTGCTCTTTCCCGTGATCCCAACTATTATTGCACACTCAGCGCAATTAGATCAATCTACGTTTTACTGTTAATCAAGAACAATCAAATCTTTTACATCATCTTACTGTTATGCAATCTTTGTCTGAGATATTCTTTACAATTTATTTCACTTACTGGAGAGACTTTATATAGTTAAATTTCATTAAGTTATGAATAAAACATAATTCCACATCATCTATTATTTCCTTTCTTTTCAAAGCTTTAAAGGTGACAAGTGATCTTGGAAGAAACCTCAAACGAGAGGTTTCTGATATTATCCCTTCATTTTTTTCTACCAGCCGACACATTCCATTTTGCTTCAATGAAGTGTGCGTCGGCCTTTCCACTCTGAATTAACGAGCACGTGCCATAGGATTTTTGTGTAGTGGGGACAGTACGGATGTCTCCAACAACAGAAAAGCTGGCCAGATGAAGCATTGATTAGCACCTGTCCAGCCACGGAAATCAACGCTGCATGGAAACCGAAAACAGAATTGCTGAGCCGGTGGTGTTGCGGGCGGCGCATGTTCCAGTTCGACCTCCACGTCAAACCAGATGGCGAAAAATCTGTCATGTTCCAGTTGGACGTACACATCATTGCAAACGTGGAGATAATTAATTAAGAACGGAGACCAACGGAATACTAAATTGCAAGCGGCCCCTAAAAAAGGCTGGCCAGTAAAAGGGGTAATTTTAGAAACATCCTCCGAGATATTTAACAATTTCACTGAACTCGCTCTCCCTTAAAAAGTGAACAATTACACATATCTCCCTTGGGATTTAAAAAGACAATTTAACTCTTAAGTATTTTAATGAAATTCTCTTATTTGGTATACGTATATTTACAACGAGTTTCCAAATTTTTGTTAATTCTTTTTCCTTCTTATTTCTTTTTGTTAATTCTTCGTCAATGAAACTGTAGAACTGCCACTATTGTCTCTAGTTTCTATTGTAACTAAATGTCAAAATAATAATTTTTTTACGAGTTAATTTTATATGTAATTCAATATTTTTGTTAATCTTGTTTTCTATTTTTTTCTTTTTAATTAACAAAAAATGAAAAAGAAATGGGCCAAAACCACTATTAAATTATGATAATTCTATTACTTGAAAAATTAATAAACTCTAAATGAATTTTTTCAACATATTTTTTCTAACTTCTAAATCTAAATCCATAATAAAATACCATCAAAAAGTTTCCTATCATTATAATAAAATTATTATTATTATTGTTTATAAAATAGTAGATATGGACATAAAAAAATTTGGCACCTATTTCGCATAATTATACTATATAATCTTATAATTGTATAGAAAAATAAATTAAAACTCATTATACAAGGGCATTTATGCGTATTCATTTAAAATTTGCCCAAATCAATATTATTTTAAGATTTTGTTACTAAAACTATTGAATCAATGGAGGTAAGCGTAATTTTTCAAATCTTAGGAGAGTTCAATGAAATTGTCAGAAACCTCATGAGAGGTTTCTGAAATCATCCCCAAATAAAAAGCATAGTATAGATGCAAGTAATTTGTAGTAGGTTTAGTATGTTCGTGAATAACAACTATTATTTTGCCAGTGCAATCTTTTTTTCTTAATGATTAATTATGAATTGATCCAAGGTGTAAATAATTGTATAATAATATTTTGTTAAAGTATTCATAGTTGTACGAAGAAATAATTGCATTTGAAGCATTTATGCACCATAGTAGTCTTTAAAAAGTTATGTATACAAAAATAGTGTGGTGTAATCATATCTGCTAAATTCTACAATTCATGCAATAGATGAAATGTATTCTCTGGGATGGTAATTAAATTTATGATGTGTGTGATTATATTGACATCGGTATTCATTTTAAGTAGAAATAAAAGGAAAGATAGCATAGTGCATTTGTGTGCTAGTGATGTATTACTATGTAACAAAATTAATAAGTTAACCAATATAAAAAGTGAATTAATAAATGTACACGCAAATTACTATGTACGATAGTGCAAGTGTATTGAAAAAGGATAACTAATTTTGTAAGGCAAGGATAAAAAGAATAACTCAAATGCATTAGGTGTGATAGAGATTATTAGAAGAGACAAATTATAAATGAAATTAGTTGGAAGAGAGTTAGATGAAAAAATAAGTAAAACTCAAGTAGAACAAATTAGTTGTTATACAATCAAAGTTGATAATGTCTATATTGGCAGAGTATCAATGATTAATTCTTGAAATAATAATTATAGTACATGTGTGTATGCATGCATACATGTGTATATGTGTATATATTAGTAACCATGATGAAGTCGAACATTCCATATAGGCACACTTTTGGTGGATATGAGAAGTGGGATGTTATGAGCCATAAGAAGGTTGTGATTAAAAGTTATAGGATGGAAGCAAAGAAGAGTTAAGCATTATCAAATTTTTTTAGTGTAAGTGGCAGGTCTCGAACTTGGAACCTTTTACTTACACTCCATCCCACGTACCATCCAAATCATCCCTTCCTCTCTAAGTTTCGTCCATAGTACAAGTTAAGGTGTCACGAACATATTCGAGTTTGGTTAATTTGAGTGACAAAAAAGGTTGATTGTATAATAAATAAATCAAACTTGAACACGATGCTAGGTTCATTTAATAGTCGAGACGAGCACGATCCTATTCACAAACTATTCGAATAGTTCATGAACACATATATAATGACAAAGAATAAATGAATAGCAATATGAGTATATTTTTAAATATAGGATATATATGTGTTGTTTCATAAAAAAAGTAATTATACATGAAACGAATATTATTTAATTTGTAAAAAAAAGAAGCATAATTAAATTTATTCTAAATCATGAATGATTTTTAAAATGCATAATTAAATAGTTTTAAAACTGAAATTGGAGTTAGAGCTCATGCTTGAATTCGATTCATTTAATTTAACAAATTGACATCGAATTTGAAGTCGAACATATATACAAATTATTGAAGCGAATTCGAGCAACATTTATAGGTCGTTTAATATTCAATCAAGGTCGAATAATGTTCATATAATATGTGAACAGATCTTGAACATCATGTAATTAAATGGATTTGGCTCGTGGAAAACATATTATACAAGTATAATAAAAGTAAGAAAATCTGTGAACGTAGTAAAATTAAATGGTAGAGAAACTGAATGGAAAGTAGATGAATGATCACTTGCTAAGTAGAAAAAAAGGAAAAATTTTTTTTTGGGTAATTTGGCAAAGAGCAAAATGCACAAGATATTAGCAATGTTTTAAAACTTAGTTAAAACTATCTGCTCGATGCAGTTACACCGTTGCATAAAAAATGACCTTATTGA
This sequence comes from Coffea arabica, assembly GCF_036785885.1. Classification (NCBI taxonomy): domain Eukaryota; kingdom Viridiplantae; phylum Streptophyta; class Magnoliopsida; order Gentianales; family Rubiaceae; genus Coffea; species Coffea arabica. The sequence goes on along the minus strand of NC_092318.1, from coordinate 43,976,434 downwards.
TTAAAAAAAAGGGAAAATTGTCAAGTTGCACTGTTAACCTCTTAAATGGGAACCAATTTGAGAGAACTTAGTGATGCAATATGTTGCTTTAATCAAGTCCCAAAAAGTTTGAAATCGATCAACTAATGTAACATTAATAAGATATATCATAGGTGTCAATGCATCTCATTTGTATGTACATTTTTTGAATGCCTAGCGTACAAAAATAGTATTCACATAATTATGAATAACTTAAAATGTGAATCTTAAAAATAAAATAACTAATTGTATGGAAATATGTTGTAGTTTGTCCCTACCCATTGTCCTCCAAAGCAATTTATTCGAGTCCAGGGGTATTTGTACTTTTAGTTTGCAAAACAGTCCCTGATGCTGATCCATTTGAATTATTTTAATTACCTGCTGCCACTCGACCCACCACTAAGCATTCATGGGTCCCATGGATAACACCTCACTCACTGTCAACACCGGTAACAAACCGATACTGTTAGGCTGCAGCGAAATAGCACATGCTGGCCCTCCCCATTAATGCGACTGCGGTGGCTCATTGCACACCACATGCTTCCGAGCCCTTGCTTTACTCTTCCTGGAGACATCCGTACTGTCTCCACTGTATAACCATCCATGTGCCATAATACCATGCATTTATGACCATCGCCTGTAGCATCCTTTCACCCGCTTCGTACGGCAGGAACAGTCGATGCATTCCTACCACGAACGGATCCTGAACAATTGTCTGTCCCCAAGTGTCAATCTCAAAGGTCTTGTCAAGAAGAGGTAAACCAATAATGTGTCACGTGGCATTTATTTATTTATTTTTTGCCATATCATTTTCGCACAAGCTGGTCACTCTCATCTGTCACCTAAATTCGAGCAATATGTCTTTTCCTAGATAGTACTAGATTTTGGGCCTTTACAATGTGGATAGATACTCCAAATGTAAACATTTCCACTTTTTTTTTTTTTTTTTTTTCCAACCGGCTACAGACTTTTATTACTAATCTATCATTTACATCTCCGGGCAACAGGCCTTTAACGTCAGCCTTTGCTGCTTCAAGCAGCCAGTGTGGGAAGCTATTCTTCATTTCTTCCACTCAATCTCAGCTAAACAATTGACAGCAAATTTTGCTAAGATATGGCTAACATATTGCCTCACATGTAAACATTTCCTTGCAAGTAAATAGATTTCTACAACATTACATTTGAGATTTGTCACCACTATTAGTTAATCAAACAACAAGGATAATACATAAAAAATTAAACAAAAAAAGAAAAAAAATGAAGCAAACAAACAGTCATCTGAATGGCCGCCCTTTAGTTCAGTCCCCACTGACGAAATGACTGATTATCTCCAATAGAGATGTATAAGTTCCAATAATCATCGCGGCAAAGCCCATACACATAATGCCTCCTATGATCAGTACCTGGAAATCACATCTTCGACAAATGCCTGAAATCTTCAAGAAGCACAAGCATGGAAGTATAATTGAACCAGTAACACTTAAAAACGCACCCACGAATGACATGAGATACCCAAAAATTGGTAGGGCCAAAGCAACAATGACAGAGCTCAATACCAAGCAAGTCCTGATGAGAAGGCTGGATGACTTTGTCTTGGAACCAGCTAGCAGTCTATTCTCAATAGCATCCACAGTTGGTGTTACTATTAGTGCATATTTGGCAATTGGAGTGATCAAAGTGGCGTATATGACAATTTTTGAACTAATTTTGTCACTTGGAAGATTTAAGGTTATTTGGGACAGCACCTCTGAACCAAACATTAGGCATCCTGAAATTGCCATTAGTCCATAGATTAAAGTGCTGAGGAAAAAGCATACCACCAAAACCTGCACCAAAAAATAGACATATATCAGGAAAGATTATAGTGGTGTATTAATTTCACTTTGCCATCATGAAGTCTTTGTTTGATACATACGTCGAGTCAATATACTGCCAAAGCATGTGAAAAACAGAAAAGGTCAGTATGTTATCATAATTTTGCATAGTTGTGTTTTTCTCCAAAAACATGTCTGATATTTCGAGGAGAATGTACAAGTTGATCATGGTAACTGTTTCTTTTTATTACTATTTCCCTTATTCTGCCCATAACTAATGCACATAATACTCAGGATTTTAACTTCTTTTAAGCGTTCAAGATCAGGTACGATTGCGTCAAAAATGGAAAAGATAGAAGGGCAAGAGATGAATCATAAGATAACTATTTTAGTAGGAAAATTCACCTGATAGTTATCTTATGATTCACCTGATACATATTATCTGAAATTGAATTACATATCAGGTGATACAAGGATTTATATTTTATTGACTTATGGATTAAATCAACCCAAAAAAAAAATTTTTTTATGCACAAAATATGCACCAAAAAAAAAAGAAGATAAAGAGCTTAAATTGCAATAATGTAGCTCCATTACCTTAGAAAATTGTTTCTGGTCTCTCATGGAAGTGTATAGGGTTGGAAAAACTGGATGAGCGCAATAACAGAAAGCATAGAGACTAACGGCAGTGGGGATTCCATTCCAATGCACAAAACTTCCCTTTCCATGAAATCCAATCCCATCAAATTCTCCAATCCACAAAATTGAGCAAAGAAGCACAAGAGATGCAGCTACACCACTAGCTGAGACATATGAAAGAACCCCCATGTTATTCAACCAAACCGTGGGAAGTATTATAAGCCCGACCATGATAACAAAACTTCGTCTTGCATCAATACTATAACCACCAAGTTCAAATCCTGCTTTTGGAAACAAATATGACAAATTATCTCCTTCAAGAATCAAGAAACCAGTGGCCACCAAGTAAAGTTCCGCATGCATTAAAATGGAGACAAGGGCTCTTCCTTTTGCTCCGAATGCTCGATCACCGATGTCAGGGTAGCTTCTGATTGTGGAATCCATGTCCATGCATCTTTGTATCAATAAGCCAGTGTAGAGGGCTGAGGATGCTATCATTAGCAAAAGGATTAAGCTTATCCATCCTCCAGATGATAATGCATATGGGATTGAGAGTATCCCAACACCTAACAAAGCATTGAGTCCATTGAAACAAGTTTTGCAAAATGATGTAGAGGCTAATTTGGAAACATGTCCCTCAGGCTTCAATTCCTTGGCTTCATTAGCTAAAAGGGTTTGTCCCTCCTGATCATAATCAACCAGAAGAGGCACGGTAACTGAGTTACAATGATATTCGAGTTTGCGATCCATCAGGGAGACGTGTTGGAAGTTGAAACTTGCTCGCTGAGACTAAGAAGAGAAGTATTTATGCGTGGGAGAATATTTGGTTCCACTTTCATTGTTGCTGTTTTTATTTATTTTTTTGTATTTGTATTTTGTCAAGGATAACAAATGACAACATTGATCTGTCTCTTTCGATCCTAGAATACATGCATGGTAAGACATAATAAAAAGTTTAATATCACAAAGTATATTTCGTTTGAAGCAGTGCAACATGTGTCAATAGGTCTTGTCGTTTATATTGATTAAAATGGTGACTACGTAGTCTATCTATGATTGTGTAGCGGTGGTAATTAATCCCGAGTTTTAATAGGTAAATCATGCTAAAGGGATTTTGCATGGGATTGGTTAAGCGGATTTGAGCTCTGGTCTTGGATGAGATTAACATTTATAATACCTAACAAAAAATGAGAATATTTGTGTTACTTGGGATCCAATTTAGACCTGTTAGAATCTCATTGATCCATTTTAGGCACGATCTTAATTGATTTGAGAGAACGAAAGACGGTGGCTGGCCGCATATTAATTTGCTTTTTTCCCACCATTGGTATAAGGGATGGATATAGAAGGGAAAGCAAATCCAACCATTTATTACTCACTGTCCAAATCCAACGTTTGTGCGGGGAATGTGATTTAAAAAGTGAAGAGGGGAATAGAAATTTGAACCCATAATTTTTAAGTTATGAATATTCAATCTAAACTATTAGACAAAAGCCTCCTCAACTAATTAAATAAAAACTTGTGAAACTATGAAAATATAGAGAAGAGAGTATAGAAGGTGAGACCAATCCCAAAATTACTCTTCCAGATTTTCTTCACTGATAAATTTATACAACAAATTCAATAATTTATATGTGAATAAGATGATTAAATTGGTCGGAAATGCGGAGCTATGAATAACGGAAATGTTAAATGTGCAAAAAGACTTTTAAGTTCTTTTAACTTGTAAGAAAGACTAATTTAAGAAAGACTTATTCATGATATATAAATGCTTGGTGATCTTTTATGAAATTCAATCCTATAAAAAATGACCCACTTGAGCATCATTGCTTTTTTCTCTGTCATGCTCGTGATATTCCTTCAAAATTCAACCCTGAGACATAAGGATAAGCTTTTCAATGTACCAAATATATAAATTTCATAAATGTAACGTGACTATATATGTGCAAATGAATCAGAAAATGACTTTCATTTGTGCTTCCTCTTTTTTTTTTTCTTTCTTTTTTATTATAAAAGCAAACATCGACTAGTTGTAGTATTACTTTGGGTACAAAGTACTAACAAAAAATTTAGGGTTAAAAAGTTCAATTAAAACTTGAGAGACTTCATGAGACTTTAAAAATAGTTTAGTGACTAAAGAGTATAAATAATATTTGAAGGACCTCCATAAAATTTTAATTAATTAGGGACTAAACCTTCAAATTGCGCGCTCTAACAAAGCTCTTGCAGTTGATTTTCTGAAATCTCAAGTAACAAAATATAGTAAATAGAAATTTCATTTGAAAGCATGGATAATTTAAGAAACCTTCTCGAGGTTTCTGACAGTTTCACTTGGCATTTCAAACTTTAAAAAATCTCATTTGCCTCCCTTACTTTAACCTTTTTGTATCATTTACAATTTTAAAATATAATAGTAAAAAATTTATTTGGGAGAGTGAATATAATCTCATTCTAAAATTTCCCTTTTATTGTTTTAATTTTTACTACAAACACGTGAGTGTATTAATAATAAATAAAAAATAAAAGCAAAAAGTATGCAGGTTTATTCTAATTGGATAAAATTTAGTGTGTTTTTTAAATACCAAGAGTTAATATTTGAAAGTTTATTTGAAGATTTTGCAGGTTACAAATATAATATTTTCGTTATTGAAAAGTGTTTTAAGTTAATTTAAGAAGTTCTATCAATTGTTTACATATTTTTGAATTTTCTATTTTTTCATTCAAATCAGTAGCTTGAAAATTAAAAAATACAACATGCTAAAAATTATATAAACTTGTTTGTATCATATGAAACTGATGTAAAAAGGTATTATCATGGCTATAAATTATTGGAAGTTATTTTTAACAGTATTGTAAATCATTCATAATTTTGAGTAATTTAACATTTTTTATCTGAACTAGTGAGACAAAAACTATTAACGCATTTTTCGACCTTGTTATTAACTTTTAAATTTTCATTAAAGAACCACATTGATCAATTTACAAAAATTAAGAGATAATTTGATATGTTATGGAAATTAAGAAATGACAAGAAAGGGCAAATTTGGAATGAAATTATACTCTTTCTCTCAAAATGAATTTTGTAATATTATATTTTGAAATGGATTTCAAACATTACAAAAAGCTTAAAGTATGAGAGCCAAAGGAGATTTTCTAAAGTTTTAGGGTATCAAGTGAACTATCAAAAACCTCAAGGGAGGTTTTTGAAATTATCCCTTGAAATAACACTTTGTTTGGATAGTGTATTATTTGAAATATTATTTGGAATAATTATTATAGCACTTTTTGTGATGTGATGTATGTGAGATAAAAAGATGATTGAGAATATAAAAAGGTAGGTTAAAAAATATGTTTATGATGCAAGCGAAATATTATTTGAGATAATTTGGATATCCAAACACTATTATAAATGTCAAATCACGATATTTTTCTCAAATCTGAAAAAATCTAGATGTAGCTAGTATTCTTCATACAAATATGGTTCACATGACTAATTCGAGTGAATAATTGCTTTCAAACAATATGTTGACTCCAAAAAATAAAAACAATATGGTGACCAAGACAATGCCAATCTGGTAAAAGCGATAAGGATGAAAGATTCCAATGGACTGAGTTGACAGAGAGTAGCTTTTGCACGACTTACCGAAAAGCTTGACTTGACTAATTTTTCAGAATATACGTCAAAAAAAGTTCATTAAATATAGCTCTGACGCGAGTATGGTACAAAACTATAAGCGAACTTTTTTTATAGGGCAGCAGGCGACCGTGCACAGTCAATACGGTGGTTAGCGGAGTTTTTTTAAAAAAAAAAGAAGGAAAGACGCTGCCGTATCTGCACAAACCCAGTTGCATGAAAGAGAAGAAAGAACCCATCTCCAAATTCTTCTCATCTCACATGCATCAGGGCTACACCACCAAGATACGGGTTCACGATTTCATCCATGCCCAAATCACAAGTAAGACAAATCATCATTGCAGCCAAGAGAATACGGAACATTGGTGACAGAAAGGGAAACAGGGCCTCACGAGTTCCATTTCAGACGAATTCACGGCTACAATTAAAAGCATCAGAAAGAGAAAATGACACTACTGTCATGGCTGCAAAACCAGTTGCAGTGTGATGTGAGGAAAACATTGAAATAGAAAACAGAGAGAAACCCAAGCCCAGAAAGATGGATGGATCCCCTCAAACCCCCCATCTCCTCCTCCCCGTCACATTTGCCATCCGGGTTGCCCGCTAACCCACTTGCTTTAAAAGTTAAAATCATCATCACATAAGCGGGCTTATTGAAAAAATGAGCAAACCCAATACTAGTAGTAGCAGTAGTGCTGGGCCATTTTGCCGATCAGTTTTACGATGCTTTACCTCATTACCTGTCAAAGCTTGGTGCCTTTGACTGAACGATTCTCCAGGCTACCGTGCACAGTCAGCCCTTAAAAGAAATATATTTGCCACCGTCCTGATTAGACACGGCAGTTATAGTTTTGTACCTCCCCCGAGTTAGAGTTACATTTGTTGGGCTCTTTTTTTTTTTTTTACGTATATTTGGAGAAATTTAGCCGCTGGACTTGCACTGTGGGCATAATAAATTAAGCTTAGTAATCTCTATTTAATTATTTTACAATAATATCAAAGTCAAGTTATGATAATTTTATTATTTAAAAATTGGTATTTTATCAAGTAATTATTTCTGTGATAGTTTCTTATTCAACAAGTTTGGAAGGTTATAAATAAGATATTAGCTAAAATATTTATTAAAGGAGTCCAGAGGAAGTATTCAATATGTTATATAATTTTTATTGTGGTGTAACTTTTCTTAGTTTGTTTGAGACATTAATAAAGTTATTGTTCTCAGTTAATTATTTTCTTTTTTTCTATGTATATTTTGAGCCATATTTTATCCTTTCAATTCTATAATTCTGCGTATTAATTTTATTAGAACCTTAAATTTGGGATCTATGGCCTACACATGTGATTAGATGTTGGCTTTGCTTACTTATCAAACTTAATCGAGTTTCATATACTTTTAATTTAGTTTAGATACTTAATGTTAGTTGCACTGTGGAATCATTTTGGTTCAATTGCAGAAATAGATGGAGCAGGGCCCCTTGTGGAATACGAGCGAAGAATTGCCGCTAGTGAACCTGTGGATGGAGATATTTGCGAGGTTGGTTAACGGAATTAATGCTGGTTGAAAATGCTGATGCCTGCCAGCTTGATCGAAATGTGGCGTATGAGAAGGAAAGCAGGAAGGTAAAGTTTATTGAACTTTCTACCTTCTGTCATGAGTAATATTTTGTGGCTTTGTCCTTTCAATATAGTTTGTTGCAAAAGATTTTCAAGCCAAGTTTTCATATAATTCATTCTTCAACTTACTTGAAGCATTTTATGGATCTTTGGTCTATTTCAGGAGCTTTTTCTTCCAGATTCCTGACCGCTGATGTTTTATTTCCCCTTTAGCATGATGGCTACCGGGCTGCCATCAGTTTTTTTTTTTTTTTTTTAAAAAAAAAAAATTAAAATCCAGCGATGCTTGCGGCCCAGCAGCCTAACATTAAAAAAAAAAAAAATTCCATCCATTCATAAGTCTAATCTTAGGATGAGCCAAATGAATACAGTAATGCATCAACTTTATCGGAGAATTAAAGTATCCAAACCGGCATCAAATAAGGTAGTAATTGACAATTTTTCGTGTTTAAATTATTGTAACAATGCCTTAATTTTGTCATATTATACACTCTATACAAACCAAAATTTGCATGATTATACTTAATCTTAGGACCATGAGTGCCCATTAAACACCAAAGTGTTAATTTAATTACTCTCCTTATCATGAAAGTCGAAAAATAAACATCACATGCATCCGATGCATTTTCATGTTAATAAAGGAGTGCCACTCTCGAGTAACTTTCGAAAACTTCCTTCCTCCAAAAAGACAAAAAAAAAAAAAAAAAAAAAAAAGACTGATGAATAGTAATGCGTATTCCGTCGTCCCACACCGACATGTTCTTTCATGATTTGCAGCCAATTTTAGGGGCAATTTGTGCATGGCAATTTTTTTGTTGCCTGCTTTCTATTTTTGTTTTTGTTCTAATTAATTAGTGGCTTTGGCTGATTCTTGATGCCCCCTCCCAACTGAAGTTTATTTTGGTTTTGCCCCAAAGCGAGTCTTCTTATAAATAAAATAAATATAAAAGAAGTCTGATATTGGCTACAAAACCTTTTAATTAATAAAGAAAAACAAGGAACGATGATGCCTAAAAATGAACCTAGAAAGAGGAGAGAAAGCCAGGTTTAGTACTTTTATGCTTGCCATATTCTGTTTAACGTAGTAGTTTGCATTTTGCTCTTAATTTGTCTATATTGGTAACAAGAACATAAAAGATTCCCAGATTGGACACTTATTTAATCCTCTTTGTACACATTTAATGCTACTATTTTTATGCATCATTTATTCATTTCTTAGTTTCAGTATCATAAATATAATAATAATAATTTCAATAGATTTAGAGCTGCTATTTTTATGCACCATTTATTTAATTCTTAATTTCAATATCATGATAATAATCATATGAGCTACCATTTTTATGCACTGCTTATTCATTTCTTAATTTCAATATTATAATAAAAATAATGATGTTTCAATACATTTAATGCTACTATTTTTATGCACCATTTATTTATTTCTTAATTTCAATAGCGTGATAATAATGACAACATCTTTTTTATTGGATGTAGCCAGCTCGAATTTTGTTGGATGGGTTTCAAATAATGGAAAACATAATACTAGGCAACAACAGATTAACAAAGAGGAAGGAAAGCCAAATTTACTATTTTTACGCTTTCTTCTCTGAGTTTAATTTTTTATTACCAAATTTGTTCTCAATTGCCCTATATTAATAAACATGTAATAAATGATTTCATGATTGGTTTGTACATATTCATTTTTGCTATTTTTATGCGCCATTTATTTATTTCTTACTTTCAATATCATAATAATGATAGTTTCCTCCCTATTGGGTCCAGTGGATTCCAATTTCCTACATGATTTTTAGTACACTGGATTCCAGTGTATCATCCTTGCCGTCCTCCTCCTCCTCTAACTCGCTCCTGCTTCATAATTACCATTTGAGTACTTTTAATGCTCCCACTTTATCATTTTACTTCCTATTGCTGCTTTCTACCGGTTTTCCTCTTTGCACGCGAGTTAATTTCCCTGCCCTCTGTCTCAGTTTTCGTTTGGCCCTTTTCCTCTTTAGCCATTAATGTCTTACTTTTTTTGTAAGTGAAAAGATTTGAATTCGAAACCTCTCACCTATTCAGTTATTCTTCCTTTATCTAAACCACGCAATCCATCCTTTAGCGCTCTTACTTGTGTTAAAGCACTTGCAACTATATTTTAACATTTTCAAGCATGCAAGACTAGCGTTGTTGTTTCTTATTCATTTCCTTTGTTTAGTTTTTCCCCTTTTTGCTAATATTATACTTTGCATCCTGTCTTAAATTCATTATCACGTGATAAAATCAATTATATGAATATTATGTATGTGATAGACTATTATCATGTTTTTTGATCGATATGCATATAAATATAGAAATTATAGATCCATGTATGGACTTTCTTCTTGCTTTACATATAAATATAGTAGCTTTATATTTTCTCTGTATGCCTTATTTGCATATATTTTTTTTCCTATCGGAAAGGTTGTACAGCTTTCTTTCATTGACATGCACCCAAATTTTGCATACACGTACTTTTTTTTTTAAAAAAAATCTTACTGATTTTATTCAACTCTGTTGTCATCTAACTGATATCACCATTTCACACTTTTCCTATTACCCTAAATACATACAAAATAAAAAAATACTCATAAATAAATCATGGGCAACCCTAAGCTAATCGCTAAGCCAACTAGTACACCTGTTTACTTGTCGTCATTTAGGAGTGGTTGCTTTTGGTCGTCCCACGTAGCAATTTCCACCTGCATTTTAGTTCAACAGGTTCATCAGATATTCAACCAAAATGCACTAATTCGATAAGAAATCCAGAAAAACAAATGAAAGAAGAAACACAATAACAAGCACAATTACCAACATCTCAAAAAATGACCAAATTTGTTGTGAGAGTAACAAAAATGAGATTAATGACAAAAAAAAAACATAGGGCTGAGGGGTAATTTTTTTCCCACTACCTCTTTGTTCCAATCTGTACGAAAAGTTGTCCACAACAAAATCATGGTTTGAAGAAATACACCGCTTATAATTCCTATCCATATCCCCTGCAAGCATTAGAAATTCTTGGAGTTAATTAAGATTAAGGTCTAAAACAAGAATATTTTGGTTATAAAATTTGCAAACAGTTAAATGAAAGATGCAAAAAGACTTGGAAGTTACCTTGGCACCGTACTTAAAGTAAAATCCAAATAAAGCACCCAAAGGAATTCCAATAAGATAATAACATCCAACATTCACGTAGGCAACAAAGGTTTGCCATCCACATCCAACAGCAACACCTTCAAAAATCATTTCGCACAAAATATCAACTCAATAAATAAAGAATACTTGAGTAATAATTTCAATAACATTGAAAGTGTAAATTCTTTTGCACTTAAAAAGAATTTAAGTATATGATGCACCATGCGCGAAAAATTAAAATTTGAATTGAATAAAAATTATATGTCATGAATATAGACGTATAGAAATGCAATGGTGTAAATCTTTTTCTATCACTTTTTTAATTTCAAATTCATGCTAACACAAATCATTTGCAAAATTCACCTTCTCATTGAAGCTATAAAAAAATTAAATTTGTAATTGTATTTTATTTATTTATTTATTTTATAAATAACAATCCACTACACTTAATTTCTTGAACTTTAGCAAACTAGTTAATTGTCAATTATTGGGATACTATATACTCTCTACATCCCATTGAAAGTCTTATACTTTTAATTTTTTAAATGTTCCAAATTATTTGTCATGTTAAAAAAGTCAAAACTTCTATTAGTCTCTTCTTCTAATATAGTTCCTTCTTTTAATCAGGTGCATGTTGCTATTCCAATTCAAAATTTGAATTTATATGGGTAAAATTGAAAAGAGAAGCACAAAATTACAATCAAAAGCACTATTTTTAAAAACTTGTATTTTCAAAACACCACAAACAAATTGGAACACAAGAAATATTTTTTTTCTTGAAGGACCAAAATGCAATTACCAGATAAGACAGGTTGGATTCCGTTGAGAGCTAACCGCGAGGTATGGGGTGAGCTCGGAGACTGCTTCAGCCACGGTTTCGCCTTCTGTGAAGATGTAGCTGATGACGTGGCGGAGCGCAAGCACTATTATCGCTGCTATTATTGCACAAATGGTTGACAAGCAATTCACTACTAGTACTGAAAATGCTGCAGTTTTTGGATGTCCTGCTCCAAGCTCATTGCCTACTCTCACACTGCAAAATTGATTTTCACAAACTTTTAGGACTAGATAGTAATATTTTTCTACATAATTAGTTCATTTCAATTAAGCCCTTTTCAACATATTAACCTGCAAATGAAGCCCTGCAACAAGTGATATTTTCAATTTAGTCCTTCAAAAGTCTTCATTGTACTAGTTGGCACTCTAATTAAAAATCATTTTCTAATTCAATTCAGCCCTTAAAAATGTTCGGGTAAACTGATCGATTCGGTGAGCATTATTGATTTTTGCTCAATTGGCTCCATAGAAAATTAAATGTTTGTATCAATTTTACCTTTATACTAATTTGTTTTAATTACATGGTCTCTAAGAGGGGTGAGATTAGCCAAAATTTTCAGAACTTTGGGGGCAAAATTGAAGAATTAAGATGTTAGAAGCTTAGAACATATAGGATTGATCTGTATCCTCAATACAAAAGAAAAAAGCAATAAGAAAGCATTTTGATAGGAAGATCACCTTGCTGCTGCATTGAAGCCGACTGAGATCATGAATACCCATCCAGAAATTGTTGTGCTGCACATTAAGCATGGATAAGTGATAGAACGGTTATTTGGCGTATTTTGCACTGTTATTTTGTCCTAATTTTGGCTATTCACGGTACTAAGAATTGGAATTTCACTCATATTCGATATTTGTGTGAATTGTAGGTGGTAGGCATGAAAAATGATCTCGCAGGGTAAATTTCCAGAAGACTTTTCGTCTCAGGACGTGGCCACGCCTTAGAAGGTGGACGAAACCGAAAGCCGGACTGCGGTCCACGTGAACCGCGAGAAGCATGGGATAAAAACTCTAAAAGGCTAGCTTTTGTTGGGAGGAATTGGGCCAGACGTCTGGTGAGCTCCTGCGGCGGCTATAAAGAAAGGAAAAAGCAAGATTCAAGACACTACTTTTAGCCTTAGTTTTACCTTTTTGCAAGATTGGTCAGACGTTTTTATTTTTCTTTTGTTTCTTCTGTGGCCGAATAGGGTCAGACACAGAAGACTTTTCTTTTCCTTGTTTTTGGCGTCTGCGTCTGACTCCTTTGCTTTTCGCTTTTGAATTTATTCAACTTCCGTTGGTTTTGGCATTGAACTTGGGGAATCCAGTACGGACTCCCACGCAGAGTCAAGCGAGACTTTTCACTTTTTCTATCTGCGCTACTTCACCAATCCAGATTCTTTGATGTTTGCGGGGATGAAATCAATTAAATTGCGTGAGCTTGACATGATGAGGAGCGGCTAATTCCCCCCTCTACCCAAAGGTTGACGCGAGGGCGCGGTCCATCACATCTGTGAGATCTAACCGAATCTTCATTATTTCTCCCAATTTATTGCTATTCGTGTGTTTCCTGAATTAATTGTTCATGGGTATTTTATTAATTGAATATCAACGGCCGGGTATTTGATTTAATTTAATAGCCTACTGCCACGTTAATTAAATAGAATCCGTAATTGTTCATTTAGTTAACACCTCGTGGCAACCACCATAATTGGTTTTATGATGGGGAAACGCAAGATCTAATTTAAATAAACCCTCTTAGCGTGTTTATTGGTTAGGGTTGGGTTCTTCTAGCTTTAATGCAATTGGGTAATTAAATTCCTACGGTCGTACCTAGGGTTGTTATCTGGTTAGGGAAGCAGTCAATGGTCGTACCTTGACTGTCGAAAAGGTAAGGAAGAACTGGTTGTCAGAGTTTATTGATAACTATAACCAACCTAGTAATGAATGGGTGAAATATCTTTGCATCGATGATCATTTAATTGGACCGTGCCTGAGCAGTTGATCCTTTGGATAGAACTTTTATTAATTGCTATTTTTAGTAAATTGTACTTTGTGAGCTAGTTTTGAATTTTGTTTGTTTTATTTCATTTTTATTTGCCTCCCATTGAAAACCCCCCATACTTCGAATTCTAAAAGAAATAAGTTATCCCCAGTCCCTGTGGATTCGACCCTACTCACCGCTATATGTAAAATTTACATTTTTCTCGAGTAGGTATTTATTATTGTACAGGCTCGACACCTGTCAATAAGCTACAACACTTTGTAAATAGATTAAAATGGATCACTATAAGATGCTAATATAATAAAATTAAAATAATTTCTTATAATAATGAACCTCGAATAATCATCGTTTGATCTTTTGAAATATTATTCACATGAATAGGCCCTCCATCTGATATCCTAATTTGGGAACTAGGACTGAGGCATTTCTATGTTAATCTCTGTTTGTCCACTTGAAATTATTTTGTAGACGGTTAATTCCACTTTGCACCCTTCAACGATGCCAAGATTTTATTTTGTTCCCTAAATTTTAAATTGAGAAATTTTAGTTCCTAAAATATAAAATTTATCTCACTTCAGTAAAATCTGTCCCCACTTTGATACAAAAAAATAGAATATTTTATAGTTTAGTCCCTAAAATGGGACTGATTTTATACTTTAGAAAATAAAAGGGGACAAATTTTAGTTAAGAGGGACAAATTTTATACTCTAAGCACTAAAGTCTCTCACTTTATAGTTCATAAACCAAAATGAGAATCCGAATATAGTTGACGGCTACTGAGAGAAATCAACCCTTTAATAGGAGGTCATGGACTTCTCATATGAATCATCACCATTAGACTGGTCAACAAATTATCCTATTTGAAATTTAAAGGTGTTGCCACGTATATCAATATGTAAATTGCTAACTTTGTACTTCTCTTCTCAATCTAGAAGCTTCATCCCGTTAGAAATATAGGGAGTAAAAAAACTTTGTCAATTTTTAAATGCTGAAAACCATTTTGATTGAAATTCCTTTACTACCATACCTGATACCTGGCACACAATAAAGTATACAAAATCACAATTTGTAGTAAAGGAGTAAAATTTGTAGTATACAAAAACGCAATAATGATATAAAAACAAAGTAGGTGGGCAAGGGACAGGATTAGCTGTAATAAGAGTGGCACAATCGAGTGAGACTAAACTTAGTCAAGCACATAATAGCATGTTTTCAAGGAATTTTGAATGGTTTTTGAACCACCTTTTTCTATTACTTTTTATCTTATATGTACATTTTAAAGAAGTATTACAGTGAGATATTTATGGATTAACTTTTTATGTACTAACAATGTAGTGATTTTTTTTATACTAACAGTCATGGATGTTCATCACATATACATGATTTGAATTTCAAATTTGAATTCATGTTAGGTGACATTATGTAAACTTACTAAAGAAAAAATTGTACACTCATAGTGTATAAAAAACATACTCAATATTTATAGTAGTATTCCAAAAATAACCGTGCAAATGGACCAATGATAAACGCCCAATTTGAACCACAATTTTAAGATGCTACCATTTTTTTTAATTAATGGAGTTTATGTACTTACCATACGGAGAGTGAATCAAGAGCCAATTCTGGATGATCCAGCAATCCAGCCAGCAAAACCAGAATTTGAATGTACCAAGTCTCTAAGCAAAGCATCACAGCTGAAGCAACAGAGAGTCTAAAGAAACTTCAAAGTCCATGAAATGACTCCATGCTAAATCCAGCCCATGTTTTCTTGCATCTTTCACCCTTCACTATGTATATAAATTGCCCCACAACCACAATCCACCAGGACACACTAAGGACTAATGATGACCCCAACAAGCCAAGGCCAAGCTTATATGTTGCTAGCCAACTGAATAAGACATGAAAAGCTAGTGTTCCAAAAGAGATATAGGCACTTGGGGCTACAATACTCTGTGCTTGGAGAAATTTTTGTATAGGGAAGTTGGCAGTATAGGCAAATATTTGAGGGATTAAGCCATAGATGAATATTGCTGCTTCTGATGCAATGTCTAGTGCTTCACCAAGTAATAAGAGAATAGGCTTAGAAAATATGTATATGATTGTAAGTAACACTCCAGTTAGAGTTAGGAGGATGGCTGATCTTTGAAGATATATGCCTAGCATGCCGTACCTACGTGCTCCATATGCTTGTCCACATAGTGTTTCAACAGCACTTCCCATTCCCAGCTGTTTCCCAAAAAAAAAATGAGGATCAGATCATCAAAACTTGAATTATAATCTGGAAAATTTCTACTTTCTCTGTCTCAAAATGAACTATGTAAGGTTTTAAAAACAAAGAAATGTTATGGATTGTACAATTTCTATAACTACAATTGGACTTCAAGAAGGAAACATGAGAGAAATGACAAAAATATCAGACAAATTACCAAATAAAGACCATTCAAATTCCAGGGGTAAAAGGAAAAAGCAAAAAGTTGGTGCACCAGAAAGGCCAAAGAACCAACAAATTCATCAAGGGAAAGCTGGAATACTATTTTTGGATTTTTGGTTTCTTGGACCAAAAAGCAGGTATACACCGATAAAAGATTTCTTTATGGATGCATTATTTTAAAGAAAAAGGTCCTTGAAAATTTCCCACCACCATAGACACTAAATGCAAACAAGTACATAAACAAGTAAAATGCAATTTGGGAGTACCCTTTGGCATTTTTCCTTCCTTTATGTAACCGGTAGGAGTTCATGTCCCACGAAGAAGAAGAAGAAGAAGAAATTGGATTGTACCATGGAATAAATCTTTTTAATGTTTAACAAATAAATAAATAAAGTGAGGAAAGATCAAGAGTACCATGAGACCATAGGCAAAAGTTTGAACTCCATTGTTACCAAGGGAAGCAGCTGCATATTCAAGATTTCCAAGATGGCCAGAAAAGATTTGTGTGAGCATAGACATGAGGTAGTTTATCATGTAAACAACGACTGCGGGAGCAGCCAAGTGAACAAGAAGCTTGATCTCTATCCATGTTGCTGGTACCACCCGCTTGATAAATGGTACCTCTGTGTTACTCAATATCCTTTCTAGCTCATCACTAGCTTCCTTTCTCACCTGAGACTGTGTGTGTGTTAAAACTGGTTTTTTCTCATTTTGTGGAAGGGTCTTGTAACTACTATCTCCTGAAGAGCCCATAAGCGGAAGATTGGTTGACTAGTTCCTCTGCTGGAGATGGAAGTGCAATCAGCGGAGTACTTCAATCAATTGAGATGCTTCTACTTTTGGCTGTATTGTTGTAGCAGCAGTACATTAATTGGTATGGTAGGCAAAATTCTGGAAGGCTCTAAGTCCATAGAATTTCAAATTTGCTTTTTATGAGTATTAATGTTTGAAATTGACGAAATAGTTGCCAAAATGGAAACTACTAAATCATTAAACTATGGGCAAAATGTCCCGCTAGCCCTCAAACTATTATAAAATTTAACTTTTTGCCCTCTAATTATTATCCCTCAAACTAATTAAAACATATAATTTTAACCTTTTCATCAACTTGAGTCATTATATCTAACAGAGTTCAGGAGATAGGCAAAATGCCTTGATGGCCTTTAAACTATTACAAAATTTAACTTTTGATCCTCCAATTATTAATTGATAAGTTTTAACCCCTGAACTAATTAAAATGTATAACCTTAACTCTTTCATCAACTTAAGTCATTATGTCGAATAGAAACATTTATTGATAAAGAATTTGGAATGTACCCAACTAACCTATTGTTTGACAAATCAAAATGGTTTGATGTAGTGATATGAAGTTGAGAATTGATTATTTGAAAGATTTAGAGAGTTCAAGCTTGAAAAGGGACCAAAAGTTGTTGGAATATTCCAAAAAAATGAATTGTATGCCGAATTTATGTCATTAAGAGAAGCACATGAACCTAGTAAATTTGGAACAACATTGAAAAATGAGTTGAATTCCGAATGAAAGCAACTCAATTTCTTCAAATTGCCTATCCTTGCTGAAATTTCTCTATTTAGGGTTTTGGTTTTCATTGATTTTGCTCAAGTTCAACAATTGGAGATTTGGTAAATTAGTTTATGAGTCAAACGGGGATAAAACAATTTTAGCCTAGCACATTTCCTATGAAGATGAAAACGCCCCTCGATTATGCACCCGTCACATGTGTAGTGGTGTTTTTGTTCAACATAATGACTTAAGTTGATGAAAGGATTAGGATTAGGGAAAATCGCCAATTTAGTCCTCAAACTATTTTACTAAAGTCGATTTGGTCCCTCAACATTTTATCGCACGAATTAAGTCCCTTAACTAAAATTCTTGTGCCAGTTGAGGACCTATACGGTGTCGCCACCCAAAACACATGTATATGTATAGAAACAAACGGCGAGGCAGGGGTCTTTTTTGGAAGTACACAATAAAATTTCTACGGGAAGCAAAGACAGAACCCATTTCGCATCTAAATTGGGGGAAACCTGTGAAATTAGGGGTTTTCCAAAAAATTGGCGATTTTCCCTATTTTGATGTAAAAACAAGCCCAGACTCTCCGAACCCAGTCATAATAGCCCTCAGAAACGTTTCTTTCGAGTCACTAAAATCGACCCTTTTAAATTTAACCCCATTCGAGGTATGCAAATGGTCTTTGGCTTCCTCCATTGCAGTTGCAGCCTGAAAGTGGACGATCAATGTGCTATTCAGCCCTTTCTTCTGGATATATTTTAGCTGGACTTGGTTGTTTTGGCCTTGGATGGTAGCTATTAGTCTTGCAATTTACGGTCTTTACTGCTTTTACCGGCATTTACACGGCAATGCCAATGCTTTTCAGCAGCTTTCAATTGTTACTGCAGCATTTACTTGGCTCACTTTAGTACCCCCAGCACATTTCAATGGTTTTCTCGAAGGATGGCCTATTGTGTTTTTCTTTGTTTACCACTACTTCTTTTTCTTCAATGTGAGTGTCCGAAAGCGGTTGTATGGTGATTATTATCCCAGAGAGCATGATCCCGTGTGGGATATTACCCTGCCCAAGTGGCAAAAACTCTTGTTCTGTGTTGGAGTGATGGTTGGCCATTGGTTTGCAGCATTTGAGGGGCCAGAATTACATCTTGTTCCTGGTGGCTGGAGTAATTTGGGCATTTGGATTTTGATAATGTTGACATTGTTTATGCAGTACCACTCCACGTTGCATTTGGCAAAGTATTCAGAGAAGGTAGTTGTGCCGACTGCTGTTGTGCTGTTTGGGCCATAGCGGTTTGTCCGCCATCCAATTTATGCGTCCACGATGCTTTTTTCGTCACTTACTTTGCTGCAATGCGAGCACCCTTGAGCGCATGCATTGTTTATAGTTGGAGTCTGCATATTCTATTACGGGCAAAAGGCAAAACTAGAGGAACTCATGATGGTGAAAACCTTTGTACAGATGTACACTGGATACACGAATAAAGTAAGGTACAAATTTATCCCTTTTGTTTACTAGTTTATGTTGTACTATTAATTTCTTGGAAGAAAAGTGATAATACTATGAGTTCATGGATTCTTGATCTTTTTTCTAATCTTTGTGAGTCCAAGTATCATTTGAAAAGCTTATTAGCCTGTAAAATGAGTTGGTTTCTAGCTGGTTGAAGGTATTAATAAGCTTTTATGCAATCATGTATGTCAATCTTATGTTGGATGTTTGTTTGGCAGATATACTCATAGAAATGCAAGTCCTGTAGAAACTTGGGCTGATGACCTTATGGTTGAGTTTATTGTTATGTATTTTTTAGTCTGTTCAACCCTTAAGTCCTTTCTCAAGTTTCATGTGCAAAAATCTCCCTCCATTGCTGGCAATTTGCATCGGTGGAAAACCCCTAATTTCTTCCGCTATTTGGATGCAAAATGGGTTCAGTCTTGGAAACCCCTAATTTCACAGGTTTCCCCCAATTTGGATGCGAAATGGGTTATGTCTTTGCTTCCCGTAGAAATTCTATTGTGTACTTCCAAAAAAGCCCATGCCTCGCCATTTGTTTCTGTACAGATACATGTGTTTTGGATGGCAACACCATATAGGTCCTTAATTGGCACAAGAATTTTAGTTAAGGGACTTAATTCGTGCGATAAAATGTTGAGGGACCAAATCAGCTTTAGTAAAATACTTTAAGGACTAAATTGGCGATTTTCCCTTAAGATTATACACTTTAATTAGTTAGAGGGGAAAAATTATAATTTAATAATTGGAGGGTCAAAAGTTGAACTTTATAATAGTTTGAGCGCTACTATTGTGCATATCGTGCTATTTCTATTAAATATAACGATTTAAGTTGATGGAAGGTTTATGATTACATGTTTTAATTAGTTGGAGGACTAAAACTTATTAATTAATAGTTGGATGGTCAAAAGTTAAATTTTGTAATAGTTTGAGAGCCATTACAACATTTTGCCCTTAAACGATTATAGTTTTTCTTTCTTTTCTGTTTTTGAGGTCTATCTAATGGATACTTATAGGGTATTTGTTAAGATATATTTCAGATAACATATTTTTAGGAATGTAAGATTAATTAGGGAAAGTAAATAAATACAAAAGAAAATAGGTAAGATTAAATAGAGAAAGAAAATAGGCAAGATTAAATAGAGAAAATATATAAATGGAATGGAGGACAATAATTGTTAGTATATGTATATATATGGTAGATTAGGTGTATGGTATATGGTAAAATTTCAAATTTGCTTTCTGTGAGGATTAATGTGGAAAATGACAAATTGGATGCCAAAATGATAACTGCTTAATGACTCGTCTCTTGCTAATAGTTTTCCTTTTCCTTTCTCAGAAGGGGGATAATAAGGACCATCTGAATAGCTTAGTCCATTTTAACTCCAAAAGCTACTAAAAAAAATAGGGCAAATTTCACTTTACCCCCCTGTGATTTAGCATTTTTTTTACATAACCCCCCTATGGTTTCAAAAGCTATACATAATCCCCTTATGGTTTGGAATAAAGTATCAAAGTGACGGGAATGATCATTCATAACGGCGTCACCTAAAATGTCAAAAATACCCTTATGTAAAGTTGAAATTTATGTATTAATCGGGGGGGGGGGGGTTATGTGTATATTTTGAAAATCATAAGGGGGTTATATGGTAAATTATTAAACTATAAGGGAGTTATATGGTAAAATATAAAAATCATACGGGGTAAATGTGTCATGTATTTATAAGAGTAATTTCGACATTTTTAGAAGTTCTATTACGAGTGACTATTTCCGTTACTTTGACACTTTAATCCAAACTATGAGGCGATTATGTATAGTTTTTGAAATCATAGGGGGTTATGTAAAAAAAGGGTAAACCACAGGGGGGTAAAATATAATTTGCCCAAAAAAATAGGAAAACTAGTAAGCATTCCACTAAGAATGTCATTGTCTTTCTGCTTTTTAAATTTAAAATCATCTTGAACTTGAAAGCAGTTTTTTCCAAAATATTATTGGTTATATTTATGTTTCTTTTTTTTTTTTCCCAATTGCCTTCTAAAGGGATTCTAGATTTTAGTACAAAAACTGCAAAGTTTTGGCAATTTAGTGCTGATGCTTATCTGGTATAGACAGTCTTTTATTTTCTAATGTTTCCAAGATATTCCTTCTTAGAAAATGTAAAAGTATAAATATACTTCCAAAATTGCTACGCAGCAAAAATTCATATCATCCTCCCACACTACACCCAAATTCAACGTTGTTTCAAGGAGGAGTGCGACGCCGAATGCCGTGCGGGCTAAATAAATCAACAGAAAGTCCAGAAAATTTAGTTCTGGTTCAGATTTTAGGTAACATAGAGCGACATTAGGACACGTCAATTCAAAGATAATTATCATTCTTACCCAATTTCATGTGCAGTCTGTCCAAAAAACAGAAAAAGAAAAAGAACAAAATAAGGTTCAAGTGCTCGCCCTGTGTTTTCTCATTCACTTTTGTACTTGAGCAATTCTATTGACTAGTATCATCTTGTTGCTTCATTTGGCTTCTTTATGCGTCTTCTGGCTCTGGGTGCGTAGTGCCTTCAGATTTCACATTGTCACCCGGGAGTTTTGGGGCAGTGGTTCCACTATTGGACAGCATACAGATTTTTAAATAGTTCTTTACAAACAAACTGTGCGATTTCTTAATTAAGTTTTTGTTTTCTTGGCCAAATTTGACCCTTGAACAATTATGGTAATTGTACATTTTGTGAACAAAATTTGACAAAAGGTAGATCGATCTTCACCAGGTGCCTCTAAGAGTCTCATATTGCAATTGCACTTGGTGATGTTTCTATCACATTTCTCGCAACGCTCACGGCACAAATATTATGTGTACTTCTATAATAAATACATATATTTTGTTATACAATATATGTGTACATATAGTATATTCTTCACAGAGGCAACGGTGAAATCAAGATCCAAAGGTTAGGGGCAATTACTTTAATATACATTACATTATCATCTAAGGCAAAAATTTTCTTACTAAGTTTGAAGATTCTTTATTTGATTTAAATAACATATAATATCATTTTGAATGAATTCACGTTCAAGAAGGCAATAAATGCAATTACTTTGAAAGTTAGAGGGACTATATAAAGGAGAAAGGAAATCCAAGAAATTTGAGGGAGTGTAAATGCATGACCAGCTTATAATTTTCAAAACTTTCCTTGTTTGCTTTATGAATTTTTTCAAGGTTGACCTCACAACTCCGTAATGGCTCACACTTGTACTCTGCGATGGCTCACACGAGTAAATCGATTTTTAAATGCCCAATGATCTAGATTCTGCCAGATTTTTTAAATTTGGGTCTACCAAGGTAATTGATAGACTGTCCTTCCGTGGCGGACCAACCGTCCATAGCGTTTTGTTTTGTTTTGTTTATGTATTTGCGTTTGAAGCCCTTTTCTAGACACATGATGAAGATTCATTAGGATGCATAAAGATAGACTTTACACTTTTGTGGCTTTCGTTTCTCGAAAGATGCTTTGCATTCCTAAAAAAAAAAAAAAAAAAAAAGAAAAGAAAAGAAAAGAAGATATTTTGCTTTGGGTCGCTCTTTTCTAACGAAAGATTCAACTTTATTCAGAAGTCGTTATCTTGACTTGTATTGTAGATTGTCGGATACAATCAGCATTACGTAATAAATACACAGAAAAAAAAATGAAAAGTGAATAATGTCAAAATTCAAACAGCCTTCCTCTCCTTATAGATAGATAGGATGAATTAAATTATAAAAATGTTATGTTGTGGCAAAAAAAAGGACAATGTCAAAATTCAGACAATTTAAAAGAAAATTGGATACCAATTTTTTTTTTTAATGTCAACTTTTTAAACCAAATTTACCAAGGATGGCTGTGTCAAGCAACTGCTTGGCTGAGACAAAAAGTTGAATCACATTGTAACCCACGAATTCTATTACAGATGTAAAAAGTGTATTGGTGAACAATTTGTAAGAATTCTTGCAAGTGTTTTATGATGCCACAAGCATACTTTAACTGGTAATTGGTATCGAACCCACCCAACTTTTCCCTATACCAATAATAAAAAAAAAAAAAACTATTGAGGGACAAAGATAATTCGAACACGTACCCGTTGCATTTGATCCTCCAAAACTCATTCATTCATGGTTTTTAGCGATCATGCTGATTACGGGTACCAGAAATCTCATTGGATTGTCCCTAACAAATGTATAGAAATATCCACAGAATCTGAAATTTTTGAGTTAGAAGATAACGAACGTAAGCAAGTCCATTTTATATGCGTCTTAGTTTGCAAACTACAGAGTACCATAACTTCCAAGAAGTAGACAAATGTAAATGCTTCAAAAGGTTTTAAAATCATTTCACTTGAAATTTCTGACAGGTTGTCAAAGCCTGCGTAATAATAAAACCTGCTCAAACTAAAAGTAATTTCTGTAGATAGTGGTAAGTAGGGTCGAATCCACAGGGATTGGGAGTACTTGTTCCTTTCCAAATTCACAGTGACAATGGGGGTGTTTTTATATCAGGGGTGATAATTTAAACAATTCAACTAAAAGTAAAATAATAAAAATAAAATAGCCAACTAGAAATTAAATAACAATTTACTAAAATCTAATGAGTGATAACTAAGGATCTAGCCAAGGAATAACTTCAGCAATGGTTCACCTAATTGATCATTGATGCAAAACCAATTCCAATTATTTACTGATAAATAGGTTATAACTGCCAAACAAGCGATGACAGTCAACCCCTCCTTACTGTGTCGGTGATCAAGGTACGCCCGTTAATCACTGCTCTAATTAAGAAATAATCCTAGGTAGACCCATAAGATTTAATTTTTCAATTGCATTACGTATTAGAGGAGCCCTATTCTAACCAAATAACGCACTACCAGGGTTATTTCAAATTAGCTCGCGTATCCCCCTGACACGAATCTAGTCGTGCCAGTTGTCATTATTTCAGGGCAATTAAACAATTATGGATTTAATGCCCTAATTGACAATAGGTTACCAAATCAATTAATTATCCGGATCCAAGACAATCAATTAATTAAATAACCATAAGCATAGCAATCAAGGGATATGCGAATACCAATAAATAAATAAAAAAGATTAAATTAAATCGATCTCACAATTTTTAGGCGAACCAGAGCCTCCGTTGTCCTTTGACTAGAGTGGAGAGATTAGTTCATGTTTGGTGCGAAAAACCCACACGAAATTGAAGATAAAGCTGCGGCCATTGTCATTGATATTTGAGAATTCAATCCGTTCCAATCAGGAGAAAATAGCAAAGTCACACGAAGTGACCCTCTGTCTCACTACAAACGACATACGAGGAAAGAAAAGAAAAGCTCTAAGCATTCAACATGGGATGTTGCTGCGGTATGTTTAGATGTCAAAACAGAGGTGTGGAAAGTTAAGCGAAAAGACATTCAAGCATTTCGGGCCACAAACGATAGGGGAAGTGTGTTGGCCGGGCACGTGGAAAGGGATTTTGTGATGTGCAACCGGAAGATGTATTGGGCGTTGAAGGGGACTCCAACCGCGCATGTGAAATGTGGAGGGGGCGAAATTAAGCAATCGAAAAAGTGAGGGTTTGTACGCGAAAGTACGGCAGGGAAAAAAGGCGCGAAGCTTACTGGATAAGCTAAACAGTGTAGGCGTATTAGAAAGGAAGAAGCGCCAAAACCGGAGCAAGCGGAATAGCAGAGATAGGGATTTGTTATGGAGCTGGCAGCCGAAATAGATGCTTCGGATATGCAGTGGGACAGTGAAGGAGAAAGCGAAAATGTAGTATCGCTGATGCATGAGAGTGGAACACCTTCAAATTATAGAAGTTGCAGCAGTGAAACGAAGGCCATTCGTCGGACGCCGGAAACAATGGTAGTATCGCTGATGCATGAGAGAGGAACACCTTCGAATTATAAAAGTTGCAGCAGTGAAAGGAAGGCCATTCGTCGGACGGCGGAAACAATGGTAAGCCACTCAACTCATTCTGTGAAGAATATGGTGGATTGGATCTCGGATGAGCAGCGGCAGGCTGTCAGAGAGTTTGGATTCGGGTCAATTTTGAATGTGAAGGGAGTAGAGGTTGACGAAGAGATGTTGAAGTGGCTGGTGGATAACTTTGATGTAGATCGGAGGACACTGAACGTTCATGGGCACTGTCTACAGGTGACAGGCGAGGATGTGGAATGTGTACTTGGCTTGAGCAGCCGTGGGAAAGATATTGAAAGCGAAAAGCGAAGGCAAGAGATGGATACAGAGTTGGAAAGAGAATTGAATATCAGAATAAATAGCGGTGAAATTGTAGTGGAGGAATTGAGGCATAGTATATGTAGTTTGCATAACGAAAACTTAGAATTCAAAGTGAAGTTCGTACTGTTTGTTGTTGGTAGGTTGTTAGCACCAAGTTTGGATGACACAGTGAGCCGGGATCTGGTGGCTGTAGTGGCTACAGCGGAGAATATGAAAAATTTGAACTGGTCGAAATTCATACTTGACAATTTGGTGAAGAGCATCCGTGATAGAGATGGCAACGGAATAGCGGGATGTGCACTTTTCTTGATGGTATAAGAAAGACGCACCATTTTGTATTAGAGATAGGAATTGCTGGAATAATGAAATTAAACTTTGATAGAAAAGACCCGTAAATGATGGTAGGCGTTTTTGTCCCTGCAGATTTACTATCTGGAACGATTCTATATCGAGGGTGAGGATGAGTTTCGCAAGTTCCAGCCGAGAGGGCCGAGGCTAAGATTTTGGGGAAGGTACGAGATTAATGAAAGCGTGCGAATATTGAGGAGGAATCACATATTTGAGGGGGAACAGGTAATGTAAAATCCTTTCGTGTGAATTGTTGTTGAAATTGCAATCTGCATTTTGTGACGTTACTAGTAGTACAAAACTGAAGGCTTGTAGTGACAGGGCAATGTGCAGTTTTACAATAACATAAGCTGTAGAGAAGACATTGAAAGAAAACTGATTGAAATTGAATGTGGTAATAAAGATGTGAAGGATAGTATTGGTAGAATGGAAGCAATGATTGAATGTCTTTTTGAAAGGCTGAGGAGCATGTATGAAAGTGGAAGGGTGTGCAAGACAAACCGGGCACTTGGTGTGGAGGGTGGGCAGAAGGATGATTGGCGCAGTAATGTTAAAAGAGGGAGTGAGTTACATAAATTTAGTCCTACAACGCCAGATGTTAGGTCCAAAAGCAGGAGTGAAAATGATAGAGTCACTACGAATAGTACTATAATGGGTGAAAAGAGTGTATCGAAAATTACAAAGTGGAGAAGTAGAAAGAGACTAAGCATGGACAATACGGAGAAGCCTGTGTGGGAAGATAAACAAAACAGAAGGCAAGGTAAAAGAATAAATGTATGCATCGGTTTGTGCCAAGGTATTTCTAGCATTAGAAAAGTAAAGTATAAATTGTAGTTTTATGTACAAATGGATAGCAGTGGGATGAACAAGTGTCAAACGAAGATGGTTGCTTTATTGGCAAAGGTGAGTATTCCAACGTTCAAGAATTACTGAAGTATGGGAAATTATAGACAATGAAAGATGACATATTTTTGTGGTAGCAGGAAACGAGGCTGGCATCTATCGGCGAAAAATTGAGTGAGGGACGAGCAAAAATACTGAAGTTCTTGTTTGACACTCAGCTGTCGCAAGGGTATGTACTGGATCATGGATTTGTTAAATCAACAGTTCTATTTTGTTTTATCCCTTATTTGAAATTGCAATGGGAAAGGGGACAGAAAAGTATTTGCAATTATAAGGTTGACTAAATATGTAGTATGATTATCCCCATAGGGGAGAGGGCATAGGAACGAAAATCTTGGAAGCAGTTAAAATTGGTTTCCAAGTGAGCATAAAACTTACAATTTGTGTGCTGTCAATCATGCTTGCTTATATAAAAAGCAAGGGTAGGTAACATGCTTGCATATAGAATAAAATGTGAGTATTCCAGAAGTTTGAGAATGGAACTACAATGATAACTCAATGACCCTTATGGTGAGTACATAACCGCCTTAGGCTAACTCAATGACCCTAAGGAACGATTGAGTCATTGAAACCGTGATTGCTGGTTGTATTAGTGAGGAAGAGCAAACCTACTCTGGCCGTTTTAACTCGAGTTATTGAAAATGATGATATCAAGTTTGTAGATTATGAAACCGTAATACACATAGGGAAAAGATTAATGTACCCTGTTGTAATGACAGGGAAGTACTGGTGTCAATTAAGAGGCAGACAGCAAGTCGGGATGCAATGGGGTCCTTGCTTCCTCAAAAACCCATGGCATGTGATGTGAGTAAATCGAGGGATTGAAATTGGGTGGTGTTATGTGGACTGTTTCATGGAGGACGAAGTGATGTGACTTGAGTTTGGTGCAGATAATCAATTACTATTGTGCGATGAAAACAGCAAGGCAGCAAAGACGTGCTGTAGATCAGTCAATGCGATGGTGGTTCATGCCAACTTGGTTTCAGGTACAAGTGTTCGGCCAAAGTTGGGGGGAGTGAGTACATACATTCATATTAAAATGTCATATTTTACTGTCGTGTTGTAGCAAGAGATTTTGGAGTTCAACAAATCAACAGACGAGCTGTACTGTACATATCTACAGGAATGTAAAGTAGGAGGTAATATAAAAAAGTGTGAGAAGGTACGAGAAGCTGCCCTGTTATGTAGCATAATGGAATAGATACAGATTCCCATGATGATGACTAACTAACCGCTGCTATACTTCAGATATTCGTGCCAATGTGGCACGACGAGCATTGGTATATGTGTGTGGTGGACATGGGAAGCGAAGAAGTATTAATTTATGATTCAATGAGAGGACACGAGCAAACGGATATGAATAGGCGCAGCTCCGTGGAGACTATGATAAACTAAGTTGGTTTGTCAAACATTTCATGAACACGACCATCACCTTTACAATTGGTGGCAGTAAACTTAAAATTGCATATGTTTTTCTTGTATGGCCCTCAGATTGAAAGGTTGGAAGCAGCGCTGACTTATGGTTTGGAGGGGCAGTATTCATCATGCCTTTGGCTGTACAAAATAAAAGCTGCAGCCACATGTCCACAGCAACGGAATGCGTAAGTTGCATGTGCATAGGTTTGGAATTTTTTTGCATAGTTCAGCAACGGTTGTCTAAATTTGTGGTTATGGTTTGTAATGCAGGTGGGATTGTGGGTTATTCATGCTGAAGTACATGGATATGTTATCAAGTGGAATTGGAAGCTGGAAATGGAATCAGGTAAGGAAAAAGGAATGGCGTCGTGTGCTTTAACAGTAAGTGTGTTTGCTTGCATTGGTTGCGAACGATGGAGATAGTAACAAATTTATCGGTGCAGTACAATTCGGAGCAGGAGCGGCGCAAAATAGCACTGTCTTTGGTTCTGGATGATGCCAACGTTGTCCGTCATCAAATTATGCGGAAAGCGAACACGCACAGGAGGTTGGAGATGAATAAAGTTGAGGTTGGATGAAGGTGGCAAGATAGAGAAACAAAGTAGCGGCATTTTGTGGAAAGGGCCATGTAATAGGGGCTGTCATAGTCGGATGGACGTCGTCGTAGCCTAAAATGTAGAAGACGGAGACAGAGAGTCCAAAAGCTGCCATAGTAAGGCAAGCGGTTGGTGTGTATCTATGAGTTTCATTAGAGGAAGGGAAAGCAAAGTTCAACCGAGCAAACTCGCCGGCGGTGGTGTGGGGAGACCTTGGCATGGGGATAACGAGTACCACAATCTTCATGTGGTCGAGAGTTAAGAGAAGATTTGTGGTTGGTTATGACTAGCGTACAGTGCTCCATGGTATGCAGTCATTAGAAATAAATGAAAAAGGATTGAAATATTTGATTTGTGGTAATTAATAATTAACGCGTTTAAATTTATGTTTCGCGAGAGTTTATGAATTAGGTGTCTTGACGTATTCGAAACAATTTGTCTTAACACGGAGTTTAAACCTGCAATAGGTTAGTTTCTTGCTCTGCATTCTATGCTAAAGGGTAAATGACACTCAAGTATAATATCGATCCGATTTTATCGAACAAATAAATTAGCCATACATTTTTATCCGATAAGTGAATTAGTAAGTATGGGATATTGGTACTCTGTTGTGATAGTGGAGGAAATCGATAAAGAGCCGGTGTTTTATTGGAAAAGGGGTTTAATTTACACGTAGCCGATAAATGAATATTTGTTTAACGGAAAATGGTTACCTCGTACTTAAAACGGAGAAAGCCATAAAGAGCTGCTCTTGTATTCGACAACGGGTTTAAGTACATTTCAGCCGGTAAATACATCTGTGTTTAAGGCCCCTGGATACTTTCTCAGTGTAACACGGTCGCAAGCCATAAAGAACTGATCTTTATTCAACAACGACTTTAACTATATTTCATCCGATAAACATTTCTATTTGATGCACGTTGGGGACTGTGTCAGTTTAACGGAAGAAAACCCTTTTTTATGAACAACGGGTGTATTTTTTCGCTTTTCGATAAATGAATTTGTATTCGACAACGCCTTTAACTATATTTTGTCGTCCGATACAAGAATTCATTATTCCCACTATATCCTAAAATAAATTTGTAAATGCACTGCAAAGCTCCCTGTGTCATGTACTGTCTCAACTTCCAGCATGTTGAGAAATCAGAAAACTGGGCTTTCTTCCGTTCTTCACCCATAATTCACCAATAACTAATATTTTTCCGTTCTTCACCTATAATTCACCCGTAATTCTCTTGTTCCGTTTTTCACCCATAACTAATATTTTATATAATTATAATTATATAATTTATTAATATTATATACACATATATATTATACGGGATAATTTCACAAACCTCCCCTGAATTAGCGTATGGGAAAATGGGTACTCTGTTTACTCATTTTGGAGGAAAGTCATAAAGAGCTGGTGTTTTAGTAGACAACTAATTTATTTTAATTTTATTCGATAAATAAATTGTTTTATGGAAAAGGGTACTCTGTTCTTATATTGGAGAAAAGCCATAAACAGCTGGGGTTTTATTGGAAAACGAGTTATTATATATTTTATCTGATAAATAAATCTATTAATGGAAAAATGGGTGCTTTGCGAATATAATGGAGGAAGGTCATAAAGAGCTGGTCTTTTATGGGAAAGTGATACATTACAGAAGTGACCGCGATTTGGTTTATGAAATTATCCCAAAAAATTTAGAATTAGTAAATTTATTTATATAAATAATTATAATATATATTTATATAATACATTGTATAGTTGTACTAATATTTTTGATAATTATAGAGAATATTATATATTAATAAGTATAATTTTTAGTATATATTAGTATATTTGTAATAACAAATATAAGTATAATTATATAATATATTATTACTACATACACATATATATTATAAATATAAATGCACATATAATATACATTTATAAATATATATGTGGAATCTCAAGGAGGTGAAGGTTAACATTTGAGTAAAATTGGGCAAATAGTTCAAGATGCCAACGTTTGTAGCAGGAGTATATGGCTGACGCATCCTGCATTTGACAGCAATTACAGGCATTATCTGATAATTTTTCCTCATGTGCATTCCGAAACCTGCAGACAACATACGTCATTCCAAACTTCGACATTTTTAGAATTTGCATAAAAAAACTCAGCGACGGGCCTTTGCAAACAAAAACACAAGTAAGGGAAGAAAGTAGTACCAACATATATGAATTAGACAGGCCCAGTGTCTCACTAAAGCACAAAAGTTTTGCTTGTGTGTCCCATCAGAAGAGAGGTTCTCTACTTCCAATGGTTTGGAGAAGCTTCCGTATAGTGAACACTGATCTTCCTCATGCTTTCAAATTTTCCTTTTTTCTTGGTCTGTGCATATGACCAGACGCAATTTTAGCTATCATAACGAGGTGTTGAACTATTGTGAACATATTCCTGAACATGAATGCAATGGATACCTCCGGATAATATCTGTTTGGGGCTTCCCGTTTGCGCGTCACTTGCTTTGCTGTGTTCTGCAGTCCAAGCTTGCTGACAACATTAACATAAAAGTTTCACTCCACACTGCCTTCTGTTACGGGTGATTGTCCAAAACGGTTTCGCTTAATGAAATCTTGTACATTATCAGCACTGGCCAATTTCTTCAGGTGTCGTACAAAATCTCCTTCAGGATCTGCAAATAAGTTTTGTGTCAGGCCAATCTTTCACCCTGTGCTTACCGTAGCAAAAGCCACATTTCAATGCATCACGAACCGCGTCTTACCCAAATAATTGTCTTCTACAGTGTAACATGTATAAGAGGTGGGGAAGATGGCATTGTACGGCTGAAGAATGAGTAATATGGAAACAGTTAGCCCTGATCATGTTGTTTGTGCATACCGGAACATATACAACATAACGATCAGTGGGTATGGTGCACTTACAGAATTAAGGAAGGATTTATACGGAGAATCATCGACTAATATCGTGTTAGAGTTGTTGTACGACTTATATTCTCCCCACACATGTTTCAGGTCCTTAAACATCACCGGTTTGTCTGGATTTTCCCTAAGGCTGGTTTGTGTCATAGTGCACCGCGACTGATCCTGCGCAATATTGATTGTTTCCGACTTTCATTTATCAGAAGTCTTACACATGGACTGACTACACACAATCGAAGTAATTTATGAATGACATCTCACCCAAACAAATAACAGTCTCTGCTCCAAACGTTCATTCATTTTTTTGGATAGACTGTCCAACACTGGTTGAATGTTGTGGCTGCAGAAAGCACAACTGTCTTGAATTCAGAACATAACAGAAAAACTTGTGGACGTTCTAGTTAATGAAGTAATTCAAATATAGGTTGGCGGATACCTTAGCTTTGATGACCAAACAGCCACCTCAAAATATGACAGACAGACCTGCAAAACTTCAAAGCAACGTGGTCTGAAATTAAAGTCCCGATTTCTGGTCATCCTTGTAAATGCACTGCCCAGAAGCACTCCATTCAAATCAAGAATAAGAAACTTCTTCTTTGAATCATTGGCGGATGCAAGTTCTGGCGGGCTTGTTTTCACCCTTGTACCTCCGGCTGGGGAAAAATTGAAGGCATACAGCATTTCAGCACATGAATTTTGCATGTGAGATCCAATTTGAATGTCATAATGCGAAATCAAACAAGAGGAATTGAAAAGTGTAAAGCAAAGTTCTGTGGTCGAGAATTTATGACAAATTTGTGAGCAGCAGCCCTGCAATAATGGAATAACTGGAGTAGAAAAGCAATTTGTGAATGCAATGGTCACGAGGAGATACATTGGCACAGAGGTACATACACTTTTTATGATTTTCTTTATACAATGATTAATTTCGTACCAATAATTTGCTACAGCCCTAAAGAATTTAAAATTTAATATTGCCTTCATATGCAACGAACCAATTACAGTAAAGGCGAGACATAATGTACCGTTCCCTGTTTCCTGATGCCCCACATCCTTAGTAGCATCATCTTGCAAATCTCCTCTGGTTACAGCCTCATGTGCCTGTTTATTTTCTATCAGGCAAGCAGCATAAGCGAACGGGTCCGCAAGTTTCCCCAAAGCGATCTCCCAGGCAATAAATTTTCTAGCAATGACAACATCAAGCTGTACATACATTCAGAAACAATGTCAGACGCAATACAGTGAGCTTGCCACAAGGGGTTGTCCATTTGTGCACTTACAAATTGTGGCCGACACCCCTTTGCCCAACATTGCGCAAACTTCAAAGTGAAAACCCCGCAACTCGCTGCGTCTGTTTGTTTTAGTTTGTGTTTTACAAGATTAAATGTCCAGGGTTGATTTTCGTGGAAAATTTTCATCAAAATCCATTCCTAAAAAAGGAAATAAATATAGCAAGTATCGAATGTTAGAAATATGTTACCTTCTTCGGAAATGAAGCTAAGGTACGCTTTTGAAGTTTACTCACCATAGATTGCATCAAACCTTGGTAGAAGGTTTTGTAATTGTCTATAGAATCAACAATGTACACTTGTTTGTCCTTGACATGTGCAATCATGAGCAACCAATGATTTGAATAAACGATTGGGAAAAAAATCTGCAATCGCATACAACAAGCAATGTTGAATGTGTTAAAAGCTAAGGCCTGTTAGGCTGAATCCAATTCCACTAACATGCAGCTGCTACTCATATTGTATAAGAATGTAAAGGTGAGAATGATAGCTAATGTTTACCTTTTCAGGATTTGTCATGGAGTCGTCATTGCTCTGATCAACGAATATTTTTTTGGTTGCGGGAGATATGCATGGATAGTCTAACACGCATTTCAGCTACAACGAAGTGATTGAGAAGCAAGTATTAGGTCCACATTTTGCAAGGCACAACAGCACATACAATAATTTTCGTTACGTACCCAAAACATAGGATTGAAGAAAACAAATTGCTTATATTCTTTCTGGAGTAAGTGAAGGTACTGGGTCACAACCTTCACAGAATGGAACAAATTCAAACATTCAACATTGAGTTATTATTTTTAGCGAGATTAGTGAACAAGGTAGGCCTGTGCAATCGCATAAAAAACTTACTCTGTCACTGAGACATGTCTCCAGAAGCATCACTTGCTCCAGTTCTTCTCTTATAATATCAAAGAGATGCTGCCTATCTAGTGTATTGACACAGCTGTGAACAATGATTGACATGAGTACAATAAACAGATGAAAGCGAGATCAGTGTTAGCCATTGACAGTACCGATATTTTAACATACATCTGCGGGACGAGTTGTCTGACATGAAAGCATACGGCTTCTTTCAATTCATCAGGTGCTACGCCGGACGCTTGTGGTAGACACTGGACAATAAAGGTATTAGCATATATAAAGGGGATTACAGGAGAGCGCAAGAGCATGTCTTACATCTCGTAGAAATGGCAATTCCTCAAATCTGCAGTCCTTCACTTCGCTGGCACCAACCCGTTGTAAAATTTGTGTCACTTTATCCACAACCTAGTCATACAAATATTGGGTTATGCTCCTGTGTTGCCATCGAGAAGAAGAAACAAAAAGGAGTAAAATAACATTGTCACATACACTTGCCCCTTTTCTGGTTTGTTCAGATAGTAAGACAACATCTTCAAGGTGTGCCTTTTCCCCCACAACCGGCCTCACCTCGACCCCAGCACACTTCCCCCCCTTATCCATCTCTTTTATTTCTTCAACTTTTCTATTCGCGTCCCCAGTCTGACCAATGACAGCATAAGAGGTATAGGATTTCTTCCACATCCAACCACCATCTTCAGCTTTGAATGCCAGTTTTTTGAAGTACGATACTCCTATTTTTTGGGCGTAAAATCCTTTGTCAACATGGTCAGCCAAGAATGGCACATTAAAGCGCCTAAAGAGCCTGGTCAGCAACATACCAAAAGGGAGATGTGTTCTCTTATTCTCCCTGCTCTTAATCTTCCTAATCCTGTTGAGCATCGTTGCAATGATCAAATTGCCTATGTTGACGGGTTGTTTGTGTAACATATGCCACAATATAACTCTTTCTAATGCACTAACGGAAGTGATACTTCCGGCTTTGGGTAAAATGTTATGAGTTATTATCAGATGTAACAGCCGTGGCAACACTTTCATATACGGCCCATAAAACTTAGTTTTCTTCCCCATGTTCATAACTCTGTCACCATTTTGCCTAATCTCTCCAAGAAATTCTAGGTCATTGTACCCCTTCACAGCAACCTTATCTACATTCTTTGCGCTAATCCGTTTATAGTCAACAGTGTATCCACTGTCAACCAACCCAAACTCTGAACACAAAACCTCAGTAGACAATTCCATGTGTACATTCCTAACCACTGAACGCAGAACAGACTTCTGCTTATTTGCCCTACAGTTAGCATAGAATTCCCTAACCATCGCAGCATAGCACTTGTCATTATGTGCCAGCAAATTTAACAAATTTTGGGCATTAAGATATTCCGTGATATCGATACACTCACCAGCGAGAGCTTCTACGTCGACCCACATGCCTGCATACACTGGAAGACTCATACAGGCCTCCATGTTACTGGCTATGCTTGCTTCGGGATGCGATTCAAGTGTTGAGTACTTTGAGCAACAGAGGAAGCGAACGCGATAAATCCGATTTATTTGGACCTTGCCGCCTAAAACTGTTCGAAATGCTCCAAATTTCAGAAGGGGGGGAAGTTTAAACCGAAGCTGTTCAGTGTGTTCACACAACACCCGCGGCGTTTGATGGGCTTAACAGGAGAAACGATGAGAAGTTCAAGAAAGACAAACTTTTTGTGGGATAATTGATCAGGCAGGGACGGGCGTGGAGGGAGGCAAACCCGATTTAGTCAAACGAAAATCAACCCGATTCGGTATTGGATAGATTATTCCGAAGCGGTTTATGCGCAATTGACAATTTACAGGCAGCAGATTACAATCTATTCATAATAACAAATGTAATTTTCTATTTATATAATTTATTAATATTATATACACAGCATGTTTTTTGGGATACTTTCAGAAACCTCCCCTGAATTACCTTATGGAAAAATCAGACATTGGATAATTTATGGACGATAGCCAAAAAGAGCTGGCGTTTTATTGAAGAACTTGTTTATTTTCATTTAATCCGATTAGGGCATTTGTTTACGAAAAAATGGGTACTCTTTTCTTATAATAAAGGAGAGCCATAAAGAGCTGGTCTTTTATTGAAAAGCGAGTTCATTTTTCCTCTTTATCCGATAAATAAATTTAGTTATGGAAAAAAGGGTACTCTGTTCTTATAATGGAGACAAGCCATAAAGAGCTGGTCAATTAAAGTAAATCAATTTTTTTCTTATTTTACTGGATAATTATAATTATTTATGGAAAAAAGGGTACTCTGTTATTATAATGGAGGAAGGCCATATAGAGCTGGTCTTTTACGAGAAAGTGCTACTTTACAGACTGGGACCACGATTTGGATTATCAAATTATCCAAAGAAAATTTAGAATGCATTTTTTTTAATTAAGCCTTTATTATATATATTTATGTGTTGCATTGTATAATTATACTAATATATTATATGACTATAAAGTATATTATAAATTAATTAATATTTTTATAAATGTATATTATAAATATTTTTATAATATATATTTACATATTACTATTTATATATATTTATAAATGTATTTTATATGTGCATATAATTATAATATATATGTGCATATAGTAATAAAATATTATATAATTATAATGATTCCTAATACTTATACGTATACTAATATATACTAAACATCATAATAAATATATACTATACTTCGTACCATATAATATATTTGCATAATTATATAATGCATTATATGAATATATATAATAATTAATTAATTATATTGACAAAATCATTCTAAATTTTCTTTTGATAATTTCATAAATCAAATCATGGTCGCATTTCTAATTAGTATCTCATTCTCTTAAAAGACAAGCTCTCTATGGCTTTCCTCCATAAGTAATTTTTTTTGCAATATCTAATCTAGCACCATTTCGTATGTAGTTAGTAAACTTCTCACTTCAGTACAGTATCCGTCACGTAGATCACTGCTGAGGAGTTCCCTCTTTACCTTCTAACTATCATCCTTTATTCTTACATTTCATACACGTTTGTCTACAACGGCGTTTTGTTGAGTTTGCATATGTATGTGGTTTTGTACTGAAGGAACTTCGAGCGTGTATATGTACATTGCTAAATATAGAGCGTAACGAGCCCTGCAGACCACCGCCCAATCTCCTCCGACGACCCTGAAAAACATTATCGAATCGTATTTCAGTGTGCTAATGTTTTGTTAACGCACCGGATTTTTAGAAAATCGTATACTAACTTCATTAATGATTCGATCAAATACAGAACATAAAAGGGCCAAGATAAGCTATTTAGCTGGTGAAAATTAATTTGTACACGATGGTGAAAAATTTGTGCAGTCAAAGGAGTTCTCAACATTCAATCTTACACACTAACGATAAGGTAGGGCAGCACAAATTGCTCCAATTTCTTCATCGCAAGCGCAGCCTTCACATGTACTCTCCTCCACGTCATCCGCATCCATAGGCCATGAAGATGTTTTCCTCTCATGTGTCATGGCACAACAAATGGGCGTTGGGTTTGCAAACACAGGATTCTTGACCCATATCATCCTCAGCAGCGCTCGCAAATTGTCACGGCAAAGTTTCACTCTGCCTTTCAGAATTCCGGATTTCTTCATCCCGCTCAGCAGGCTCATACCTTTGCGCTTTAACTCGTCCCCACCAACAAAGATGTAAATTATTCCCAACGCATATGCAGCATCGGCATGGCCTGAATTAGCAGCTTCTTCCAAGCATTCCAATGCTGAGTCCCCATGCTTGTCCGTAAAGAAATCAACCTAAGCAGTGCCAAGGTTGATATTACAGTCTTGCTTACAAACTTAGTAACGAAAAAGTTAAAAAGTGCAGGCGGAACAGTGGCGACGGGACAACAGTTATTTACTGGGGCCCAAAGCTGCAGTAACGTGTTGTAAGCCAATCTTTTGGGGGTGAAGTGTGCTGACCAGAATCACAATGAAGTTCAAATGAAAGACATGATGTGAGCTTAGTCTAGAAATTTTGTAACTCAAGTATGCTTATGGAATGTTAGTTGACAACTATTCCATTTAAAACATTACCGAATTTTCCCATAACTATTGAGTCTTACGTTCCTAATCAAAACCCAACTTGCCAAAGACGTTGACCAGGACTTATACTGTACAGGACTGGGGGTTGTTCATTACCAACTTCAATTGAAAAGGTAGAATATTCAAGGGAATGAGTTTTATCGGCCCGATGCTTACCACTCCTTTTCGATACAGTGCATCTGGATTTTTGCATTGTCTACACTTCTTCAAGAAGCTCGACACTTTGTGGTTTTTGTGCCACGGAACGAGTTCGAACTTGGCGAGTGACACCCGCTGGTAAACGATGTCTGCGTCCGAAACTTCGTTAAGCAACTTACAGCTGCACAATAAGAGAAATGATCCATTAACCTAAAACGAAAAGCACAGAATGGAACAAGAATTCGCCTCTTCCTGTTTGTATCATCAATAGCAGAACGAACCACAGTTTTGCCCGGAAAAGATCAGTTGATGAAGAAGATGCGACACGTGCAAGCACCTCGGATAGCACCTCGGTCGGAAGGGAGAGGATGGAGGTTCCTGAAAGCCCTTTTTGTTCGTTGGCCATGACCGGTTAACTCCTTTTACTGGGCACAGTTGAGTGAATCCCTGAAAGCCCCAAGAATGGAGTAAACTTCAAACAACAACTACTTCCTCATAAAATCCAATAATGATTGATCAGGTGTAATATCCCGAATTTCTGGACATCCGACTAACCGTAGCGATAAACGAACACAAATGGGAAAGTGGCGACTTCTCCTGCAAACGACGCAACATTCTATC
This sequence comes from Coffea arabica, assembly GCF_036785885.1. Lineage (NCBI taxonomy): Eukaryota > Viridiplantae > Streptophyta > Magnoliopsida > Gentianales > Rubiaceae > Coffea > Coffea arabica. Next base: position 43,937,805 of record NC_092318.1, on the reverse strand, counting down.
GTCAAAAAACTGTCATCCGAAACATTTTTACAAACCGACCAACGTATGTGTCAATACGTTTAATTCATCCGAACCGTAACAATACACCGATAGCAAGGGAACATGAACAGTCCTGAACTACACGTACATCGTCAATTTACGGACGTTCATCGCAGAGCAGAGGAGGTTCCACAGTGATAAACAGGGAGGGTTAGTTCGTACCTGTGGTCGTCAACCAGCTTCTAGAAGTCGGTAGCACAGATTTGGCAGACAGGTCGGGCGGGGTAAATGGCAACCAAAAGGTCGCGCCCGACGCATATACCGAAGCCAGACTGACTCCTCGTATGCTGCCACGACCGTCCTAACTGGAACCCATTAATTGAGAAGAGGCGTAAAGAGCTGGTGTTTATTCGCCAAGTGGGGTAAATGGCATAAAGAGCTCTTATGTTTCCCATAAAATGTTGATACAATGTTTCCCATATAGAGCTGGTATGTTATGCGCTATTTCGTTTTCTTTTTTTTTAACTTTCACATATTAAATTTATGTTAAATACATAAATTTAACTTTCAAAAATTGGCGCCTAGCAGTAATAATTTTTTAATCACCTTCATTAGATATTAAATTTCTGTTATTCACCAACCAGCTTATGGAATTGTCTATTAGTTTATGTGAGTAAAATTTAAAAGGTGATATACTAATATTCGTTTTGTATACGTTTCCTCTATTACGACTTTCTTGCATTTAATTGGTTCTCTCTCTCTTCCATTTAATTAGTTTAATTACTTACTTATTTTATGTTAAATAGATAACCTACTAGTTGACTTAAAATTTGTGAAACTCGGCATTTTTCCTGGCACATCTGGTGCTTACAACCGTTTTTTTTTGTACTTATAACCCCTCAACTTTAGTAATCATTCTAATAATTTATTCTTCTTTCAATCTTCTACCAATACAAGGACCAAAGGGGCATCCATGGAATAAAAATACCTTCTCACACATGAAAATAATATTGTAATCAGATTTGGACTGCGTTGTTACCAAAAACGCAATAGAGTAAGGGAGGTCAGTGAAATTCCTGTTAAATGCCAGGGGATGCCACTGAAATTTAAATCAACCTCAGGGGAGGTTTGTGAGAGTATTCATATTTATTGTATTCGTTCCGAAACATCAACTATACATGATGGGCGACTCCAAGTACTCAACCAAGCAATAACCTCATTCCACACCCAAATAAGCAAACAAATGTGTTGACTACTGTTGGGGAAAACCTATTCCCTCCAACCCCCAAATTCTTGTTAAAGGCGCTGTCCGTCGACACCGTGGGAGCGCCGTGTCCTTGTGTTTGGCAGAGATAAAGTTAGGCGGTGTAGCGGAGGAGATTAACCTTTGCGAATGGCTTCTTCGTCTTCAGCCGGGTCGGTCAACAGCACGGTCTGGCCTACATTATATTGCAATTGTGGTCGAAGCTGTGCAGTTCGTGTTGTCTGGAAGTCTGAAGCTAACAGGGGGCGCCACTACTATCGCTGCGCTAACGCCCTGGTAAGTTCTTCGGTAGAACTGTTTCTTCCATTAATTTCGGATTGCTAAGGTAGTTGTATTGCAGAGGCCCTGTCGAACGTTCATTGGCTGGTGTGATGAGTTTGCCCGAGCAACGGGGTTTGAAGTTCCCGATCCGGCCCCGTCAAGTACCGCCCCCGTCACCAATACACCCGCGGCGGAGGTGTCTGCCATCATATCTGAACTGAGAAGGATGCAAACGAACGTGACGATCCTTAACATTGCTGTGGTAGCTGTGGTGGCGGTAGTCCTTGTTCTGGTTCTGAAACTGTGAATTAATGTGTTGCCGTTGATTGCATTCCCTCCAAAACCCCCCATCCTCTGTACAGTACTGGACTATGGTGTCCGTAAGGATAGAATGGCCATTAAGGCTCGACTATCTCCCTCTTGTATTTTTGGTTGCCACTGCTGTGGCATTGCCTTTTGTCCATCCGTTGTCAACCACTCCTTTTCCGCATCTGCCACTGAGTTCGCCCAACCGGCGGAGTGTTACTGTTTAAATGGTGATTTTGCGTTATACATAACATATTAGGTTTCCCTATTTGGTTTTTTGTTTACATTGTGCATTATGTGGTTTTTCGAAATGCCTTTTCCCTTTGTCCCCCGAAATGTGTGTGCGGATGAGGTACTAGGGATCGTTGATTGATCGATGAACGTCATTAGTCACTGGGATGGCAATCACTGCGTTGTTAAATATGAACTTCAGCTTAGCCAGGCAACTGAACAAGCTGAAGCTTACGTACAACCAATTGGGATGTGGGACAGCATTGTTAGGTTTATCACAGCCAAATTTGTGGAGTTGAACGACGAAACAAGTTCTTACTTATATATTTGGATTTAAGTACCTCCGCTTACATATCCGACAAACGGTGCCCTCCTAATTTTCAGGCCTTGCATATTATCATCCCCTAACCCCTACCCTTCATACGCTAACAATCAAAACCATGCATGGTACGCCCAACAACAGCAAGGGGCATGAACAAAAAACCACCCACCATCAAAATATGATCTTGAACAAAAAAATTAAAAGCACACCGCCGTACATGCGAACCTTCACTCGAAACGCTCCACAATAAGACCAAACATAGGGTTTAAGGAGGCAACCGTGGTAGCTAGCCTGAGAAAGCTGCGGTATTTTTTGCGCCGCACAGTGAGGAGAAGGCTGTCAATAGCATCTCTGTCTTCAAACGTGATCTCTACAGCTGATGGATTCCAGCAAATGGTTGCGGTGTGAAGGTTGTCCGCAATGGCAACGTTGCGTGTCATACTGGCGGGATACCCCTGTTCAGCCAGAAACCTTGTTACAGACCAGTCTTCAAAGTTGGCGCCGAAGAGGATCCAGACGTCGGTATGGAGCAGTGGTTTTAGACCGAGGAAATGGGCAACAAATTCCTCCTTGCCCACAAACCATGCATTGTAGGTCATGATGTAAAACGCCTTCAGGTTCTGCATAAGCGGGAGTGGACGGCGGCGCCACTTGACCAGCGACCGGAATACTTCCTCGTTCGCAATGGGGTTGCGAACGGGGATGCAAGACACTAGCATCGACTGCGAAACTCCGCTCCGGGAAACCTATCTAACCGAACCAGCGCTTCCTCAACTATCCACTTCACTCCAATGTGGTGAAGTGGTAAGACCTCATGTTGAAAGTAGCCGACCATGCCTCCGTTGTTGAGGACATGTATTTCAGGGAGTCGTCCAAGTGCCATGAGTCAGTCTGCAAAAGGATTTTGTTACGAGGAGGCTGGTCGGTTCAGGGGTTAGAAAATGCAGAACGAAGCGAATCTTTCGTCTACTTACGTGTTACAGGTGGTAAAGAAAGATGCGAAACTTATACAAGGTGGTTGTATGAAGCTGATGCGGCATGCAATAGCGAAGGTTGTTGTGCGAAACCAATGCGGAAGTGAATGGGCATGCAAGGAAGAAGTTTAGTTGTGGGAAGCTCTTATAGGAGGAGATATGGATGACGGACCTGAGTTTAAATGGAGGAGCTTGCAGTGCATCGACTGATTCGACTGAGTGGTTAAGAGCAGTTTGACCTCTTTCAGGCATCCTTTTGCAGACCACGGTTAACCAACCAAAGTTAGGTTAGTGCGATAATAAGTCACAGTTGGCACTGCATCTAAATTTTTATTTGGGAAAATTAGAAGAACCAAATCGCATGCATATTTCTGAATTGCACTACCCCGCTGTAGAAGACCAGCTGTGGACGGGTTCGGGAGGCATATGAGAACAGAGTACCCTTTTCCGTAGACAGACATGTTTTTCCGAATACAATAATAACAATTATTTTTTCCAATAAAATACCAGCCTTTTATGTGTTTCCGGCATTACAACAACAGGGTACTCATTTTCCCTTGTACAAATACATTTAGTTGTGGGTCGAATAACAATGCAACCATTTTCGAAGAAATTACCAGCTGTTTACGGCATTCCTCCATCACAACAAAAGAGTACCCATTTGTATCGTACACAACTTAATTTAAGGGATAAAATACAGATAAAAACATTTCTGAATAAAACACTACGTATTTTCAATAAATCCTCCGTTATAAGATGATGGTACTCGGTTGGTAATTCTCCAAGTTGACGAGACTGGCGCCAGAGCTTGGAGAGCAATTTTTGCTCTGGTTGGCGGGGTAATTCCAAAAGGTGACGAGACTGGCGCCAGTCTCAGTCTTGCTTATCGGACAAGATTTACAGCCTCGTGTACGGATTGACAGATAATGTGCGGTCATACTTCATTGGTGGCCCGCCTTTCACCGTCAAGTCCAATGTGATGACTACTGCAGCGTGCCTTTGCTTTAAGGACGAAGCATGTTCCCGCCTTTAAATTTAACTAGTATATTAATCATTCTATTATTTACTCAAACTAAAATTGGTCATTTTATCTTCAAATTTAACTAATATATTAATCATTCTATTATTTACTCAAACTAAAATTGGTCATTTTATCTTCAAATTTAACTAGTATATTAATCATTCTATTATTTACTCAAACTAATATTGGTCATTTTATCTTCAAATTTAACTAATAGATTAATCATTCTATTATTTACTCAAACTAAAATTGGTCATTTTATCTTCAAATTTAACTAATATATTAATTATTCTATTATTTACTCAAACTAAAATTGGTCATTTTATCTTCAAATTTAACTAGTATATTAATCATTCTATTATTTACTCAAACTAAAATTGGTCATTTTATCTTCAAATTTAACTAATATTAATCATTCTATTATTTACTCAAACTAAAATTGGTCATTTTATCTGGGAGAGGGTTGACGTGGGTGGCAAGGGAGGAGGGAGTGTAAATAGGGGGTTTTGGATTCAATATCTCCCACTTACACAGAAGAAAAAAAAAAAAAATGGCCATTTTATCTTATATCTTATGTATTCCATGAGGAACAAAATTACAATTCTCAACAATTACAACTTTAGCTTACATCTAGTTTTGCCCAACATAAAATAATCTTTTTCAAGCAAAACATATTAATTGCAAAACATCGAGCACTTTACACACTGGAATAAGTGATGCATGACATGCTAAAAAATTTTGTAATCTATAATGATTTACATAACAGAACGATTGTTAAATACAGTGAATGAGAGGGTTAGGTTGGTTGGGAAGATTAGAAATAGTTTTTGAAAAATGTATCAATATCCGACAGATCCATATTAACAAATACCCATGTACCATAAAATTGGTATGTCGTGGCCATAAAATTGTTGACTGTAAGACTGTGAATATTTACGGTAGCAATTCCGATAAAATTTTTATATTTTATTATGATACATAAAGTTAAATGTACGGGGTCGCAGCGACATGAATTTAGAGGTTACATATAAGCGGAGGAGGGAGGGAACAAAATGGTGAGAAGTTGAAGAGTGATAGGGAATATTGCCAAAAAGTATGGGTTACAGGGATGGATGGAAACGGGAATAAAAAATAAAGGGGATTGAAGGGATACGATATAGATGATTGTGATTTTGAATATTCGTAAGAAGTCTAAAAACACATATTGCAGACATTTTTTTAAAAATACGACGTTAAACTTTGTAAAAAATGGTAAAGTAAATGCATTCAACAATTTTAGGGGCACAAGATAGGAGAATGATTTTTTTTGAAAAATGGAACAAAATTAATTGGTTGAGAACTTGAGATCCTTGTTTTTTATTATAGGTTTTTTGTATATGGACCTTAACATCATATGTTCTGTCCAATATTGATGCATTGAATTATTTAAGAAACGCTTTTCATCTTACCACCCATGCTAACTGTCTCTTTAAATGCATTAAAAATTCTGTTACCATGTACATGATTCTAGATTACTTTTTTCCCGAAATATTAAGCATCTCTTCTTCAAAAAGTGTTAGTATAGATATGTTTATTATTTTGTACCACAATATCTACCTATTAATCCATTATATAAGAACAAAGTGGAGTTACTATAGCAGCTCCAATGATTGCCAAGTGGATCTCTCTCATTTTCACACGTGGCCTATTCCTTTCCTTTTCTTTTATTCATTCTGCTTTGTTTTTTCTTTTGTTCGCTTTATTTCCTTTCTCTTTTTTGATTGAAGATAAAGGTAATTAGACAAATCCTCACGTGCACTACGTGTATCTTATATAGTTTCTACTTTGTACTCCGTTTTTTCCCCTATCATCCTAATCATTTATTCTATTTTTTTCTCTATTGGATTAGTTCATGCACTTTCTTTCATTTTCCCCCATAATTAACTAAATGAATGATTTCATTTAAGGAGATCAAGAATGGGTTTCAAATTTCCTTTCTTCCATAGTCCAATAATTATGATTCATAATCTTCTACGTTTAATGTCTCTTCTTGGTATATAATATTTGATATTTATTTTGTCATTTTTTGCATCTTGATCAGCAACCTTTGCTTATTGCTTTTCTCACCTATTTCTTCCTCATCTAACTTTCTTTTCTGCCCAAAAGAGGTATGTGCTGCTATGAATATTTTCCCCCAAATCTAAAGAAACATTTTTTTTAGTTTTTATATTTTATTTATGGCCACACTACTTTTTGATATTTTTATTTTTGGAAAAAAATAAACTAAGGTTGACAACAGGACGAGTGGTGATTACATGAAAAATTTTTAGGCTAACAAAGAAAGAATTGTTAGAGGTATCAAAAAGAGTGATTTGGGCAGATTCATTTTATCATTCTAATTTTTTATTTATTAAAATTGTTATTTGATAATAGGGTGATAGTACTACAATAGAGGAGAAAAAAATCTAATAAATGAAAATCCAAGGTAAACAATGATCATTTAGAAAAAAATTATGCTTATTAAATTAAATATTAACCCAATCCCTTAATTGATGGATAGGTAATTATATTTTAATATATATAAAGTTTATTAATTGTGAAAAATGGGACCCAACTGGATAAGGTGGGTGATGTGTAAAATATTTGTTGGGGCTAGCAATTTAGAATGTGAAGATAATATTTTATATCTCTTCATTCAACATTTTGAATGACTAGCTTGTATCCATGATAGGTAGTTTATTTTCATGGTTTTAATTTTAGCAAATGATAGCTTGGAAATAAAAGAAGTGCAAAATTAGATTTCAGAATCTTTTACTTAAACTGGTTCTATATGACTTACTCTTATCCTTTTTTATTGGCCATAATGATAGATAATGTAATTAGAGTTTGAGATGATTGTTAGGCATAGGAATGGACATGTCATTACTATTTGACTAAAGAAGTTAATAATATTTTGTTGATTTGACTAGCTAAAACAATTTCAGTTTTCAAAGGAATGCAATTGGTGGTGGAAGTTAGTATTGAGGCTTTTAGCTTAGAGTGTCACTATACAAAATATTATTAGAAAAATCTATTTTCATTAAGAAGACATATTTGCAATCAAACAAAATGTTGTATTTGAATTTGCATATGTAGATTTACAAAGATGGCAATTCATGTTTTTATTTAAACTTGCTATACATATTCTATAACTATTTCGTTAGATAATGTTTTCATCTATTTGTAAGGCTATTAGACATGATTTAAATGGATAGATTAACTCGCTATTTCTCTCAAAAAAGAAACAAAAATATGCAAGTTTGTATTTTTTTTTATTTGATGTTGAAGCTAGTCACAGGTTTTTGTGGCTTTCTATATTTTTTCTAATTAATAAAATGTAAGAAACATTATGACTACTGTTTATTTAATTACAACTAAAACTATGCTGCTATTAAACCGATAATGCACACATAATGGATTTGCTTTGTTTTCTTTTTTGGTATCATTACGTACACATAATGTTGGTTAAAAATTCTTTTTCCAAATCACAATAAATTGGGGTTAACTTTATATATGAAAGTTCTTTTCACAGCAAATTTTAATTGTTTTTATACTTAATATTTTTCCTATATTTCTATTCATTGTGCACTAAAACATTTGTTGCTATGTATTTAACTAATGTTCTAGAGGGCCCTGGCCGTGCAACAACATAGTGTCAGTGGAGTTCTGGCAACCCGTATTCATTTATCGTCCGGACCATCCATTACGGGTGCTTTTCAATTTTAGCTGTTAATATCCCTCAATTGCGGTTTGTGTTTTTAAATTCAAATTTTTTCATCTTATCTAATCCAAATTTCTCCCCTTGCTATAATGAAACGTTCGGAGACATTTCATTGCTTACGACGCGCAGGTTGGCCACAATACTGTTTCCTTACTCGTCCAAGTAAAACTGAGAAGGGTATGTATGTCAAGGCCAATGAAAACATGCATAGCACACGCGCCGACCGTCACTGTAACACATATTTCCCAATTTGCAACCCTACTTACAAGGTACAAGCCCATTGCACGCCCAACCTGGCCACAGCCGTCCAAAATGTATAACTATTCAAATGTCAGGCGAAGAAAGACGCCTACGCACCTACAAGGCCGCAGCACTTAACGGCAAAGCTGTTCATAATCGCGGGTGGGGCGACAGGGATTTTGATATAGGCTACGCCGTCACAATATTCGTCCAAAATCCAACTCCAAAAGCCGTGCGATGGGCAGGCTCCATCGCTACCGGCCACCGCGTGATGAAGAACACTCGCAAGAACTGCTGGTTGATCGGAAAACCCACATATCGCACATTTTCCTTGCACAGGGGGTACATGTTGCACAATCAATGTCGACAATTACTTGTGCTTATTTTGCCCTAAGTCCTCATTTGGTTTATACTTATATATAACTGCCTGAATTGGTTCTACATTAATGCACAGGAAGTCTATTCAATTTATCCTAGAGGGTCGTCAGTCGAAATTATGGAGTGGTGGAAGAGGCTGCCTCGTAAGGTGGCCGCGAAAGTTGTTAGTGCTGGGTTTGAGGATTTTCTGAGCCACTTGCCCGTGGCCGATAGAGATAGGAAATTGCCTGTCGCACTTGCGGAGCGATGGTGGGACTCAACAAACTCCTTCCACTTGCCTTTCGGAGAGATGACACTGACACCCTTGGACTTCACCTATATAACCGGTGTTGCAGTGGGCGGCTTGCCCATTCCGTGGGATTACATTGTTAGCGAAAATGCCAATTACATCAACGAGCAATTGGGTTGGGTGCCAGCTTTTGCTTCGGCCGGTGCCATCAGAGTTACCGATATATTGTCATTCTACAAAGACAAGGCGATTGACGACAACGACGACGTCCAGCTGGCACATCTAACTAGAGCTTTCTTTCTCTACATGCTTGGCCGCATTTTACTTAGCAACACGGCCGAAACAATTCACCTGTGCTGTCTGCCTGCGCTGGAGGACGTAGATCGTATAGGGGATTATAACTGGGGAGGGGCGGGGATGGCAACCTTGTACAGATTTATGTCCGTCGTCTTCCGACGCCGGACGAAAAGCCTTGGCAGCTACAGCTTCATTTGGGAGGTAAGTCCAGAATTGCCTTCACTCTGTGTCAATTCGACATTACCATGTTCCGTTACATAAACTTTTCAGGCAGTTAGTGTTCATCTCGAACGTTGGACATAATTTGTACGACAACCTGTAGGTGTGGGCTTATGAAATTCTTCAGTTAAATCCGTATAAACTGAAACAGGACGAGAGGGACGTATTGCCCACAATGTGGCGATGGCGCTCGTGTAATAGAGCCAGCCGACAATCACCGTCTACGGTCGAACATTTTCGCCGCGCAATTGACACCATTAACCCGGAAAACGTTAGTTCCCGTACTTAGGACATCCAATAGTTTCTACCGCCTAAGTGTTAACTGTTGTTATGAATTTGTTTCGCCTGTTGAACAAACCAATGTTACATCGCTTGTTAATTGTGTGTCATAGGTCAACTGGCTGCCCTTCCCTGCAATGGCATTGCCGAGTCGGTATCTCAAATCCAAGGAACTAACTGCAACGAGATTGCTTTTGGATGGCCCCATGGGACGATTTTACTACCTGGGTGAGAGGGTTATTAGGCAGGTGTATGTGCAAAGCAACCTTCCCATCGGCCATCAGATATGTATAGCACTGATACAATTTCAGGAAACACGCTACATGATTTGCTTCATGGACTGCCCATTGCAAGTCTTTTCCCAGATCCCCCTCCATATGCTACGTATGACGAGTTTGTGCGCAGCAAGCTAATGAAACCAATGACTTCCTCCGCGTTGCCACCCAGTGGGAAGGAGTGCGTAATTCATATATGTGACCACTTGCCACTAAGTGAGGCTACAACACCGTCACTGTAACATCCAATTAATTACCCTCCCTGGTCTGTGTTGTGCATACAAACTGATGGATCACTGCAGCAAGAGGGTATTCACAGAGTTGGTGGCGATGTAATAGGGTTGCCTCTTCCATGTGCTGTTGGTGATGTGGTATGGCATTCTTCGCCCTGTACTTCACTCGGCATTTAATTTTAGCAATTTGTGTAAAATTAATACAGCCATCTGTGTTGTTTCCGCTTAGGTGCCTAGACAATGGTACGAGAACCTGTTTGTTCAGTGCATAGGGCTCAGAAAGAAAGTCTTAGAAAAAAGTGCAGAAATATTTCGTTTGGCATCCAATGTGTCGGACAACTCACAAGTGGTGGACCAAAGGCTATATCAAATACAGGTAATTTTGGAAAGTGCATTGAAGCTCCAAAAGGGGGCAGGGAAACGCTGCCTTCGCGGTGGAATTGGTGGCCTGGAATCCTGTGTTTCTAAGCGTCCGAACACAAGTGCCGGGACGGAGACATTTGCGGATGACCTTGGTAGAGGCAAAGCTCACGAATGTCAGGGAATTCATAATGCCAAAGACTGAGCACCCATGGCCCATAACCGCAAACAAGGTTGTGTAGCCAGAGGAATGAGCATGCAAACTAGTTGGGAGTCCCCACCAACAAAGCCGAGCTGTGAGCAATCGCCACGTCTGTTGTGTACTTCTGATACAATTTTAAACTTGAACACGAAAAATGTTAACAGTTGACAGATAATTGGTAACATTGAACTTGTTTCTCTAAATTTGTACCGTTTAACTGCTTTGATAGAAAATTTGTCACCGTCAATTTCCCACAACTAATTTATAGCCCTGTTCTTATTTTTTGTCTTACAACAAAACAATTTAAATGCAAGTTGTTGTTACTATAAATCTATCATACTTAATGCATTACATTGTTCGAACTTATTTATATCAGTTCAAGTTTCCACACAGTTGTACAAGTAATTAGTGTGAGGGAGGCTGACGGAGTATTGCTACCTAAGTGGATTGTTCCAACAGGGTATACCAATTTTTGTTAAACTATGTCACCAAAATAAACTGATGTATCAAAGTTGTTCGGATGGAGTGTCAGTAAACATGTGGAATTTTTTCTACAGTTCATAGGAATTTAGATTACGTACATGACGCGGACATTGCATAATTGTTATAAATCATATAGAAATTCATTAATCGTGTGCAAACAAGTTACGTAAAATAGTAAACTCCAACGGAAATGTACAAATGCTGTAAAAATAATTAATCGTAATTGATAGTTATTGGCTAATTAAATATATTAGTACAAATGTATTATTAAAGTTACTCGAACTAATTAATAATTTCTATTAGTAAATATGTATAATTATTAATATAATTCATAATATTAATTATATTATATAAATTAATATACATATATAATACATATAACTAATAATACCATTGTTATTATTGGTGCACTGAAGAGACGCATAACATTGTGAGCAATGAAAATAGATGGGGAGAAACAGAAGTTACTGTTCCTACACCTGAATGGAACGATGGGCAAAAGAAAAGGCGTTGGGCCTTACGGTCATTGGTTAGGATAGCAAGGAGAGGAACAAACCGCCCATATCGTAAAAGCTGTTTATAGCAGCAGCGTAAGGCACCAGTTTACAAAACCTGGGCAACTGAAGCTGATTCCCAAGTAGCCACTTCGGAAAACGTCTATCCCACGAAGAAATTTTGCGCAACATACGCTTCCACTTAATTTTCTATTTACAAAAAAGGACCATAACAAGTTTGGTTCCTCTAATACACTATTTGTCAACTACTTGCTCTCCTATTAACCAAGTGCTGTAGCACTATTTGCTACAACAGTGCTTACGACGCAACCATGACAGTCATGCATCTTGTGCATGACCCCTTCGGTGGAACTACAATGACTTACCCATCTAGACCTAGCAACCTTGAATACTCTTGCACCTCAACTCACCAAAACGTGCCTTATTTATTGCGTAACTGCAAACCGAAGCATCACGACAGTAGTGCCTCATCTTTCTCCTGGACTTCTTTGTTGGTCACCTGTGTCCCTTCCACCGCTACCGAATGGTTGTGCTACAAATGCTTGTCCTCTCCATTTGCCTGAGTCGCTCCACCCCGTACCAATTTCAAATGATTTTTCCAGCGAGTCATCCAAACAATTTTCCATATGATCATCATGAACTGCTGTGTTGTGCGAATTCTTTTTGTATGGGCATGTTCGTTGGTTGTGGCCTGCCTGCAATCTTCAACCCATATATCACATGTCAAATCATTTGTGACTGCAAGTAATCACGTCAACTAAGCAAAATGCTAACATTACACCACTTCAACTTTCTTGCATTGCCAATAACTTTGTATACTTTGTATGCACTTTTAATTATGTGTTTATTTTCCTACTGTTGATAATAAGAACGAAAAATACCCACTTCTTCATTATTACGTTCACTGTCCACTTCATGCATTTTATCAATTCACTACTGTATAACTACGTATGCATTTCCGATAGTACCTGCAATGACCACACTTTCTTTTCTTCTTTGCTTCTGCATGCTTGTGATCACCTTTACACCGGGACACCCTGGGATCTAACAGCCCGAATGTTCTTCTACTTCTATCGTTCATCACTCTTGAATCCATTGCAAATCCGTCTCCCCCATATCCCCTTGCAATCCACTTCTCCTTTAGGTCCACAGAATGCTTGTCAAACATCTGCTGCAGGTCAGTAAACGCATCATCCATGTAGGACGCATAGTAACACATAGTATTACAGCTAGACTTTAAAGTGCCATATCTGGCCATTTGTGTCAACTGTTCGTCTGCAACAAATACTTTCATTCCATTATTAGTACAGTAAACTCTCTATGTCCACCGCTTCGAAATGCATGCTTCTGGGATCCTGTTCATTCCTTCTACCACCATTACTCGAAACATGTGAGCACAAGGAATCCCCTTTGACTCGAATTTCATGCAAGAGCATATTAGCTTCTCCATTGACCTATCATAATCCACCCTCCAACTTATTTCGTGTCCACCATATTTCGAGTAATAATATGTACGACTCCCTCCATCCTCGCTCCAGTCCTCAGAAATTAGAAGTCCTTGCCTGTTCAAATGCTTCCTCACCATGAAGAACACATTCCTTGTAAACACCTCCGCTGCGCTCCCCTCTAATTTGGGTAGGATTGTGGTTAAGACTGGTTTTGTGTTTTCGCTTGTGTGAACTGCTTTGCTCTCAGTATGTCGAAGCCATGCTATTGCCAAATCAAAACTTCTAACGAATTCATATAGTCGCATTTTTTCATTCAAGTACTCATTCAAAAAAGTATGCATTTTCTCACACCTTTGAGTACTTCTCATACCTGCAAAAAAATGATCGCGTAAATAGGCCTCTGCGCATAACCTTCTCCTACGGTACAACTTCTTCACCCACTCATTCTTTACCACCACACATTCATTAACTAACCTAGCCCACCGATCCTCAAACTCAAAAGTGCTACACTTTCTCGCCATCAGGTTATACAACCTATTATTAAACTCCTCGCAGCGAATATTACTCCGTGCATTTCTATGCAAGTGCCAGGAACATAGCCTGTGACAAGCATCCGGGAGAAGATTCTTTATCGCTCTTCGCATTGCACTGTCCCCATCTATCATCACTGCTACTGGCTTTCTACCTTTCATAGCCTCTACAAATGTACTTAGCACCCATTCATATGTTTCAATCCTCTCATCTGATAGCAGTGCACAGCCAAAAACAGTACTGTTCAAATGGTTGTTTACCCCTGCAAGTACAACTAGTGGCTTGCGGTATTTATTTATTTTGTATGTTGTATCAAACACCAATACATCTCCAAATACACTGAAGTCCACACGAGATTTAGAATCTGTCCAAAACAACCTTGCCAATCTTCCTTCATTATCTACATGATATTTATAAAAGAACATGTCATCGGCATCCTTCTTCGCTGCCAAGAACCCAAGTGCCCCTTCTGCATCGCCATTCAAAATATCTTTTCTACGTTCCTCGTCCATTTTCTACATTCCTGGCCCCAACCAACTTTAGACTTTTTGCCTGTGCATGTTCTGCATCGCTCACTTTTCTATGCGACCTAATGTGTTACACACTTGCCTCTGATGCCAGCGGGTGATTGTGCTCCATAATGAAATGTGTCACCACATACTTTACCGATTCTACGTCATATTTCACGCGAAAGCAAGCCCCACATCCGGTCCTTGTGATTGGTTTTGCTTCTCTTTTCCGGTCTTCATAATTAAACCACTTTTCATTCCTATAACCTTCATAGCAACATACTCATTTTCTAAATCTTGAAATGCCATCTGCATCTCGTTTGGCATTACTTTTACGAATCCCAAATCCGCTTAGTTTCGCATACAAATTATAGAATTTCCCAGCTTTTTCTTCCGTGTCAAATGTTAATTTCATTACGTCATCCACGCCTATTGCGCCCACCAATTCATCTGCCTCCTCATCTTCGTGTCCTCCTATTGAACCACCGCTTTCTTCACTGAATGTGTCTCGGTCACACTCAAGTTCTTGGTTAAGGTCAAATGACCTTAACCTGCCGCAACCATCCATCCCAATTTTTCCGTTCTCTGTTTCCTGCAACATGTCATGAGTTTTAAGCGCCCCATCCTGCCCCATAGTTACAACCCCTGTGTGGTTGTTCAATGTTTATTCTAACCATGGTCGCTTAATATTTTTTTTTTCAGCCTCCCCATATGCTTTCGTTTGTAACATAAATACTGATCGTCTACTAATGGAACAAAACATATATACACGATCATTTCAGTTAACAAACCATACTTTACCTCACAACTTTCACAAAATACAGACGATAAACATTACTCTAACATTCATATACACAGTTTTTATAAGTGTGGCTGATGCAATTATAACAACCTTTAGCACAAAATACCACTATCGACATGCATTTTCATTAACACCCACTAACTCAACCTCTACTGTGTGTTTCTTTACTTCTTTTCACATAACCATTCGCAATGCAGTACGGGGCCCATTATCGATGTCCACACGGCCATCCAAATCACTCTGTTTTAATACTTTAGTCCTGTTACAACGTCTTCTTCACGTCTTCACTCATTTCTGCTTAATTTTCTTTACACAATTTAATACAAATTACAGGACCAACACTTCCTACGTACGTACACAAAGCTCGGTGCACAAATAAACTACGATAATTTTTCGGTTTCGTTTCATCTTTGTTCGAAGACGCAGGGTCTTACACCCCGTATTTCGTATTCCTTATTCCTCTATCATTGCCTCTTACAAGAACTGTAGAAATCACCCTACTAGACGTACAGGTGTTTTACTCGTTATTTTACTCCATTTGTCAAAGTTATGGACAAAAGTACTCACCTTTGATTTCTCTGCTTCTGTTCCACGCCGCTGCATTCTGTCACCACAGCTTCGGAAGGGCCTTCCTCAGATATATCTACCGTCACCGCCTGCGCCTGAATTTACGCCAGTAGACACCACCTCTGTCTATTCCGGCCTTGACTTCTTCTTTACCAAATTTTTGCCTTCGATTCCGACCTCACCACCTGTCTTCAAACACACGCATCACTGCGGGCCCCAACATGGCTGTGTGTTTAGTACCTAATACGCTTCCTCTTCCGTGGCCCCAGCATGGCTTTGTTTAGTACTATACAACAGAACCGACACCGGCTGTTAATTTTTATGCTTCCCGATAAAAAAATTTGTATTCAAGGAAATTGGGTTCTCCTGAACGTCTGATGGACGAAAGCCGTAAAGAACTGGTCGTTTATAAGACAACCGTTTTAACTAAATTTTATCCCTTAACCCAACATTTGTATTTAAGGCACGTTGGGGTACTCTGTCACTGCAATGGTTGAAAGGCACAAACAGCTGGTCTTTTACTCACCAGCGGGTTTAATTTCATTTTATCCGATAAATCAGTCTGTCTTTATGCCACCTTGGGTTTTATGTTGTTGTAATGGAAGAAAACCAAGGGGAGCTGACACTTTTAAACTGAGACACCCGTTTGAATATAATAATGGTCCTCAAAATGGATTTAATCTTTAGTTGTAGTGCAGGAAAGCCATAAAGAGTTGGCTCTTTATTCAAAAATGCATTCGAATATGCTATTGTCCGATCACTAACATTTGTATTCAAGTAAAATGGGTACTCTCCGTTGTTATTATGGACGAAAGAGTTGAAAATTGGGGTTGTTTTAATAAAGTTAACGGGTTTATTTTTACTCCTTAGCCCATTATATTTTTGTTAATTCCGTTTCACCCCAATGCATTTTCAGCTTGTGCAGTACGCTACATTTCCACTGTCCAAACTGCGGTTATAGGTCATCACTTCCTTTTCTAGAATTATTCCCTTTCGTCGTCCGTACTTGTCAGGTTGCAACGTGGAGGCTTCTTTGCCATATTATTTGCTTTCCACACCTGTCTTCGGAATATGTGAATACACTACAGAAATTACCCTCAACATGAAGAAAAGTCAAAAGCTAAGAATTGCTAATGCCTGCCATGAGTCTCGTAAGAAGAACTCCACTACTGCAAGCTAGGGAAGAAAAGTCAAAGATAAAGGGAAAAGGTAAAAGCCCCCGTTAGTTCTCTGCTGCCCAATTCTTATTTTAATTGCCTCATCTTTTCTGAAGCTCTTTTTTTTTTCTTCCATTGCGGCGGCCTCCAGTCAGGCCCAGCCCTTCGTCCATCCTTCCTTTGCTGCAAATTACCGAAATGGACGTGACATCTTTTTTCCAAAAATGCCCCTGGGACAAGCTCTATCATCTGGACTCTTTTTCTGTCAAATTAGCACCTGTTGTTATATTTTCGTTCTACTCCCTGAAATACATGCAAAATACTAAAAATGAGTAGAATCCAGCAATTAATTCAAATCAAGTCAGGTAATAGGGGAAATTAATAACAAAATAAATAATAAAATTACACCCTATCAATTCCCCTCACACCTAAACCATGCTCGTCCTCAAGCATAAGAGCAGCAAACAAACACCAGTATTTGACAATGGCTATTGCTCTATCTACCATATTGCCAAGATATCAAGAAAAATATATATCAAGCATCAGTGATCAAGATCCAAGAAACATCACTTCGGTTAGCTTATAAACCATAAACTCCTCTAATTTCAGGTTAACTAATCTAAAAAAAAGGAATGACACACAACATTTATCAGCAAATGGTCCAACTATTAACCAAAATCTCAACATTAAATCCATAAATCGGCAAGCTGACTTTTATTATACACTAACACAACATTCACTTTTTTTTCATGTTTTTCTATTTTTCTATTTTTCTCTCTTTTTTTTTTTGCTTTTCTCAATAGTAACAAAAGACGTCGCTAGCCATTAGAGCCTTTTGACGCGAACTCCCATATTTTTAGATGAAAGAGCTCGGTTACTCAGCTCCTATCGCTATACGACCATGTACTCATAGGAATTACTACCTTTTGACGCGAGAATCAACACTTTTAGGTGTAGATCCCCGGTTACTCAGTAGTAACTAATAGCGGAGTACAGTCAAATTTATTCATAACTAAAAATCACAAAAACTCAATATAACACAAGAACCAAAAGAAAACTTGCATCAGCTAGCCTCATTTTCAAATATGGAGAACTAAGGTTAATAACCGGACCAATTCACATGAAAATGCCAACAATCATTCCCTATACCTAGGAAAGTTAACCGAAAATTATAAGAGTAAAACAATCATCGATATTCACCAAAGAGATGTTTTTGGAATCAACCACATTAACTCGATAAATAGCAGAAATAGAGGCAACAATAGCAGAAATAGCAGGCAATAGCAGAGCTAGAGGCAACAATCCAACATCAAACTTGGCAGAGCTAGACAGATAAATGACAAAAAGTAAGCAAAAACTAGACAAATAACAAACTAAAAATAAAAGAAAAATATCTAAAAACTAAAAACTAGAAAAAGAAACTAGTACAGTTGTCCCCCCCACACCTAGATCCTACATTGTCCTCGATGGAGGGAATAAAATAATTAAAGCAAAGAGGACAACGAAACTTCCCTCTCAAGTGGTTAAAGGAATTTGGCAGCTGCGGAGGGAAACCAACGTGGGGAAGGTACGAGGCCAGGTTCTGAGACATCCTTGCCACTTGGCGGGTGATGTTCGTCATTCGCTCATCTACGTTGTGAACCTGTGCTTGTAAGTGGCGCCACTCACCATTGTCGCCAATTATCACCCCAAACAACAAAAGACAGAATATCCAACAAAGATATCAACCAACAAATGCAAATCCATAGTCACTGGTGTTCCCCAACTCAATAGTCAATTGCAAAAGCAAACACGGGCACCCAAGCCCAAATATGGTCAACAAAGCAACAGTTGCACTCCAAAACCAACAATCAGAAACTATTATCAACAATTGGAAACTAGCAAATGCACGTCAATAAGCACAGGGACTACCCAATTCAGTCAGTCAAAAATAATATGTTGACCCCAGCGATATGAGTTCAGAAATTGAGTAATAGCCACATAGTCACAGGCCCGTGGCAGTCAATTGGATGTCGAATCAAATAGAGGTAACAAATACTCGCACCAGTACCACTGGTGCAAATCACAGTCCAAAATGAGAGAAATTGCTATAGCAGAGCAAAGCAGTAGTAAATCGACAGCCCTAAGTATTAACCCAATCATAAGATAGAGAATGCGCCAGCAACCAAGCAATATCAGGGCAGAGCAATAGCCATCTATGTCTCCCAATTCATCAGGCAACAACGGCTCCCAAATTTACAGGTAAAAGTAGACAAAGGTCAACCAGAATCCCAATAAATGGTCCCAATTTGACAATTAACCGCACAATGTAACCAACCCAAAAGAAGCATCAAATTGAAGTGAAAACACTCCAACCAGTACCACTGACAGAAAAATGGAATGCACAATCCAATCAAACAGCCCCAAGAAAGAACAATGCAATCAATAATAACTCATAAATTCGACAGTAGCAGAGTAATTCCAAGTGCCCAGCCTCCAACAGTCAGCCAAAAGAGTAGAAGTGACCTAGTGAAGCCAAAATACCCAAACAGTGGATGAAACAAGTTCAACGGCTAACCCACACTAGTGAGATCCCCCAAATAATGTAGCTCAATTCGGACAACAAGCAATGTATATGGTATAGAAGCTTCCCAATTGAACAAACAAGTGCAATATTTCAGCTCATCTAAATTCTCAACAAATGGCTCCATTTGGCCAGTTAAAGTTTTAACTCTAAATCAGCAATTTCAATGAAGACAATATAGATATTGGACAATAAGAACGCAGCCAACCAAACTAGGGTACCAAATTAAGGTCCAGTTACTTCACCAGTACCACTGGTGTAGCGAATAATGGAAGATAAACCACACACAACCAAAACCAAGTCACCGGTAAACCAAAATAATACTAACACTGCCACAGTTGAGGACTGAGTGACAAATACCTCCACTGGTCGATAGGCGAAGCAGGTGGAGTTGGTGGTGGTTAACAAAAGGGCAATAGTTCCCTTGCTGGTAAAAGCTACGGTGGTGGAGGCGCAAGGAGGAGTGGCTGGCGGCGAGATTGGGTACAGCTCGAGGTTGGCGAGCGGTGGAAGTGAGCTGGGGCAGAAGTGGCGGCGGTAGCTCACGGTGGAGCTGTGGGCAGAGTGAGGACCGCGAGGAGAGAGGGAGAGATGGGAGGGGTGTGCGGTTGAGCGAGGAAGGTGCGTCCAGAGCAGTGGCGTGGGGCAGCGGGGCGGCGCTCGCGTCGGCTTGCGCAGCAGCGAGCGGCGGAGTCTGGCGGCCTGCGGCGCGTGAGGAAGGGTGGCGGACAGTTGGTGGCGGCGCTGGAGTGAGGTCGAGCTGGTGGTGGCAGTCGTGGCGTGTCCGCGGGCGAAGGAAATGGCGGCGGCCATGAGGTGTGCTCGGCCGAAAGAGAAGAAGAAACAGGGGAGAAGAAAGAAAGAAAAGAGAAAGAAAGAAGAAGAAAGAAAGGAAAGAAAGAAAAAGAAAAGGAAAGAAAGGAAAAGAAAAAAAAAATATTTGCTTTTTCTTTTTTTTTTTTCATTTTAGAATTTTTTTTTTGCTTTTTCTTTTTTTTTCATTTTAGAATTTTTTTTTTGTTTTCACGGAAAGACTCCCTTTTTTTTTCCTTGTAACTTACTTGAAATTTTTTTTTTTGGAATTTTTTTTTTTGCATATATCATCTTTTTTTTTATTATTATTGATAAAATTTATTTTTGGAATTCAAAAGTAGAGATTAACAGGAAATCAATAATCGTTTTTGAGTTTTTGTGAATACTTACCTTTCCCGCAAACATGACGTGGGCACGTGACGAAGGCACGGAATGAGGAGCTCTTCAGGTCGCTTGACGTGGGCGCGTCATGAGGACAGAAACCCCTTCTGACGATTCTGATCATGAGCACTCTATACGTCATGATGCGGGCACGTCATGAGGGCAGAAACCCCTTCTGACGATTCTGACCGTGAGCTCTCCATATGTCATGACGCGGCAGAAGGACACCTACAAATCATCAAAAATGAGAATTGAAACCCGAAATCAGTCAAATTCAAGGAAAACATATTTAAACTATCACACGAAACCAAAACAAACAATTAAAAGAAATAATTGGGTTGCCTCCCAATGAGCGCCTTTCTTTAACGTTTTTGGCTAGACATTGAACACCACTCTTCAATCTGGGTGTAACTCAATTTTCTTAGAAATCGGTGGCCCTCCTCTAGGATCCAAATAGCCTTTGAGGGCAGCCTCCTTTCTTAGTTTTCTACTCCTTTTCACCTCATACAGTGCTTTCATCCCCTTATACTTGTTCTCAGTAAATTTGAATTTATCCCTACAAGCAAACTCAGAAAATTCTTGCACAGAGGGATTAATAGCATGAATAGCAAACACAGGGTGAGAGTTAACAGGATGTTCCATTGTATCAAAAATATTAAAGTGGACTAGTTCTCCATCAAATTCCATAGACAATGTACCCTTATTAACGTCAATTTTTGTCTGTGCTGTGCTCAAAAAGGGTCTACCTAGTAGCAAAGGTTAGGGGTCAGGGGAATGATAATCATCCATGTCAAGTACATAAAAGTCAGCCGGAAATATCAAATCATTAACTTTAACCAGCACATCCTCTATCAACCCATTAGGGTATGCATTTGTTCGGTCAGCTAATTGAATTATTATCTCGATTTCTTTTAATGGACCGAGGTTCAGAGAAGCATACATAGATTTATGCATTACGTTGATCGATGCTCCTAAGTCCAGCAGGGTATTCCTAATTAGAGTATTACATGGGACAGTAAACCTACCTGGATCCCCGCACTTTGGTGGAAGCTTCCTTTGGAGAACTGCTGACACATTCTCCCCAACAATGATCCTTTCGTCTCCTCTCAGCCGCTTTCGGTTGACACATAGGTCCCTAAAAAAATTTGCATATTTCGGCACTTGTTTGATGGCATCTAATAAGGGGATATTGATCTCTACCTTGCGGAACACCTCTAGGATCTCCTTCTCTTTGTCCTGTTTTTTCGATTTCTCCAACCTGCAAGGAAATGGAGGGGGATTAGTTTTAACGTCTATGATAGGGTCAGGGGGTACCACTGGATTTTTGGTACTTGTATTCTCTGCCTGAAGTTCTTTCTCAATCTTCTCTTCGTCCTTATCCTTTGGAGTCACGAGTTCGGACCCTTGAATTTCCTTCCCGCTCCTTAAAGTCATTGCACTTACGTTCTTCAGGTTCAGTTCAGGTTGGGATGGCAATCTTCCATTTACTTGGGACTCCAAACGGTTGATTTTTGTGACCATTTGACTCATCTGATTTCTTATGTCCTGCATTTCGAAATCCGTCCTTTGCTGATTTTGCGTAATGGTTGCCATTAGTTGTTTCATCATTTCCTCCAACGATGGACCAGAGCTTGGGGGCGGAGGTGGTCGGGGTTGGTACTGCTGCTGGTACCCTTGTTGTCTATTCGGCATGAAGTTGGACTGCTTGTTCCCTCCATAGCTGAGGTTAGGGTGGTCCCTCCAACCAGGGTTGTAGGTACTTGAATAGAGGTCATAGGGCCTTCTTGGCGTGGGCACGTGACCTGCCATGTTCACATGTTCTGTAGTTTCTTCCTGAATCATTGGGCACATGTTTGCAGAGTGACCCATACCAGTGCAAACCCTGGACACCTTGGCCTGAGATGCATTTCCTACAGCCAGTTGCCTAACAAACGAGGTCAACTCAGTTAGCTGCTGCTGGATAGAGAATGTCTCTACCTCATTCACCTTGCGTATTAGGACATCTTCTCTCGTACCGAATTGTTGTGAATTCTCTGCCATCCCCTCTATTAACTCCCTTGCTTCCCGAGGGGTTTTGTTCACCAGTGCTCCTCCACTTGCAATATCAATTATGCTCCTGTCTCTGAAAAGGAGCCCCTCATAAAAATACTGTATGAGCAACTGCTCACTTATTTGGTGCTGGGGGCATTTGTTGCACAACTTCTTGAACCGCACCCAATACTCATAGAGTGACTTCCCTGGGTGCTGCTTGATCCCGCAAATTTCTTTCCTTAGACTTGCAGCCCTGGACGCAGGAAAATATTTATCCAAAAATTTTTTCTTTAATTGATCCCACGTGGTGATGCTATCTGGTGGCAGGTAGTACAGCCAGTCCTTTGCAGAATCCTTCAAGGAAAAGGGGAATGCCCTCATTTTTATTTGTTCTTCTGTGATTTCCGGGGGCTTCATACTATTGCACACAACATCAAACTCCTGCAGATACTTATACGGCTCTTCACCTGATAAACCATGAAAAGAGAGTAAAAGATGAATCAGTCCAGATTTTAGTTCAAATGGAGTGTTATCATTTAAGGTGGGGAAGGTAATGCATAGCGGCTGCTGATTTAAATCAGGAGCAGCCAACTCCCTTAATGTTCGTGCATTAGCCATGGTTCCTTCCTCCTGGTCAGAGTCATTTGAAGTGTCACCAAACGAATCTTTTGGTTCAACTTCTGGCTCAGGTCCCTGAGATGCAGCACTGGAGTGCTCCTCTCTGAGCTGTCTGGTCTCTTTTCTCGTTCTACGCGCGGTCTTCTCTACCTCAGAATCAAAAATCAAATCACCTGTACGAGAAGACCGAGGCATAAACTAGAAAAATATCAAAAAATTAGAACAAAAAAATTAATTTAAAAAGAAACAAATAATAACGCCAGTCCCCGGCAACGGCGCCAAAAATTGACAGGTTATCGAAGTCTGCGCAATAATAAAACCTGCTCAAACTAAAAGTAATTTCTGTAGATAGTGGTAAGTAGGGTCGAATCCACAGGGACTGTGAGTACTTGTTCCTTTCCAAATTCACAGTGACAAGGGGGGTGCTTTTATATCAGGGGTGATAATTTAAACAATTCAACTAAAAGTAAAATAATAAAAATAAAATAGCCAACTAGAAATTAAATAACAATTTACTAAAATCTAATGAGTGATAACTAAGGATCTAGCTAAGGAATAACTTCAGTAATGGTTCACCTAATTGATCATTGATGCAAAACCAATTCCAATTATTTACTGATAAATAGGTTATAACTGCCAAACAAGCGATGACAGTCAACCCCTCCTTACTGTGTCGGTGATCAAGGTACGCCCGTTAATCATTGCTCTAATTAAGAAATAATCATAGGTACGCTCATAAGATTTAATTTTTCAATTGCCTTACGTATTAGAGGAGCCCTATTCTAACCAAATAACGCACTACCAGGGTTATTTCAGATTAGCCCGCGTATCCCCCTGACACGAATCTAGTCGTGCCAGTTGTCACTATTTCAGGGCAATTAAACAATTATGGATTTAATGCCCTAATTGACAATAGGTTACCAAATCAATTAATTATCCGAATCCATGACAATCAATTAATTAAATAACCATAAGCATAGCAATCAAGGGATATGCGAATACCAATAAATAAAAGAAAAAGATTAAATTAAATCGATCTAACAATTTTTAGGCGAACCAGAGCCTCCGTTGTCCCTTGACTAGAGTGGAGAGATTAGTTCATGTTTGGTGCAAAAAACTCACACGAAATTGAAGATAAAGCTGCGGCCATTGTCATTGATATTTGAGAATTCAATTCGTTCCAATCAGGAGAAAATAGCAAAGTCACACGAAGTGACCCTTTGTCTCACTACAGACGACATACGAGGAAAGAAAAGAAAAGCTCTAAGCATTCAACATGAAGAAAAGTCAAAAGCTAAGAATTGCTAATGCCTGCCATGAGTCTCGTAAGAAGAACTCCACTACTGCAAGCTAGGGAAGAAAAGTCAAAGATAAAGGGAAAAGGTAAAAGCCCCCGCTAGTTCTCTGCTGCCCAATTCTTATTCTAATTGCCTCATCTTTTCTGAAGCTCTTTCTTTTTTCTTCTATTGCGGCGGCCTCCAGTCAGGCCCAGCCCTTCGTCCATCCTTCCTTTGCTGCAAATTACCGAAATGGACGTGACATCTTTTTTCCAAAAATGCCCCTGGGACAAGCTCTATCATCTGGACTCTTTTTCTGCCAAATTAGCACCTGTTGTTATATTTTTGTTCTACTCCCTGAAATACATGCAGAATACTAAAAATGAGTAGAATCCAGCAATTAATCCAAATCAAGTCAGGTAATAGGAGAAATTAATAACAAAATAAATAATAAAATTACACCCTATCAATTCCCTAAAGTTTTAACTAGAGGGGCTCCTGATTTCTCCACATATCCATTATTGACTATACTAGTAATAATCATACTATTCTGTATCTTAAGAGCACAGAAGCAAAAGATGTGTCTCTTTTTCAAAAAAAAAGAAAAAAGAAAAAAGAAAAAGATGTGTCTGATGTTACTTTATTTACAAAAGTTCATCTTTTTTTTTTATGCTAAAGTGTGTAGATGAGAGATACTGCTAAACTTTGTACTGCATTTTTTTTTTGGCAACGATAATAATTATATAACCTATTCTATTTTAATCTATAGGGGAGGGGGAGCCTAAGGAGACTTGTGTATTAAGGGTTAGATAATAATTATATAACATATTCTATCCTAATTTACAACGAGGGAGAATCTAAAGAGACTTGTGTATTAGGGATTAGTAAATATGCAGACTTGACTAAATTAAGGAGTGCTATGGGATTTTTTTGCTATAGTGGGGTTTAATCCCCCACCTACAACCCATAGCACCCCCTTGGATTTTTTTGTTGCAGATGGAATTTGAACCCCTCATCTACAGTCCATAGCATCCCCCTTGAATTTTTTTTGCAAGGAGGGACCTCATCCAGTCCCTCTCCAGTGGTCATTGAGTCAAGCTCAGTGGTTTAAACTTTATACTGTATTTACATTTCTTTTTACTTCTTTGTACTCATGGTTTAAACTAGAGCTGCAAACGAGTCGAGTCGAGTCGAGTTTTAGCCTAATCGATTCGAGCCTGGACATAATTCATTGAACTCGAACTCGAGCTCGAGCTCGACGAGCTTACAATTTCAAGCTCGAGCTCAAAAAAAATAAAAATAATTATTTTATTTTTTAAAAAATAAATAAAATAATATTTTTTTCTTAATAAATAATAAAATATTAAGGATATATATGTAATTTTACTATTAAAACTAAAAAATATAAAAAATATATATACTTAAAATAAAAAAAATAAATATATATACTCGAACTCGCGAGCCGAGTTTAATATTTTGAGCTCGAGCTCGAGTTCAATTTCGATTCGAGCCAGCTCGAACTCGACTCGAGCTCGATATAGTTTAAACTTTGTACTGCACTTACCATCTTTTAAAACTTTGTACTCATGGGGAAAAAAAAGAAAGAAACTCATGATGAAGCTCACTTACTTCTTTGTACTTTTCAGGTTTGACATACTTGACGTTTAGACAATCCCATTAACCAAAGAATTTTGGTTTGGATTTGACATAATCAGGTATTTTTGGCCAACTTATACCACGGCATGTTGTGTAGGAGATATGACCTGCACATTATTATAGCATAGAATCGGTAGGGGTGTTTGGCCATCCAAATTATTTCGGTCATTACTATATTTGTATAATAAATTTAATTATTTTTAAAAATTTTAAATTATCTTTTTATTTTACATATATTATATCATAAAAAATATTATAATCATTATTTTTGCCTTACTTTAGGAGCCAAGTTGGAAGGATGGTAAGCATAGAAAGGTACCGTGGAAGACATGATAGAGGTGAAGAAAAGGTAATGATAATCTCTTTCTTCTAATAAAATCGAGTGCCTTACCCAAATTAAACATGTGTCATAAGTCATAAAAAGAATAATCAAACGACTATTCTCGTGATTATTTTGATTGATGGGATATTGATTGGCTTTAGGATAGCCTAAAAGAATTGTGAGGAATTCTTTTTTTTAATTTTATTTATAATATACCAAACAAGTTATAAATCATAAAAAAAATAGATTATAAATATTTTTTTAACTAAAGTACGAAAAGACTATTGTTTATGGCGAACAATACACTCCCATGGCTCTAAAGTTGTTTTGAAAGTTAATCTCAAATAGAAAAGACAACCGTGTAAAATTTTAGCAATATGCTTTTCAACTTAAGGTAAGGTACCAAACTGGGAGGAGGTTGGGTTGGATGGTAAAGTAGAAAAGATTATAAATAAAAAATTATATATATATATTTTTAAAAAAACATAAGATACCAAACTTGATAAACTTCTATCTTGACAGGTCGTCAGCCTGTGCAATAATAAAACCTGCTCAAACTAAAAGTAATTTCTGTAGATAGCAGTAAGCAGGGTCGAATCCACAGGGATTGGGAGTAATTGTTCCTTTCCAAATTCACAGTGACAAAGGGGGTGTTTTATATCAGGAGTGACAATTTAAACAATTCAACTAAAAATAAAATGATAAAAGTAAAATAGCCAACTAGAAAGTAAATAACAATTTACTTAAATCTAACAAGTGATAATTAAGGATCTAGCCAAGAAATAACTTCAGCAATGGTTCACCTAATTGATCATCGATAAGCAAAGGCAATTCCGATTATTTATCAATAAATAGGTTATAACTGCCAAGCAAGCGATGACAGTCAACCCCTCCTTACTGTGTCGATGATTAAGGTACGCCCGTTAATCACTGCTCTAATTGAGAAATAATCCTAGGTACGCCCATAGAATTTAATTTCCCAACTGCCTTACGTATTAGAGGAGCCCTATTCTAATCAAATAACGCACTACCAGAGTTATTTTAGATTAGCCCGCGTATCCCCCTGACACGAAGCTAATCGTGCCAGTCGTCACTAATTCAGGACAATCAAACAATTACGGATTTAAATGCCCTAGTTGACAATAGGCTATCAGATCAATTAATTATCCGGATCCACGACAATCAATTAATTGAATAACCATAAGCGTAGCAATCAAGGAATACACGAATACCAATAAATAAAAGGGAGAGATTAAATTAAATCGATCTCACAATTTTCAGGCGAATCAAAGCATCCGTCGTTTCTTGACTAGAATGAGGGGATTAGCTCATATTGGATGAACTAAGCCCGCAGAAAATTTCAGCCAGAGTCACGGCCTTAGCCTGCATCTTCGGAATCCGCAATTCGTCGAACACTTATAAGGCACACGGCAATTGCAAGTGACAATTGAGTTTCTTTATTGTTGCTAGCATTCGTGGAGACAAAAAGCTAAAAGTAAGGTAACTCAGAAAAGTCAAGAACTCAAGCTAAATTATCCTGCCATGCGTAAGAAAAGTCAAGAGCAAAAGCTCAAGGAAAAGTCAACAATCTCAAGCTAAGCTACAGACGGAAAACTAAGAATTAAGCCAGCCCCTTTTTGATCCTTTTTCTTCCTTCTTATTGCGGCGGCTCACCAGCAGGGAGAAGCCCTCCGTCAGTCATTCCTTTGCGAAAATTACCAAAATGGGCGTGACATCTCCTCTTCCAAAAGTGCCCCTGGGACAAGCTTTATCATCTGAATTCTTTTCCTGTCAATTTGGCACCTGTTATCAAGTTTTCGTTCTACTCCCTGAAATATACGTAAATTAAGGAAAATGAGTAGAATCCAGCAATTAATCCACATCAAATCAGGTAATAGGGGAAAATAATAATAAAATACATAGATAAATTTTAGCCTATCATGTCTCAAGCCACCAGAAGATAATTATTGAATCAATAGAAATATATCATTAATTACAACATGACAAACTAACTTACAAATGGTGGCATGACCTCTAAGATAAAGTTAAATTAAACTGATACTATTGAAATATTTAATGACTTTGTGAATTGGGATTTTTCTAGAGGAATAATATATATATATATTGAAAGTCAGAGAAAATTCGAGCGTACGTCCACCAAATTCCATCCTCCAAACCTTATTCTGTTGTCCCAAATAATTATATAGATGGTGTTATCCACAGAATCTAAAATTTTTGAGTTTGATAACAAAATGCACATCCATTCGTCTGCCTTTTTATTACTAAAATTTTAACTGCAAAGTGCAAATTACCATTCTTTCGCAGTAGAGAAGACAAATAAGTAGAAAACAATTCCATTTGGATTGTGATTTTTAAGAACGTCTTCTAGGAGAACGATGCTGTTTTACCTTTTGAAACGTAATGTATGCGACATGAGATACCATGGTAATTGGGATACTAATTAGGTAATTGAATAACGTGCTCAAGTAATATTTCAAAGAAAATCTCTATGCGATATACTAGTAGAATAGTTAAACTGCTGTGCAGTAATTTACTCAAGAAAGAAATCAAACTTATACGAGATGGGTCATGGATCGAGTGAAAGATCCGTGTGGCTTAATAATTTTTTGTCTCTGCTACAAGTCCAGTACAAATAGTCATAGAACAAACTTCTTTGGGATGAATAGGTTCAATTTCTCTTTCTATTTGTGCTATCCTTTTAATAACTTCTTTGGGATGTATGTTCATAGTAATTCACTGACTGGTGATTTCCTAAACATTCCAGTAATCTCAGTCATTTTCCTTGTATGTCTATGTCTTTAGAACTATGAGTCGCTGTTCCTCGTCAATGACAAATTTTGAATCCTATCATTTATTTTGAAGGCTTTCCCATTCATCCTTCTAACTACATGATATGCTATTGAAGACTAATTTAAAAAGGAGAAGCTTATCTTTCTCAACTTCTTGCAATCTAATCTGCAAAAAATTGCGGGCTAACAAATTTGGTTTTTGCAACATTTCCAGGTAACCAAGAATTAGTTAACTCCCCCCCCTTTATGTAAGTCTATATTTTTGTGTTTGCTGCATAATTCCTCAAGGAAAAATCATTTGATATGCAAAATACTATATTCAAGTCTAGTGTTGACTAGTAAGATGAAACAATGATCCCTTGTACTTGTTTCCCCCATTCTTTCTGCTATTTTCTCATAACATTAATCCCATGTTCTTAATTTCTTGCACAATTACGCATAGATATATTAAAAGTCCCGTTTACTTGTCTTTTTGCAATTTTTACATCTGTTATTCTCCTCATATCTACGGCA